>NC_083874.1:91852270-92169145 GCF_032452875.1 Bos javanicus
GTCACAGGAGGTAAGGATATACAATGAAAAAAAGACACTCTCAATAGCAGTGCTAGGAAAACTAGGCAGCTAAATGTAAAACAATGAGATTAGAACATTACCTCACATCACATACAAAAATAAATTCAAAATGGATTAAAGATTTAAATGTAAGACCTGAAACCAATATTTTTAATCGGATTAAATAGATCATAATAAATATTTTTGGCTTTAATTCTAACAAACACTCTGAGTCATAGGTATAAAGGCTACTGGCTATTCTTTCCCCAAAGTACCTGAGGTCTGAAAGGAAAACAGGATCAAGGGGAAAGTTGACACCTTCTGCCCAGATTTAGGTCTTGGATGCTCCATGCTTAACCTTGGAGAAACAAGAGAAAACAAAGTTTCCCTCTTATAACCATTTTTGCCTAATATTTTGGTGAAAACAAATAATAGACTTCATCGTCTAGAGAGCCATCGAAGAGAAGAGACATCTCTAAAGCTCTCCCTTCACCATAACTTTGCTCTCTCCCAGGTTAAGGAGCTCTTTGTGCTAATTTCAAAATAAGAGGGCTCAGACCATGAACATTTCATTCAAGGTCAATTCCTGCCAGAAACACTTGAGTGTTCCCTTGATGCTGCCTGAAGTTTGTCTCTTTATGTGAAAGTCACAACAGAATCCTTCTTCTACTCCTTCAAATTTTTAGCTATGGGAGTACCAGTAACCTAACTAGCTTGGGGGAAAAATGATTAAAAATAAACAAACACTTAAGTACATTATGCTGTATGTAGAGATATATATTAACAAAACTATGCTAAGAGATAGCCCACACAGTGGGATATTCCAATTCTTTGTGATGGATTGTTCTCCAATAACATCTACTCTCTACTCTTTCTTTTTTCTTACTTTTGTTGCCTTGTCACTTTTTAAATTTTTTAATATAAATTTATTTATTTTAATTGGAGGCTAATTACTTAGCCTCATCACATTTTGAGGGTAGCATTTGACTTTTTTTTTTTTAATTAGGTAGCAAAAACCTTCAAACTTTTGTTCTCAATGTAATTCTAACAATGAGTGTTTAGCACAGCTGTTCACACTCCACAAAATAAAATTTCCGTTCTGATAAGAACAATGGAATTTAAGCTTATGTTTTGCCAGAGATGTGCATGTGTAACTCAGAACTCAAAAGAGTTAAAGACGTGAAATCAAATACAACAGCTCATAGATTAAAAGTCAAAAAAACTTAAACCGCAGAAAAGTAGCATTAAAACTTTCATCTTAAATATTTAGAAATGAAACATTTGGACATCCACATTAGGAGATATGTAACTGACAAAGTATTCAGGTTGTAATTGTTGGCCACTTAAAATAATTTGATCTCACAAATTAAAAGGAAAAAAATAGTGAATTCTAAAAGGATGCTTCATAAGTCTTTGTTCAATTCTTATAAAGCATAAATATAATACTATTTACTACTTCAGCAATAGTTTCCATATAGAATTATAGCTAAATTTAGTAACCAGAATATTTTGTTTTGAGTGAAGCATGAAACAGGATTATGTGGAACTGGAAATATCTAGATACACATTGTTATTACTTATAGAAATGGAATATTTTATATGAATAGATAAAATAATATGCATCTTTCATTATTTATAATTATCTTTCAAAAATTTGCAATTCTTTGGGCAAAATAAAATCCAATCATAAAATACTATTTCTGTCTATTTCTGTAGGATTATCTAAATGCATTGAAGCAGTAGATTTGAAATTTAGAACTGTAACTTACTGCATGGATTAACTATATAAGTCAGATACAAAGCAAATAAATTTATTCTATCTTTGCAGTCCTCACACTGCCCATTATTTTACAAAAACATAGCTCTTAAAACTATTTGTGAAATTGGTTTTCTATAAATATCAATTTCATACTTGATGCAATATGGCTACTTACCCAGTATCTAAAAGATCTTTAAATTGGGGATCAGATGTTTTAAGTGGGTTGCTTCTTTTCCACAAATAGTTTATCTATAATTCAGATTTTTTAAAGCAATCGATTTTTGAAACCAAGAACTATATGACACGCAAATTACCCAATGTTTTTTACATAATGACTTAAAGTGTAAAGATCTAATACAATTTGTCTATTCATTCCCCATAAAAATGGCTTTACAAAGTATACATACTCTTTAAACCATTTTTATAAGATAAGGTTACAGTGACTAAGAAAACAATTGACATTTTAAATAGATTTCCATTGCAGGTACAAAGAGTGAATACTTAATATGAACAATGACTGAAACCTAACAAAAATTCTGGAGACTCACAATTTTGAACCTATTTTGTCTAACTTATTACTTTGCCTCCTTAGAACCTATGTACTTCCAAGGTACACTGTTATGTGGTGTATTTTTTTTAAAGCTCAATTTATCCATGTATCCATCACAAACCTAACTTTCATTACCTAACACAATAATATTTATTCTCTTCCCATAATAATAGTAATTTTAATTTATAATTCTTTGGGCAAAATAAAATCTTCATCACATACCATTTGTGACATTCCATTCCCTACTTAGGGACAAAGTTCCTTCTTATATATCTCTAATATCACTGCTGCTAAGTCACTTCAGTCGTGTCCGACTCTGTGCGACCCCAGGAAGGCCCTAAAACATTCTAAAGAGAAGTACTTGAAAAGGTATAAAATAGCCATAAACATCCTGGTGTTGGTTTATTCATTTGTTCATCCAACACTAACTGAGTGCCTATAATGTGTGGGCACAGTGAGCATTTCTGTGAAAGCTGCTAGTAATGAAGAAATGATGAGGCAAGCCCAGAAATGTTCCCTCCTGTAGCTTACCCCCTCCTGGAGGAGACAGACAGTAATCATCGAGAGAATGGACCAGCCAAAGACGATCAGGAACACCTGCAGTTGAACAAGTATCTGCAACTGGTTGCAAGGAGAGAGAACACATACCTTAGGAAATGTGTAGTGTATCTTAGCAAGGGCATTAGAAAGAAGGATCACAGGGTTGGAGCTCTGGAAAGGAACAGTTCTATGAGTGGATATCTCAATAAATCTTATCTATAGAGAAGGCGGATTAAGGCAAGGATAAAGCTGTAACTGGCTTTCAAAAGCTCTAGGTCACTCATATAAGAGAGGGGGAAGGTGGCTATTCTATGGGTTGTGTGAAGACCTTGCTGATGGGAATGTTCTGTGGGATCATACTCAGCAGGAGAACATGATTCAGCTGTAAAAGGGAGATCAGTTTTTAATGACATTGAAATTGAGGTCTAGGTTTAAACGTCTTATCAGTCCCCAGGGCAGCTTTTTTTTTTTTTTTTTTCCTTACAGAATATTCAGAAAATAAATAAGATAAAATAACAAGTATCACTAGGATAATTTTATATAATGTGGCCAAAAAAGACAACTTTGTGAAGATGACATTAAGCCAAGACCTGACACATAGTGATATGAGATTTACAAAGAACCTACCAGGCAAGGGCAAGTGCAAAGACCTGAGCAGAAGAACTTTTCTGATGGTCCAGTGGTTAATAATCCGCCTTGCAATGCAGGGAAAAACCGCTTCCTTCCCTGGTCGGAAGTGTGATTCCAATGGTCCCTATGATAAATCCTATGACTTTGGAGTTAGAAGAGATACAGTCACCTACTGCAGCTACTGAAGCCCACGTGTTCTGGGGCCTGCGCACCACAAACTACTGAGCCCCTGCACCACACCAAACATCCTGTGTGCCACAAGGAAAGATCCCACGCGAAGCAACAGAGATCCCACGCGAAGCAATAGAGAACCTGAGCGATTCAAGGAAGACCCAAAGCAACCAAAGAAATACATAGAAGAGAAAGAAAAGAGAGAGAAACATCTTCTAAAGGGTAAAACTTAAAAAAGAAAACAAAAAAGAAACAAGGAGAGCAGGGGTTGGACATGTTTTCAGAACTAGAAGAAAGACTGCTGCTTCTAAGTCGCTTCAGTCGTGTCCGACTCTGTGCGACCCCATACACGGTAGCCCACCAGGCTTCCCCATCCCTGGGATTCTCCAGGCAAGAACACTGGAGTGGGTTGCCATTGCCTTCTCCGAGAAGGAAGATTAGAACGTCTGAAAACAGCAGTGGAAGTATTGAAAGCATATAAATGTGGATGTGTGGAATGACTAGTCGGTAACTTCATGCTAGGTCCAAACACAAGTATCTGAGTGTTACAGGGTGAATTATGTCCCCTCCAAATTTATATGTTAAAGTGCCAACCCCAAGTACCTCAGAATGTGATTGTGTTTGGAGATAGGACCTTAAAAAGGCACTTGAAATGAGATCATTATAAGTAGATGGGCTCTACTTCATTATGATCAGTGTCCTTATAAAAAAAGGAAATTGAGGTATAAACAGGTACGAAGGGAGAACAATGTGGAAACACAAGAAAAACCAAGGAGAGAGGCCTCAGAATAAACCCACCCTGCTAACACCTTGATCCTGGACTTCTAGCCTCCAGAACTGTGAAAAAATAAATTTCTGTTGTTCAAAGTTCTGCTGTTAATAAATTCGGGTGGTATCTTGTTGTGACTGCCCATCAAATGAATGCACTGTTACCAAGACATCACTTTCAATGCCCAAAACTATGAAATGAATGCTAAATGTTCCCTCAATCTATGTTTAATTTTGCTTGAAAAATAAGGTCTTAAATAGTTAGTGGCACCAAAGATATTTAGCTCTCTGGGCTTCAAATTTATATAGAAGACTTAGGACAAGAAGGTAACTCTCTCTTCTAACTCCAAAGTCAGAGGATTTATCATAGGGACCATTGGAATCATACTTCCAAAAACAGCTCTGTATTTGGATCATATCTTTCTTCTAAGCAGTTCAAAACACTTCAAAGACATTTTCATATCAATTCTCACAGCATCCTGTGAAGGCAGGTAGGAGGGAAATATTATCATTCCTATTTGACATTTCTATACACCTACTCACTTGATTATAAGATCATTTTAACTGAATGTATAATTTTTTCAGTGAAAAGAATATATGCCCAGAAAAAAAATGATGTTCTCAAGAAAAACAATTTTTCACTGTTGCTCTTTTGTGATGAATGACCTAAACATTTATAATACACAAAGTAACCCTTAAGATTTTAATTTAGGTGTTATTTCTCCTTCCTCTTTATACTCCCTTAGAAAAAAAGATAGGAATATTGACAAAACGGCAGCACATTTTTTAAGTAGCACCAGTTCAGTTCAGTTGGTCAGTCGTGTCTGACTCTTTACAACCCCGAGGACTGAATCATGTTAGGCCTCCCTGTCCATCACTAACTCCCCAAATTTACTCAAGCTCATGTCCATTGAGTCAGTGATGCCATCCAGTCATCTCATCCTCTGTCATCCCCTTCTCCTCCCACCCTCAATCTTTCCCAGCTTCAGGGTCTTTTCAAATGAGTCAGTTCTTTACATCAGGTGGCCAAAGTATTGGAGTTTCAGCCTGAACATCAGTCCTTCCAATGAATATTCAGGACTGATTTCCTTTAGGATGGACTGGTTGGATCTCCTTGCAGTCCAAGGGACTCTCAAGAGTCTTTTCCAACACCGCAGTTCAAAAGCATCAATTTTTTGGTGCTCAGCTTTCTTTATAGTCTAACTCTCACATTCATACATGACTACTGGAAAAACCATAGCTTTTCCTAGACGGACTTTGTTGGCAAAGTAATGTCTCTGCTTTTGAATATGCTATCTAGGTTGGTCATAACTTTTCTTCCAAGGAGTAAGCGTCTTTTAATTTCATGGCTGCAGTCACCATCTGCAGTGATTTTGGAGCCCCCAAAAATAAAATCTCTCACTGTTTGCATTGTTTCCCCATCTATTTGCCATGGAGTGATGGGACCAGGTTGGAAGGAGAGTTATGATCAACCTAGATAGCATATTAAAAAGCAGAGACATTACTTTGCCAACAAAGGTCCATCTAGTCAAAGCTATGGTTTTTCCAGTAGTCATGTATGGATGTGAGAGTTGGACTGTGAAGAAAGCTGAGTGCCAAAGAACTGATGCTTTTGAACTGTGGTGTTGGAGAAGACTCTTGAGAGTCCCTTGGACTGCAAGGAGAGCCAACCAGTCCATTCTGAAGATCAGCCCTGGGATTTCTTTGGAAGGACTGATGCTAAAGCTGAAACTCCAGTACTTTGGCCACCTCATGTGAAGAGTTGACTCATTGGAAAAGACCCTGATGCTGGGAGGGATTAGGGGCAGGGGGAGAAGAGGATGACAGAGGATAAAATCGCTGGTTGGCATCACCGACTCGATGGACATGAGTTTGGGTAAACTCCGGGAGTTGGTGATGGACAGGGTGGCCTGGCGTTCTGCGATTCATGGGGTCGCAAAGAGTCAGACACAACTGAGAGACTGAACTGAACTGACTGAACTGATCTGATGGGAGCAGATGCCATGATCTTAGCTTTCTGAATGTTGAGTTTTAAGCCAACTTTTTCACTCTCCTCTTTCACACTTATCAAGAGGCTCTTTAGTTTTTTCTTACTTTCTGCATAAGGGTGATGTCACCTGTACCAAACTGAAGATAATTAGTCTATTTTATCTAAATAGTTGGTATATAGTGTTTGTTTCACTTTTAAGGAGAGTATTGAAATATTTTAAAGTCCAAAAAACTAAAAAGCATCACTTATTTTTTTTCCTTTAAGTAAAATATTTGTGTACATGATGTCTTGTAATGAGAAACACATTTTTTCAGGAAAGTCAGTTTTAAACGGAAATGCAATATCAAATTTTCTTATATTGAAAAATATTCTACACCTCAATTTACATCTCTCCTCCTTTCAGAGGACAAAAACAAGCATTAGCAACTCATGGTCCTTCCTTATTTCACCAACTTTATTTTATAACACTCTCCCTCCTGCTTTCTATGCTTCATATTCACTGAATTTCATGCATTAATTTACTTATTCATTCAATAAATATTGACTCAACATTGTAAGACATGGAGGTAAAATATTGAATAAGGCCAATTTTAAAAGTGTAAAAAAGAGGAAAGCTTGCCATTTGCAACAATACAGATGAACCCTGAGGGTATTATGCTGTGAAATAAGTCAGACGAAAAAGAGAAATACTGTGTGATTTCAGTCAAATGTGAAATAAAATTAAAAAAACAGACAAAAACAAACATGTAGATACAGAGAACAGTAGTGCTTACCAGAATGGAAGGGGTTGAGGGGGATGAAATAGGTAAAGGGAATCAGCTGTACAATGATGTATGGAAATTAAATTTTGGAGGTGAGCATGCTATAGGATATACAGAAGTAGAAATATAATGTTGTATGCATGAAATTTAAAATGTTAAAAAGCTTATGTTACTTCACTTATAAAAGAAAGCAAGCAAGAAAGAAAATAAGGTTTCTCCCTGAAAAGAGTATACAAATATTAGAAAAATAAGTAAACAAATAAGATAGTTCCGTATTGTCATGGTTGCTGTAAAGATAATAAGCAGTGACATGGGTGAAGGTAAGTGAGACTATTTTTAGAAATGGTGGTTAAAAGCATCTATGAGAAGGTGAAATTTTTGCTAGGATCTCAATAAACTGGACCAGTATTTCAAGTTGAGTTAACAATTTCAAGCAGAAATAACTGCAAATCCTAAAGATGTAAGACTGCCATGGGTCATCACAGTGGGTTACAAAACTAGCAGGGCCTGAGCAAAATGCAAAAGTCCTTGTTTTAAAATCACTAAGAATTCCAATATGGTGACAATAAAGCACTAAACCAAGCATCCAGCATGTCTCAGTAGAGCTCCTGTGGAACTGCACAGGCTGTGTCCCTCTGAAGCCAGGTCTGAAAAGGGTGACCATTGTGGATTAGAGGTCCCTGAGATGAGAGCATGTAAACGAGGGAGCCCTGGATGGTGGAATGGGCACAGTGTGGTAGGGCTGCTTATTCTGGTAACTAATGACCTGGAAGACTGAGACAACCACACGAATGTGTGATAAGCAAGGATGCCCGGTCCAAGGAGAAATGTCCCTCACTGGGAGCAGGGAGTTAGGTCAGCGTCCAAGTGATGCTTCCTCCTGCATCTGCAGCCGTGTCCATCCATAGACCTGGGAATCGGGTGAGAGTACCATTTTCTTTCTAGTGTCTGGGCTTTTGCAAGTCTGGAATAAACCCCACACTCCAACCTGATTTCATCATTACTATCAGTTCCAGGGAGGTAAATACCAAATCTGACTCATTTGCCCCCTACCACAGATTTGTAATTATCTATTCAATTAACCAATAATTTGAGCAGTAAATAATTCCATCATGTGGTAAATACTGAGAATTTTTTGAAAGTAAATATAGTCAACATTGGAAAACTTTATACTTCGAAGTTAATTTGGGAAATAGCTTATCAAAAGAGGAAATTCCACCTTACCACTTCTAAAAATCTGTTTATTAGGGTAAATAAATGTATTTCCATCATAAGGTCAGATTGGATCAAAATCAGACTGATTCTGACTAAATGCCAAAACTGCTAGATGATTCTTCATTCTCATTTTCTTAGTTCTTTTCTTCTAAGAATAGGATAGTTAGTAATTAACATAAGATTATAAAACTATTCCAGAAGTATAGTAAGAGCTATTAAAATATGATGACAGACCATCAATCTAATCTATCATTTTTCAAGTAATTTGGTTAACTGTGGAAATGCAAGTCCTTAGAACATATACTAAAAAATACATAGTGAGTTGAAATATTCCCTAATTATTCTTCCTGTGATTTGCACAAATAATTTAGATTATTCAGAGTTTGTGATGGTCTTCAACTTTATCATTAACATAGATTGTCACTTACTTACCTAGAATAAATTAGCTCTCTACATTGCCTTCAAAATGAGAAATAGAAAAGTAAATATGGTTTAATCAATATATGGAATTCTGACCGCCCATAGATATTGCAAAAAGGGCTTAGGTTCAGGTAATAGTTTGGGATTATGGTTTCCAAACATATCTGGGAACATCACTTGAGATTCTCTTTTTAAAAAAACACAGATTTCCAAACCCTTCCCTGGGGATTCAGTTCCAATATGTATGGAATGGGAACCAAGAATATATATATATATATATATATATATATATATATAGAGAGAGAGAGAGAGAGAGAGAGAGAGAGAGAGAGAGAGAATTTAAAGTAATGTTTATGTTTGGGCAATTTTGGAAAAAAAGTTGTATTAGGCCTTTCAAGACAGACAAGGCTGATCACATGTTGACAGAGGAGTGGTATGAATGTGTACATTAATCTACATCTGATTTTTCAAAGAGATTTTAAAACACCATTAGAAAAAACTAAAAAAAAAACAAACTTCTGTTTCTTCAATAGATGGCTTTACTAATATGCAAAATGAGTTTGTGTTTAGCAATGTCTTATTCTTTATACATTAATTCTTTCTGTGCTGTGCTAAGTCGCTTCAGTCTTGTCTGATTCCTCCGTCTGCGGGGATTCTCCAGGCAAGAATACTGGAGAGGGTTGTGTAAGGTTGTGTGAATAGATGGTATTCACAGTACTTTCATGAACATATTCTAACAATACTATTATCTTCGTACATTTTGTACCATTCTATACCACCCAATGAAAAAGAATCGGGTTTGTTATGTGCCTTATATGTTTATGTGAAAATTTCCAACAGAATCACAGTAAAAAACACATCTCTGAAATTCCTGGTATTTGGGCACCCATGTTGGCGAGATTTGGAAGGGCTATACAGTAAGAATGATTAGTTTTCAATTTATAGACATCCATTATCTATGGAAAAAGAGCCAGAATAAACCCCTCAAACCATAGGCCTTCTTCATGTAAGATCCTCCCAGCTGCCAGTTTAGGCACTAATCACAAGAACTTCATTAGACAGAGTCAACCCACGTCTAATATTTTATAGAAAATGCGTACAGAAATTAAATGGTTTGTCACACAAAATGATTAGTGTATGTAGTATTTATGACTCAGATACTGAGTTTCCAACAACTACACACTTTCTCTTTTTGTAAAATCTGCCCCACACTGATAGTGTTGGCCTGGACCTCTGGAGTGAATCCAATCAATGCATTTGATCTTCTAAAGAGTGAAAATCTGGTCTTGTTTCCCCACCAGACTTTCCACTTTAGAAAGTATATTGTGGGATTCTCCCACAGTTTCTTCTCCCTCCACTATAGAAGTTTCTTTTTTCATCACTCTACTTAAAGGGCCTAATATTACTGCAGTCTTAGCCCTTTTTTTGGAATGCAGATTTCCAGGTTCAGCAACTGCATATTAGATTTGAGAGAGGAGATTCAAATGCAATAGTGCTGCAAGAAGATAGCTCCTATGCTGATTTAGAATCAGTAAAATGCATGACAGGAAAGACTATGTGTTGGCAATAGGGCTTGATACATGTTTCAAGAGCAAAATGGAAACTGTCTTCCCATGGTTTGCAACTATCGATCACTAAAAAGATCTTATAAGCGAAAGGCTGCAGGAGGAGAAGGCCTGCCTTCTCCTTCCTCTTCTCCCAGGGTGGAGACATAGGTTTCAAAATTAGATGTGTCAAACCTTTCACAAGTCATTGCTGAAGTATGCCTAAAGCTGTTTCTTATTGAAAAAATATATTAATTATATTTCTGCTTTTTTGTCACGTAAATTTAGAGTTCATGAAAGGAACCAGATGGACAGCGTTTGGAAGTGAATCCTTCTTTTGATTAGAGACAGGAATAAAGTTTCTACATGCTCCGTCTCTGAAAAGCTTCCTCCTAAAACTTTTAGCATCATTAAAATGGTTGGAGATTGTGAATACTAGGTTTCCACTGGTGTGTGTACATGTAGAGGAGTGACTATTAGTGCCAACAACAATCTAAGTGTTTTAATAAATATCATATTTATTGGACTTTGGACCTTTAAGATGGAAACACTGTAATTCATTAAACAGAATTCCATACATCATGTGAATGCAAAAGTTTATAAAAATTAAGTACATACAACTCTAACATTTCAAAAGTTATTCTTCCTATATTGAAATCTCTTACTTACTTTATCAGATTCAACTTATTTGTCATTTTGGCTACTAAACAACTGGTCTGAGTACTAGAAAGATATTTTTTCAAAATTTTTATGAAACATTTACTGGAAACCCATTGTATTGATATACAGCCCTACTGTAAGATATTAATACAATGGTAATAAAAAGCCACTATTCATATTCAGAGGCATTGGCATTCTAGTAGAAAATGTCAAAAGTCAAGACCACAGAAAGTGAAAAATACTAGGATATCAAATGAAGGAAATAATTTACTCAGATTTGAGGGTCAAAGAATATGAAAAGGATAGATGCAGAAATTTGGCATCTTGCAAGAAATTGGCTCAGCCTATCTGGCTCAAATAATGGCATATTTGGGATTTGGGGTGGTTTTAGGTGAGTTAGTGGAATGTGTTTCATATTAAAATTTAGAAATTCACAACTTAGCTTTGTTTATGAGGCTCTGATGCCAAGATATTACTGTATCTGGGGGAAAATGAATAAGTACATAAAAAAAAACATTATTGAAAAAAGACTATAAGGAAGCCCATCAAGGGCTGAGAGGAAGCTCTCATCATCATCAGGATCTCTCTTAACAATATACTCATATTTAAAAGTAGCTCACATCTTACAATCCACCTTGGAGCAAGGTTTCTATTTTGACCTTATTCCTTTTCTGGTCCCATTGGCTTTGGGACACAGCCTAACCCAAGAGATAAGAGCAAAAGTAAAGCTAAAGACTGGGCTTACATTAATGTCTTGGCTTATTGATCTCATGATTAGAAAAAAAAAAAAAAAAAACTCCTGGCATAACAAATCCTTTCAGTTTATCCAGTTTGATATACCATCATGCATTGGAGAAGGAAATGGCAACCCACTCCAGTGTTCTTGTCTGGAGAATCCCAGGGACGGGGAGCCCGGTGGGCTGCCGTCTATGGGGTCGTGCAGAGTGGGACACGACTGAAGTGACTTAGCAGCAGCAGCAGCAGCAGCTACTGATTTTACTGGCTAATTATTAAGATTAATTAACTCTAGTATTTAATTCTCAGGTATTGACAATATGCTAAATTGTATATTTGGTGATACTCTGTTGTACGCTCCCTTCAGAAACTGGAAAGTGAAAGTTTTTACTTAGTTGCTGCTATCCTGGGTTTGTTGTAGGTCTCAAAACCTTAGTTTTCAAATGTGTGTGTATTAGTCACTTAGTCATGTCTTTGCGACTCTTTGCGACCCCATGGACTGTAGCCTGCCAGGCTCCTCTGTCCCTGGAATTCTCCAGACAAGAATTCTGGATTGGGTTGCCACTTCCTTCTCAGGGTTATCTTCCCAACCCAAGAATTAAACCTAGGTCTCCTGCATTGCAGGCAGAATCTTTACTGTCTGAGCCACCAGGGAATACTCGCTTTTAAAAACCCAGGCCCAAAACAATAAAATGAATTATACACTGTGTATTCTATAGTACTCAATTTGAGTTTTGTTCTTAAGAATCACTTTTTCTAGATTGATATAGCTTACATCAATAATGATTTGAAAAGTAAGAGCATTAAAATAATAATTGATTTCATATGTTTAAAATTACTCTGCCTTCTAACATGGTGTGGTTTTAATTCTGAAAAGGATTTCATGAAATGTTTCTTCAGCTGAATTGATTTTCACTGTGTAAAGTACAGAAAATTATACTTCCTTTGGACTAATTTTGTTAGCATCATCTTCGAACTCTACATCTCCTAAAATGTTGCTTATTTTCTGCAAAATCCTTCTTAGCTACCCCCAAACCCTTGAACAATCCTTGAAAGTAGGAAACTCCACTATCTTGTTCATCAGTGTGTTCCCAACACTTACAAAGACTGACTCATAACAACTGCTTGTTATATATTTATTATTTGACTAAATGATGGTTGAATGATTCCATGAAGTGTACATAAGCAGAGTCTAGAGTCACTTTGTGGTTCCTATGTGAATAGTTAAAATGAACGGGAAATTTGTAATGTTTATAAAAACTCATTTTTCATTGTGCTTTGATATGTTAACAGTATATCCTATATTTTCATTTGATCCTCATAGTTATTCTGTGAAGAAGATGGTCTATAATTTGCCCTTTTGCATGAAAGTTGAAACTTAAATCTGTGAGAATCAAAGTGAAAGTCATTCAGTTGTGTCTGACTCTTTGAGACCCTGTGAACTATACAGTCCATGGAATTCGCCAGGCCAGATTACTGGAGTAGGTAGCCTTTCCCTTCTCCAGGTGATCTTCCCAACCCAGGGATCGAACACAGGTCTCCTACATAAAAGCACTCAATATTTATAAATTACTTAAAACAGTGCCTAGCAAATGGAAAACACTCCATAGATAGCAATATTTATTATTTCAAGCCAAGTGTCCATCCTACACTGGGCTGAAAAGAAAGTGCTTTCTTCAAAGTTTTCTTTAAAATTTACCTCCAAATATCTATATGTATTTTATGATACATTTTAAATCATAGAAACATGTGCACACTCTAAATGCTATATTTTGGTGCTGTGATTCTAATATTTTATTTTCTATTTACAGTTTTATATTGGAATATATATATAATATATATTATTATATAAACTATATAATATATATAATTTATAGGAATTTTTAAGTTTCATTTTAATTTAAATACTTTATCCAGAAAGGAGAGGTAAATGAAGAGAATTCACTTGAAGTCAATGATGAAACAGAATTTTATTGGAAGTAACAGACAGACAAACAAAAGTGGGCAAAATGTGTGTCCTTTCAGATAGCTGACTGTGTCAATATGCATCTGTAAGGACAATGTTCCTAATTCATCTTCAAGTAGGAAACAGATCTTATCCCAATTTTAATTGATCTGGTGATGTGTAATAACTAAAGGTGCTTCCCTGGTGGCTCAGCAGTTAAGAATCTGCCTGCAACGCAGGAAATGCATGCAGGAAATGTGGGTCCAATCTCTCAGTTGGGAAGATCCCTGGAGAAGGAAATGGTAACCCACTCCAATATTCTTGCTTAGGAAATCCTATGGACAGAGGGGACTGGCAGGCTGCAGTCCACAGAGTCACAAATAGTTGGACATGAATGAGCGACTAAATAGCAACAATAGCTAAAGACTGTAAAATTGTCAGGAATGAGAATACTATGCCAAATACTTGTAACCAATATGTGTATTTTTTCAAAATTAGCTGAAATCCATTGCTATTACTCCTGAGTGGTATTGACTAACTTCAAACTAGACTAGGGAAGGAATAGTTTATAAAGTCACTATTTTTGGTGCAACTGAGGAGTCATAAGGTTGAAAAGAAAGTGCCATATTTAGCATACTATGAATATCAAATGGAATTACAAATGATTTAAATATTTAATTTTAAAATTAAAAACAAAGAAGTACTGAAAGAAACTTAGGTGAATAATTTTATAATCTTGAGGAGGAGAAGATTTCATGACCATAGCATGAAAAGGAGAAACCAATAAAGATAATTTTATAGATTTGATTACAAAAAAGCAAAGGTTTTATATGACGAAGAAGCATAAAATATTTTAAACCACAGAAAAATTTATTTGAAATATTTGCAAAGTATAAGAAAGACAAGTTAGTAATGTTAATAAGTAAATAAGTTTTATCAATTAAGATTAAACACAAACAAGTCAATTGAAAAAACAAGCAAGGTAAATGAATAGGCAAGTCACAAAAAAGAAATACAAATGAATGTGTAATAGATAAAGAGATGTTAACCTTACCATTAGATACTACAAATTAATACTGTTTTATATATTTTTTTAATATTGACTTGGATTAGTAACATTGCTGTGAATGGTAAGGGTAAATGAGTATTCCCATTATTTAAGATGAAAGTATAAACTGATACAGTATTTCTGAGAATTACATGTAAATAGATTTTAAAGAGATAGAAATAGATTTATACATATACTTGATTATGTACTTATATATAAAATTTTTGGACTCAAAACCCCAAATTTCTAGTTATAATTTAGTCTATGTAAAAAAAATCAAATCAAATGTATAAAGGTACATACACATATACATACACACACACATATGTATATAAATAAAAATTAGAAAAATTCATAATTACAATATCAGATCAAATCAGATCAGTCACTCAGTCATAAGCATACAATAAATTATTATAGCCTGTCAAAAATGATATAACTCCTTGCTGAATTTAAAAATGCCTATTATTTAAGCTCAATTAAAAAAGATTCTAAGTCAGAGCATAGATTAGGATCCTTTTTATTATATGAATTAGAAAAAAATTGGGAAAGTGTTATGCCAACATATGTTTTTTTAACAACCTTTAGTGGGCTTATTTTTCCATATTGTAAAGTTCACCCATTTCAAGTATACAATTCAAGAGTTTTAGTAACTTTATTGAGAAGTGCAACCATGACCATAAATCCATTTTAGTTCATACCCCCAATCAGATACCTTATGCCCATTTACTGTTAATTGTCCTTCCCATTCCCAGCCTCTACCAATTGATAATGTAATTTCTATCTTTATAAAATTCCCTTTTCCGGACCTTTCCTATAAATAGACTCATGTATGTTGTCTTTTACTGTGGTTGACATTCAATCATGACTTCAAGTTGTCACTGTTTCTCTTTTCTATTGCTAAATAATATTCCATTATATTGATATGCCACATTTTATCTGTCCATTCACTAGTTAATAGATATTTAGGTTATTTCCAGTTTGGGGCCATTATATACATGCCCACAAGTTAATAGCAAGTATCTCACTATGCTGAGATTCTGAGTGCATTTTACTTCTTCCATGTATATTTCTGTATGCGCTTATACTTTAACAATTGAGGTAGGAGGTAATTAGATAGTAGCACTGTTTTTAATGGGGCTTGATATAAAATGATGAGATAACAGATTTGTTTAAAAGTTTAGACCTCAGTTAAATAATTTGTATGACAATTATTTTCTGCTTACTTATCCCCTTTATGCTGATTTATATAAAAGGTAAAAAAAACATAAATTTGGAAAAATCTCAAAATCTTCTTAAAAATAAGTATAATGGCCAATTTTGTCTGTTGAACTACTAAAAGTTTGAGTATTTTGATGAGACAGTTGAATGCATATACAGATATATATAAAGTATTATTTAAATTTATCGAATATATCATACATAACATGTATAAACATATAAGAATAGAAATGTGAATAAACATTTACTTAATATAAGTGACCATTTGAAGGAAAACAAATGATTCAGTTTTATTTGAATGGTTTTGATTTATTATAGTGTTTGTTTTTAAATCAGTTGCACTTCTTGTCTCCAAACATCAATTTATTGCATATTTCACTGGGTCCCCTATGCTAGGAATTTACTGTGGGAATGTAAATCACATGGGTCTGCTTTCAGGAAACTTTAAAGAGCTAAACTTATGAAAAGTTAACCTTTGAAAGATGGATTAAGGTTAAACACTATCAAGAAACAGCGCAATTTAATTAGTTGCCGCATGTTTGATGATATTCTTTCAAATCAGCCACCAAAACCTAATTCATACAGACTCTATAGGTGAATCAATAAATTCCTCACCAAAAGTAAATTTGTCTTTTGTATATCATCCCCATTATCATCATCACCATCTTTTATAGTTTTGAGAATCTATACATTGGAAGTTTGGGGCAGTCTTTGTTTCTTTTGTTTTGTGCTTCAAAACCTGCCTTAATCATGCAACACTAAACTGGAATATCACTAACCTCCTGAAGCCTGGATTAATAAATTGCTTTTTATAAATCGTGACAAATATGCAAATCCCATTAATCCCTTAGCGCAAAAGCAGAAATTTCAACTAGTATATGCAGTATACCCTGTCTGTGGGAGCTGGCACTGCCATTGGCACTTTCTTCTGAGAGTATGAGCTGCAAACTGGGCTGGTGTATTATGTGCCTTGATGACTGGGAGAATTTGATAAGTTAAATTGAGTGTTAAATCTAGAGAACTTTGAAAAGTGTATGTATTGGGTATTGGCCTAGCCTGAGCAGATGAGGGCGTCTCAGAATTGACAGTGTAGTCTTAAGATCAAAGTGTACACTTACATAGATACAAATTAATAGTAAACACAATTTTCAAGCCAGTATTCATCAGTACCATGTTTAGAAAGAAAGCCGCCTCTGACAAATTTAGGTTGATAGGAGAAGGCAATGGCACCCCACTCCAGTACTCTTGCCTGGAAAATCCCGTGGATGGAGGAGCCTGGCAGGCTGCAGTCCATGGGGTCGCTAAGAGTCAGGCACGACTGAGCGACTTCCCTTTCACTTTTCACTTTCATGCATTGGAGAAGGAAATGGCAACCCACTCCAGTGTTCTTGCCTGGAGAATCCCAGGGACGGGGGAGCCCGGTAGGCTGCCGTCTATGGGGTCACACAGAGTCGGACACGACTGAAGTGACTTAGCAGCAGCAGTAAAACCGGAATGATGATAATCTACCTCACTGTGTTAGAGTGAGTGAGTGAAAGTGAGTGAAAGTCGCTCAGTCGTGTCCGACTCTTTACGACCCCATGTTCTGTACGGTCCATGGAATTCTCCGGGCCAGAATACTGGAGTGAGTAGCCTTTCCCTTCTCCAGGGGATTTTCCCAACCCAGGGATCGAACCCAGGTCTCGGGCATTGCAGGCAGATTCTTTTTTTTTTTTTTTTATTTTTAAACTTTACATAATTGTATTAGTTTTGCCAAATATCAAAATGAATCTTTACCAGCTAAGCCACAAGGGAAGCCCATTGGGTTAGAATGGATGTCAAATGAGGCAATTTATAAAGATTTCAGCATTGTTCTTGTTAACATAACAAGTACACAATAGGTGTTACCTATTCATTGTCTTAATGTACATAGAAAAGATACCGTTGAATTTTGACAGGAATGATTCCCCATAAATTACGTCATTGTGCACCAAGGTGCTGTGAAAGTAGTCAGGTGGCTTTTGAAAAAGCATCGAATGGAGCCTCAGGTCGGACACGACTTAGCAGCCGAACAAGGTGCTTCTTTATTTTCTTTAGGGAAAATGGCTTCACATCTGAAGTGGTCTCATACATGTAGATGGATAAAGTAGTGGGAACATGGGAAATGCTATCTTCTCTCATAATGTGATAGCGAACACTGAATATAAACACGTATGAAATTATAAGATCACTAAAATCAAAATGTAGGAAGTCAACTTCAAAAATATACATGATTCATTTATGTATTCATTTCTGCTTGATACATAAGTTCATTTTTTGTTAGGTATTAGGTGACGGTTTACTAAAAACAAAATCAATAAAAGTTGCCTCACTTTAAGCTTATTTGTTTACTTTTAAAAAATTCAATTGTGAGATTAATTTAGGCTCATATGAAATTGCAGAAAAGTCCTCAGTTCCCATTGCCAAGCTTTCCCCAACCCTGACATCTTCTATTAACCACCATATATTATCACAACCAGAAATGGATGGCACAATTCTATTAACTAGACCAGAGATAGATTTTGAATTTTTGAATTTTGTCATTCTTGCATGTTTTTATATATAGTTCTATGGCACGTTACCACATGTACTGATTTCATAAGCACCCCTGCTGTCAAGATGCAGAACTGTTTATTCACCACAAAGGAACTTCTCATGCTGTCCCTTTATAATCATACCTTCATTGCCTTCCCTCTTACCTGGTAACCAATTTTCTGTTCTGAGTCTCTTTAATTATTCTTTTTAAAGCACATAATTTCAATTTGAGACACAGGAAAGGTTTAATAACAATTCTGTTTTTTTATTTGACAATATAGTTGACGTTTTAAAAAATTTTATTTTTACTTGGGGGATAACTGCTTTACAATATTGTGTTGGTTTCTGCCATATATCAACATGAATCAGCCATAGGTATACATATGTCCTCTCTCTCTTGAACCTCCCTCCCACCTCCCACCCCTTACTGCCAAGCAGAAAGATTATAGATGCCTTATTGAGGGTAATTAGAAATTGGTCATATAATTGCAAAAAGCAATAATGTGAAATTTTCACTCTGGCAAGAATTCACAGAAAGGTAACTTTGGACAGGGGCGGGGTGGCCCAGCGCCACCACCATTAAGCATCATGGGTGGGGCTCTGCTGCGGAAACCGGGGCTTTGAACATGTCACAGCTGAAGGGTTAAAAAAAAAAAAATGGAGAAAAAGAAATATAACTTTATGAAACAGTGAGATACTAATTGCCACTGACTGGTTTTCAGGGGTACAATTTAATTTTTATAGATCACACTCATTCCTGTCCTAGATGATTATTAGTTTAGAAGAGCATGAGAAAATAAAACATAAGGCATTATTTTCCATTTTTAAATGGGAAAAAGAAACCCAATCCTTTGAAAAATAGAAATCTTCTTGGACTTAAACAAAATCTTAGACTTTTACAATTGCAAATTTCTAGTGAGTCTATATAATCAGAGATTGAAAATACAGGTGAGCACTATTGGTGGATCATGGAAAAAGCAAGAGGGTTCCAGAAAAACATCTAGTTCTGCTGTATCGACTATGCCAAAGCCTTTGACTGTGTGGATCACAATAAACTGTGGAAAATTCTGAAAGAGATGGGAATACCAGACCACCTGATCTGCCTCTTGAGAAATTTGTATGCAGGTCAGGAAGCAACAGTTAGAACTGGACATGGAACAACAGACTGGTTCCAAATAGGAAAAGGAGTACGTCAAGGCTGTATATTGTCACCCTGCTTATTTAACTTATATGCAGAGTACATCATGAGAAACTCTGGGCTGGAAGAAGCACAAGCTGGAATCAAGATTGCTGGGAGAAATATCAATAACCTCAGATATGCAGATGACACCACCCTTAAGGCAGAAAGTGAAGAGGAACTAAGGACCCTCTTGATGAAAGTGAAAGAGGAGAGTGAAAAAGTTGGCTTAAAACTCAACATTCAGAAAACGAAGATCATGGCATCCGGTCCCACCACTTCATGGGAAATAAACGGGGCAACAGTGGAAACAGTGTCAGACTTTCTTTTTCTGGGCTCCACAATCACTGCAGATGGTGACTGCAGCCATGAAATTAAAAGACGCTTACTCCTTGGAAGGAAAGTTATGACCAACCTAGATAGCATATTCAAAAGCAGATACATTACTTTGCCAACAAAGGTCCATCTAGTCAAGGCTATGGTTTTTCCTGTGGTCATGTATGGATGTGAGAGTTGGACTGTGAAGAAGGCCGAGCGCCGAAGAATTGATGCTTTTGAACTGTGGTGTTGGAGAAGACTCTTGAGAGTCCTTTGGACTGCAAGGAGATCCAACCTGTCCATTCTGAAGGAGATCAGCCCTGGGATTTCTTTGGAAGGAATGATGCTAAAGCTGAAATTCCAGTACTTTGGCCACCTCATGCAAAGAGTTGACTCACTGGAAAAGAGGGATTGGGGGCAAGAGGAGAAGGGGACGACAGAGGATGAGATGGCTGGATGGCATCACTGACTTGATGGACGTGAGTCTGAGTGAACTCCGGGAGTTGGTGAGGAACAGGGAGGCCTGGCGTGCCGCTATTCATGGGGTTGCAAAGAGTCGGACATGACTGAGAGACTGATCCGATCTGATTGGTTTTAATAAGAATGGATCTAAAACACAATAATAAAATATCAGTGAATTAATTTTTATATAAAAATCAGTTACTAAATTAATATTTGAATTAAAAAATTTAATGCTCTCAATTCTCTGTCCTTGCATACATTTAACACCTAACATCCTCAAAATTTTTCTTTCTCTTCCAAAATGAAAAGTATTCATTTGGGCTTTTATATCATATCTTGATCTATAGCACCTAGATTCTGTTATCAGGTATAAGTCATTTGCAGTTTTAAACAGAAATGGCATTAAAATTGGCTTATTTTTCACAGCAAGAGTTACAGGTAAGTTTTAAGGAACCAAAGCATGAAAACAGAAGCTCTAAGAGTTGAACTGCATGGAAATGATAGGCAGCTCATGCTAAAGATGACGCAACCAATTTGTACCTGTGTATTTAATTCTGTGGGTCAAGATTCTCAGAACCCCAAATTCTTATCTCATAATTAACACTTATGGTATTGTGTGACTTTTAGAATTCTAATACTCAGATATGTGAATGTTTGCTTGAAATAGGACTTTATATATTTAGTGGGTACAGCTAAATTGAAAAAATAGTGGACAATTTTCTATATAATAATATAGAGTCCTTCCATATGTATTTTAAATTTCTGTTTATTTATAACCCTATCTTTCCCCATAGATTATCTGAAGCAGATTCTGGGAAAAGACTTTTAATAAGAAGTAAAAGAGAAACAAAAAGTCAGAATCAATGAGACAATTATAACACTATGTTGCTGATAAGATACTGCATATCTAACATGATTATTCTTGCTTAAAATTTGGATCTGAAGTTTCCAGTAGTGAAATCAAAATTAGAGACACAGTTATATGCCCTTATTAAACAGGATTAAGAATTTAAATTTCTCAGACTTATATATAGGACACTAGTTCCTGTTCCTCAAAACATTGTATGGCAAATACAACAAATTTTATTTCAAGTTTTCTTAAACAGTCTCTAAGAAAACTCAACAATATAATAATAGAACATACTTTTGTGACTATGACTCCAGGGAAGATATCAAATATTCTCCAGAATGAGCTTATAGCTAGTTCTGGAATCAATGGGGCCTCCAACAGTGTCTTCCTCAAGGTGAGAAAATGATACAGCAACCCTTATTTACTCTCCCTGATGTGAATTCCATCTAATGTACACTTCTGGTCATCTAAAGTGGTTCAGGGTTTGAGTCAAAATTATTATGAAGAATGATTGAATAGCTCTCTGAAACTGACTTTTGAAAAGAACCCAGACTGCTATGATTTTGAGTTGTTTAGTTTCAAAGCAAATGGTTTTCCCTGGTGGTGCAGATGTTAAAGAATCTGTCGGCAATGTGGGAGACCTGGGTTTATTCTCTGGGTCGGAGAGCCCCTGGAAAAGAGATTAGCTACCCACTTCAGTATTCTTGCCTGGAGAATGTAATGGACAGAGGAACCTGGCAGGCTACAGTCCATAGGGTTGCAAAGAGTCAGATACAACTGAGCGACTAGCACTTTCATGCTCAAAGCAAATGCATCTTTAAAACAGATGCCAAAGTTTTATGTTATTAAGTCATAATTATATGTTGAAGCTGAAACTCCAATACTTTGGCCACCTGATGCGAAGAGCTGACTCATTTGAAAAGACCCTGATGCTGGGAAAGATTGAAGGCAGGAGAAGAAGGGGACGACAGAGGATGAGATGGTTGGATGGCATCACCGACTCAATGGACATGAGTTTGGATAAACTCTGGGATTTGGTGACATGTTGCTGTTCATGGGGTTGCAAAGAGTAGGACACGACTGAGCGACTGAACTGAACTGAACTGATATGAATTAATATTTGTATCTGATTAAAAGAAATTTCACTACCATAAAAAGAAGAGGTACTGATCAACAAAGCCAACAATTTCTTCCAGATTGGGTACCTCAAATGTCACAATTTTGTGTTGAAATTAGCCAACTATTTTGGTTGTATCAGTTTACAGTGGCAGGAAGATAACATGAAAGATAGCACAGCATAACTAGAAAGTACCCAATCTGGAATCCTCTTAATTAGCTTATGACAGATTTAAAGTATATAAGTGTAAATGTCAGACTACCTTCTTCTTTCCAACTCTGCTTCCAATGTTAATTGTATTGATAGGTTTGAATTTACATTCTTTTCATGTTGTATATGTCTGGGACAGAAAAGCACTAATTAATTCGTGTCTAGGATGAAAAATACATTTATTTATGTCTAAATGAAAAACAAAAGATCAACTCTTTCCTTCACGAATAAATTCATCACTTAGTGACAATACAAGTTGTTCTTGCTTGATTTAGATACTTGGTCTTGAAAGACTGTATCGAATATTAAGTGGCTCAGGTTATGCAGGGATATTGAAAACAAAACTTCCTTTAATGTATTATTGAGAGGAAGGTGACTCTAAATTTCACTGGGAACATTTCTTCATGCTGAATGTCAATGAAGCTTCTGTTTATGTGCTTTTGCAAACAAATAATTAATGTGGCATGATCCTGTCCACATCAGGTCAGGTAAAGGACTCAGAGGACCTCCTTAAGTAAGTTATCTGTCTTTGACTATGAAAAAGAGGATGAAACTATCATATTTTATCAATAACCTCTGTTAAAATCTAAAACCAACACAACTTATGCATACAGAAACTTGGGGTTCCTGGACAGATGAGTATCCAAAGAGGTTTTTAAAATAAATAAAATGACTATTATCAGCTTATTATCAGCCTAACTTCAGGTAAAAATGAATTTATCTCCACAAAACACTATATTCTTCTTGTCAATTCTATTTCTTGGCTCATTTTACTTTTGTTTTTCTCCATGCAGTTTAATGTTTCTCTGTGCCCTTCTCCCTCCTTGAGTCTTCTGAAGATAAGAAAAGTATTTGAAATGTGCTGCAAACAAGTAAGACCGTCTGACAGCTTTGGCCTGAAATCTTATGACTGTGGCTTCAAGCTGCGTTTTACCACAAACTTGCAATTTTGCCGAACAAGTTACCTCTTGGACCTCAACATCCTTGTCTAAATAAGGAGACCAAACTTATAGAGAAGGATTATGGGAAGAATCAGGTAACATATGATCATATTGCTAATGCCTAGTAGGTGCTATATAAATAGTAATGTTATCTGTTTTATTTTTCTATTAATGGACTTATACTTCTGGTAATATACCAGTCAGTAGTACCTAAAGGAAGTTATCTTCCCAGTGATGGAGATCTCAGTTCTTAAGGGTAAGTTTCAATCGGCCTCTCTTGTCCTCTTATAGAATTCATGAGAGCATTCTAAAGGCGTATCTATGATCTTGGTTCTTAGCACATAAACTCCTTTCCAGAAGTGCATTTGTGCTGTAGGATTGAAGTGGTGACTAGGTGGAGGGCAGGGGCCAGGAACAAGAGAGAGCACAGGAATGTGAAAGACAATTTAGTGCTTCCTCCTAGCCTGCATTTCATCTTACCCTTTGCTGTCTATGGACTATTCATCAGCATTAACATGCAGCGAAATCTCCTTTGAAATTTTAATCAATTTAACATCGGTGTATCTATAGATTAGATGAAATAACTTTTGCTGTCTCTTCCAAGCACTTTTGTCATTTGAATGGCTTACAGCCCTCATATTTCTCAATATGAATTTCTAGATATCCTTCTATTTCAATCTTGTTTTCAAAGGACAAGGTGGAAGATGACAATGGTAATGAAGATTAACGGAAAGACTAATTATTTAGTCACCGGTGGGGGGATGAGGCGTACAGCTAAATCTTTCTGTCACGAATATTCATAACTAGTTCAGTTTAAATGCCAGATTTATGAGAGCAAGTGATCCATCTCTATCATGCTCCGGATGCTTTATTTAAGGTGGGTTCAGAAGAATCTTAATTTTTCATGCAAAGCTTTTCACTATATATCAATTCTAAAACATTGCTCTCTTTCCACTTCCCTGTGTATGTCCCACTTACACTTAACCACAGACGTTTAGGTTGAGTCTTAAATAATGATTATATATTTTGAATCTCAATATTTTTTCAACATTCACAAAGTATTTTTTTAACTTAAAAACAATTCATTTGATGGGTGACAGATTTGTGTGCCGTAAACCCAATATAGATGGATTGTAGACAATTACATAAAGAGGTACTTTATTTTATAGCTACCAACATTTTGATACTATGAGTATTTCAACTCTAGCATATATCTAACATTAAATTAGCACACGATTTAAATGCTGAGTTGGCAATAGTAAGTTAATGTCATGACCAACTCAAAGAAGCTTTAATTGTAAACATGCCATTTGTCAAGTGTGTATGATTATAACTATGCTTAATTAAAAGATAAACATGTCAATTGAAAAGATATTTTTTTCTCTTTTATGCTCAGAAAGTTTTTTTTTATCTTAGTTAATAAAAATTATTCAAGGAAATATCTAAGTTATATGTAAATAAAAATGAAAACTTGAGTTTGATATTTGAGAAGAAATGTCTGTTGCTAAAAATGCATTCTAGATCATCAAATTCCCTAAAGCTGTGGACTCTACAGCTCTTATATAATAGATAGAAGTATTGCTCTTGGTCTATATATATTAAGAACGTAAAGGAAACATCAGACTTTTGACCTTTCCATTCATGTACGTTTGGGGTATTGCTGTACTGATAAGAGAGACCATCTGACAAATTATTCTAACAAGTGTTTTTCTCAAGTAATTTCTTCATAAACAAGGGAGGGAATAGCTAATATTTCATTAGGGCTCATCAAACACAATCCAAAGTTCATCATCATGCAACTTAACCCCCAGTTCCACTGCGCCATTTGCCTTTTCAGTATGGGGTGCTTGTCAGGTTACTGAAAGTTGCTGAGTGCTTTTATCAACTCTAATGAGGAGTAAAACAATTTAGTTTTTCATAATCTATAAATTACCTTCACCAAAGGAATTTTTACTGTGGATGGATTACAGTCTAGCAGAACACAAGGAGTCTATCAAAGCCTGTTATTCCTCTTCACTGTGACATACACAGATAGGAAGTGAATCCTCAAGAAAAAGGTTTGCAATAAAATTGTTTCTTTTGGGTATCTCTTCCCTCAGCTTTTATCAATACCTTGAAGCTTCCTTGTGGTCTCTGAGTGTTCCCAGTGAATCAGTTCTCCTTAATATCTCTAAAGACTTTTCCAGGTCGCTCCCACTTCTAACAGCAGCATTCCTTCCCTCCCCTTGGGCTCACAGTAAATATTCACAGTGATAATTGGTCACAGTGCTTTTTCCTAAGCTTCAACACGGCTTCAGGATCTTTCTCAAACTTGCTCTATTCAACTAGAATCAGCATTGAAAGATGTAATATATACCATTCCTTTGCTTTATATCAACAAATAGTGGGAATATTGGGCAGGTGGAGGGGAGTAAAAGCAATAATTTGATGCTTTTAGCATCTCTCAAAGAAATTGGCTGGTCATAAATAAAGTTCACCTGAACATGTTGTGCAAGCAATCCAAATCATTTATGAAATATGGAAGGGACAGAGAGGAAAGGAGAAAGGAATTTTTTGTAAAAATTCTGCTTTTGGTTTTTATGGTAGTTTCCTATTGCTACTGTAACACATTATCAGACACTTTGTGACTTAAAACTATACAGGATATTTTCTTACAGCTGTGAAGGTCAGAGGTTGAAATGGCATGTATAGGATTAAAATCAAGCTGTGGACAGAATTGTTGTGGAAGCTGAAGGGGAGATTCTGTTTCCTCGCCTTTTCTAGCTTCTATAGGCTGCTCACATTGTTTGACTCATAGTTCTTTTCCTCCATTTCAAAGCCAGCAAGTAGGTTAGTTCTTCTCACATCCAATCACTCTGACTCTCTTGCCCCCCATCTTTCACTTAGAAGACACTTGTGATTACATTGAACTCATGGGGATAATCTGGGATAATCTTCCCATTTAAAGAACCTTAACTTTATCACATCTACAAAGTTCCTTTTTACCACATAAAGTAACATATTCCCTGGAGAAGGAAATGGCAACCCACTCTAGTAATCTTGCCTGGAAAATCCCATGGACAGAGAAGCCTGGTGGGCTACAGTCCATGGGGTGGCAAAGAGTTGAAAACCACTGAGCGACTAAACAGCAACAACAATTCACAGGTCCTGGTAATTAGATCAGAACATCTTTGTGTGCTCAGTTGCTTCCATCATGTCCAGTCGTGTTCAGAATCCCATGGACAGAGGAACTTGGCCCTTTCAAAAGATAGTACACTATAGTCCATGCAAAGTGCTAAGTACAATCCTTGGATAATGCTGCCTTCCTTATCTTTCCTAGACCTGTTCCTTAACATATTCCATACTGCTGCTACTGCTAAGTCACTTCAGTCGTGTCCGACTCTGTTCGACCCCATAGATGGCAGCCCACCAGGCTCCCCTGTCCCTGGGATTCTCCAGGCAAGAACACTGGAGTGAGTTGCCATTTCCTTCTCCAATGCATGAAAGTGAAAAGTGAAAGTGAAGTCGTTCAGTTGTGTCTGACCCTCAGCGACCCCATGGACTGCAGCCTTCCAGGTTCCTCGAGCCATGGGATTTTCCAGGCAAGAGTACTGGAGTGGGGTGCCATTGCCTTCTCCGAACATATTCCATAAGGTACTGTTAAATGAATGTGCCTGAATGGTCTCACCAATGATGCCACTGTTGGGCTTAATCTTTTAATATGTGGCTTTCTTTGATCCTTCTTTGTACAGCATAGGAAATAGCTTAGAATGCTTAAATTCTAGCACTCTGGTCATTACCCCAAATAAAATGAAGGCGAAACTGCATACTTAATTCTGTCTGGTCATTTATCATCTGATATACTAAATAGGTCAGAGGTAACTTTTAGATCATCCTGACCATCTTAACGGAGTTAAACTTTACATTTTTAAGATGTGATAAAACACTGGTAACTGAGATGCAGTCTTCATATTATTACTTAAAACTTTATTAAAGCATTGTTCAGGGCTTCCCAGGTAGCACTGGTGGTAAAGAATTTGCCTGCCAATACAGGAGGTATAAGAGACCTGGGTTCAATCCCTGTGTGGAGAAGATCCCCTGGAGGAGGGCACGGCAAGCCACTCTAGTACTATTGCCTGGAGAATCCCATGGACAGAGGAGCCTGGTGGACTATAGTCCACAGAGTCACAAAGAGTTGGATGAACTAAAGTGACTTAACACAGCACATCACAAAGCACTCGTCATTATATATAGTATTAGCCAGTTAATATTCATTTAGCTAACTAAAGCATTTAGAGTTCATGCTTCAGTTTCTTTCAATATGACATTTTTTAGTCTGACATGCAGTTCCAAGAGGATGGAATAAAGTTAACTCCTCCATGGCCTCAAAGCAGATCAAGAGAAGGGAAAAAGTAAGTCTTACTCTTCCCTAGACAAACTAGAGCGATTACCTCTAGTCTAGTGACTTTTAAAATTAAAAAAAAACACACAAAAAAACACTTTCTTAATTTGGGCTATGACATATTTAATTGTACTAATGCGTTTTAGAACAAACAAATTGATCTAATTTTATTTCGTGCTTTACTCTCAAGCCTCTAATGCCTGCCCAAGGAACAAAAGAAGGCAAGGTTTTGAAGGACAGTAGGGCAACCCACGCTAGTATTCTTGCCTGGAGAATCCATGGACAGAGGAGCCCGGCGGGCTACAGTCACGAAAGAGTTGGACACAACTGAGTGACTTAGCATGCATGCAAAGCCAATATATCACACAATTATATTGAACTACTCTATAGGATAATAATAATGGAATTTCTAGAACAGACTTGGAGCCAGTCCAAATATATTAATGTCTCTACATCTTGCTGAGCTTCCCTGTGCTTCATCTCTGTCTTTCAGAAAATAAGATCTACACTGTGTTCAGACATTATAAGGTTATTCCCCTAGAATTTTAACTCTTTTGAGGTTATTTTAGGATTAAAATAAAACCGCCAAATTTTGAAAATGTTACCAGCAATCTTAATTTCATTTCATTAAAAAATACAAAATCATCAAAAATAATAATAAATATTTCAGCAAGAAGAAGCTAGATTGGATTGTGTCATGGCTTTTACAAAGAGAAAAAATTCTTATAACTTTTCATTCTGCAATTAAAATGAAAAAAAATTTCATCAATACCCTTTAAACTTAAAAAATAAATTTAGAAGATTTTTATCCAAATTATTTTATTGAAAGTGGTGTAGCAATGTGAAAAAGAAAACACAGTGCTTAAAAATATCTTTATTCAAAGTGATCTGATACAAGAGACAAAACCTACCTTGTTATTTTGGGTTGGATATGCTATCTGGTAGGCTTTTCCAGGGATTTAGCAGCAATATTTCTAATAATACCAGAATGCCAGTTGCTGACAATTTTTACTTTCATATTTGAGTCAAATTCCAATCACTAAATATGAATCTGAATTCCCAGAAAGCAAATCTATCCAAATAAATTTCAAATTGATTATATTTGAACCTAGTGAATCTGATGTTATAAGGCTGATAGAAAGATGACTCAAATGGAAAAATCTAATATATATAAGCTAATAGAGAGTACAGGTTAAATATAAGTAGGCTGAACTAAGGTTACTCATACTGTTGAAAGATTTTTTTTTCTTTTCTTTTTTTTTAAATAATTTATTTATTTTAATTGGAGGCTAATTTACAATATTGTAGTGGTTTTTGCCATACATTCACATGAATCAGCCACGGGTGTACATGTGTTCCCCATCCTGAACCCCCCTCCCACCACCCTATCCATCCCATCCCTCAGGGTCATCCCAGTGCATGAGCCCTGACACCCTGTCTTATGCATCGAACCTGGACTGGTGATCTGTTTCACATATGATAATATACATGTTTCAGTGCTATTCTCTCAAATCATCCCACCCTCTGAAAAGATTATTAGTTGTTAGAAATTAAAGGATTTTCCTTTTACTAGAAAGAACTAAAATTAAATTGAAAGTATTTATGTAAATCAATAATTAATATATATCAATGGATAAATTGAGCTTCCCAAGTGGCTTAGATGATAAAGAATCTGCTTGCAATGCAGGAGACCCAGGTTCAATCCCTAGGTTGCAAAGATCCTCTGGAGAAGATAAATTATACACATATTTTGGGGAATTAGATTAAGTTAGAAAGAGTACAGCTAAGGGCAGCTTAATAAAACCATTTTGCCACCTATTTAAAAATGATTAATTAATGTTTGTGTCCCACTGGCCAAAGATGGCACATACAGTGTAAGAACTGCAACTTTCTTTCTACTAAGTAGAAAAACAAAGCTCACTGTTTATGAAACATTTTTCCATTATTTCGAACCATCTGGTTATTTCCATTATTTCCAAATATCTGGTTTCTAAGCAATTACTGCTAATCTACTAAATTCGTATTAGATAAAAATTATTTCACATCCCTGAAATCAATTATCTCATCAAACCAATTGTTTTCCTGTGAATGTTTGGCATACTTTGAATTTTTGGCAGTAAGTAGAAATGTAATAGAGACAGAGAGGCATATGAAGAAGATATGAAAAGGAGATTAACAGGAAGGATTTTTGACCACCTTAGAGTTTTTGTCTGTATTTTTAAAATAACCATCAAGAACTTATTAAATCAAGGAAAGTGCTCAGTTGCTCAGTGTGTCCCACTCTTTGAAACCTGATGGACTATAGCCTGCCAGGCTCCTCTGTCCATGGAATTTTCCAGGCAAAAATACTGGAGCAGGTTGCCTTGAGTTTGATAGTGTTCTAAACTTTAACATATATCAATAACAATCTTTTAAAAAGACTTGCTTGCATAAAGCTTACACACTAATTTGGAGAAAAAGACCATAATTAATCAATCAATTAATAAAATATACATCTTATTAGATTGTGATAAATATGATGGAGAAATAACAGGGAAGAAACATCCTTTTCATCTCTAACCAGGTAAAGAGTTTAGAGGCTATAATTTCCATCTTTACAACAAGAAAAAGCTAGAAAAAGTAGAAAACGATGACTTTTTTTGACCCATCGGAAAACTGAAGTCATAAGGCAAACCCGCCTTGAAATCTGTCTGGAAAGGTACATTCAGAGAGGTATAACAATGAGAGGTGCTAATGTAAAGCAGAAGACCATGAAGTCATAAACCTCACTGTAAAAACACTTAAGTAATAATTTTTACAAATGATCTAAGAACTGTGGTGCAATTTCAAAAGGCTTAATACAATTATAATTGGAATACTAGGTGCATTAGAAAGAGGAAAATGAAACAGAAAAAGTATTTGAAGTAATAATAGAAAGGAATTTCCAAAATTCATCCAGATGTTTTAAAAAGCACAGATCCACGAGTATCAGAGAACTTCAAGGAGAATAAATACTCTCCCCACCAAGCACAAAAAAATAGATCTAAGCATTTATAGTCAATCTTTATACAGAAAATATAAAATGAGGAAAACTTTGAAGGAAGTTTGAGACATTGAGTTAGACTGCCTTGCCTGTGTAAGAACAAGGATGAGAATTAAGTGAATTCTCATCAGAAACCATACAAGAAAGAAGAAAGAGGAGTCAAATATTTTAAATATTGATTAAAAAGAACACAACTAACCAAACTGGAATTCTGTACCCAGCAAAATTATCCTTCAAAATAGTGAAAGACCTTCCCAGACAAATGAAACTGAGGGAATGTCTCACCAGATCACTCTTATAAGAAAGTTAAAAGTTCATCATGCTGAAGGGAAATTATATAACATTAAACTTGAATCTACATAAAAAAAAGAGAAGCATGTTGCAGAAGTAATAAATTAAGGTAAAACAAAATCTTATTTTTTATTTGATGCTTAAAGTAATTATGTGCTCAGTTGCTCAGTCTTGTCCAACTCTTTGGACTGTAGCCCTCTAAGCTCTTCTGCCCATGGGATTTTCCCAGCAGGAATACTGGTGTGGGTTGCCATTTCCTTTTCCAGAGGATCTTCTTAGCCAGGGATCAAACCTATGTTTCCACTGGCTTCTGCATTGGCAGATGGATTCTTTACATCTGAGCCACCTAAGAAGTCCCAAAGTAATTATAGTAACAATATATTGGGTAATTATGGATAAGTGAAATGCATGACAACAATGTCACAGAGGATGGTAAGCAATATTGAGAAGGTTCTAAGTTATCTGTATACATGTAAAGATGGATTGTTTTATTTGAATATTGACTTAGATTCAACATGTATATTATACACTCCAGAGCAATGCTTTTTTTAATTGTAAAGTATAATTGGTACACTCTGAAGAGAGATAAAATGGAATAATTTATATAAATTTTAATTAATATCAGAGAAGGCAGAGAGGGAAAAAAGAAAGGAACAAATGCAATGATTACCCATCAGTTACAACTTAAAATGTAAATGATGTAAATATGTCGATTTTTAAAAAATGGAAGTCAAATGAGTGAACAAACAAATGTACACTAGAGATGATATTAAATAAATAAAATAAAGTGTAAAATAAATCCACTTCATGTATAAAGACACCAATAAGTAAAAGTAAAGGGATGGACAAAAATATATCAGAGTGACACCAAGTAAAGTTATGCTGGAATAGTTATACAGTAATTTCAGACAAAAAAACAAAACTTCAATAAAAAGAAATATTGCCATAGATAAAGATGAACATTGCATAATATTAAAGAAGCCATCTTCAAAGAAGACATATGGACTCTATATCTATCTATCTGTAACTAATAGATTATCAAAACACATGTGGCAAAACTGATAAAAATTTTTAAATGAATATAAGACACTAATGAAAGAAATCAAAGATGACATAAACAGGTGGAGAGATATTCCATGTTCCTGCATAGGAAGAATCAATATTGTGAAAATGACTATACTACCAAAAGCAATCTACAGATTCAAGGCAATCCCTATCAAATTACCAATGGCATTTTTCACAGAACTAGAACAAAAAAGATCACAATTCATATGGAAACACAAAAGACACCGAATAACCAAAGCAGTCTTGAGAAAGAAGAATGGAGCTGGAGGACTCAACCTTCTTGACTTCAGATTATACTACAAAGCTACAGTCATCAAGACACTATGGTACTGGCAAGAAAACAGAAATATATACCAATGGAACAAGACAGAAAGCCCAGAAATAGACCCATGCACCTATGGGTACCCTGTTTTTGACAAAGGAGGCAAGAATATACAATGGGCAAAGACAACCTCTCCAATAAATGGTGAAATAGTTCTGGGAAAACTGGGCAGATACATGTAAAAGGTTGAAATTAGAACACTTCCTAACACCATACACAAAGATAAACTCAAAATGGATCAAAGACCTAAATGTAAGACCAGAAACTAGAAAACTCTTAGAGGAAAACATAGGCAGAACACTTGATGACATAAATCAAAGCAAGATCCTCTATGACCCACCTCCTAGAGTAATGGAAATAAAAGCAAAAGTAAACAAGTGGGACCTGATTAAACTTAAAAGCTTTTGCACAGCAAAGGAAACTATTAACAAAGTGAAAAGACAACCCTCACAATGGAAGAAAATAATAACAAATGAAACAACTGACAAAGGATTAATTTTCAAAATATCCAAGCAGCTTATACAACTCAATACCAGAAAAACAAACAACCCAATCAAAAAGTGGGAAAATAACCTAAACAGACATTTCTCCAAGGAAGACATACAGATGGCTAACAAACACATGAAAAGATGTTCAACATCATTCATTATTAGAGAAATGCCAATTAAAACTACAATGAGATATCACCTCACACCAGTCAGAATGGCCCTCATCAAAGAGTCTACAAACAATAAATGCTGGAGACGGGGTAGAAAAAAGGGAATGCTCTTGCACTATTTGTGCAAATGTAAACTGATACAGCCTCTATGGAGATTCCTTAAAAAACTAGGAATAAAAACACCATATGACCCAGCAATTCCACTCCCAGGCATACACCCAGAGGAAACCAAAATTGAAAAAGGCACATGTATCTCATTGTTAATTGTAGCACTATTTATAATATCTAGAATGTGGAAGCAACCTAGATGTCTGTCGACAGATGAATGGATAAAGTTGTGGTACATATACACAATGGAATATTACTCAGCCATAAATAGGAGCACATTTGAGTCAGTTCTAATGAGGTGGGTGAACCTAGAACCTACTATACAGAGTGAAGTAAGTCAGAAAGAGAAAGATAAATACCATTATCTAACACATGTAAAGAATCTAGAAAAACAGTACTGAAGAATTTATTTACAGTGCAGAAGTGGAGAAACAGAAATAGAGAATAGACTTATGGACATGAGAAGAAGTGACGAGAGTGTGAGATGTATGGAATGTATGAAAAAGTAACATGGAAACTTACTTTACCATGTGTAAAATAGATAGCCAATGGGAATTTGCTATATGACTCAGGAAACTCAAGCAGGGGCTCTGTATCAACCTAGAGGGCTGGGATGGGGAGGGAGATGGGGCGGAGGTTCAAAAGGGAGGGGGTATATGTATACCTATGGCTGATTCATGCTGAGGTTTGACAGAAAACAGCAAAATTCTTTAATGAAATTATTCTTCAATTAAAAAATAAATTAATTAAAATAAACACAAACATACACCTTAAAAAATGAGTATAGAAATGCAATAATATAGTTAAAGACAAAAACTTTCTGTCAGTAATTGACAGATCAAGCCAGCAGAATATCATTAGGGATATGATCACTGGAAGAGTGTTATCAGTAAACTTGATCTATCAAGGCTATGGTTTTTCCAGTGGTCATGTATGGATGTGAGAGTTGGACTGTGAAGAAAGCTGAGTACCAAAGAATTTATGCTTTTGAACTGTGGTGTTGGAGAAGACTCTTGAGAGTCCCCTGGACTGCAAGGAGATCCAACCAGTCCATTCTAAAGGAGATCAGTCCTGGGTATTCTTTAGAAGGAATGATGCTAAAGCTGAAACTCCAGTACTTTGGCCACCTCATGCGAAGAGTTGACTCCTTGGAAAAGACTCTGACGCTGGGAGGGATTGGGGGCAGGAGGAGAAGGGGATGACAGAGGATGAGATGGCTGGATGGCATCACCAACTCGATGGACATGAGTTTGAGTGAACTCCGGGAGTTGATGATGGACAGGGAGGCCTGGCGTGCTGCAATTCATGGGGTCGCAAAGAGTCAGACATGACTGAGTGACTGAACTGACTGACTGAATTGACATTTATGCAGTGTTTCACCCAACAAAAGCAGAATATATATTATTCTCAAGCTCACAAGGAACATGCACCAAAATAGTCGATGTGCTGAGTCATAAAACATGTTTAGGAAAATTTTAAATAATATAAATAAATAATAACCTTCAAACAAGAAATTGCCAGACCAAGACGGTTTTACTAGTTAACTATAGCAACCATTCAAGGAAGAAATTCCTCAACAGTTCTTTCAGAAAATGGAAGCAGAAGAAGCTTTTCTTCTAATTCTATGAAGTCATTATTTCCCTAAGATCAAAATCAAATTTAAAAAAAGACAATACTACAGACAAGTTTCTCTCATGAACATACATGTAAAACTCCTCAACAAAATATGAAAAAAATAGAATCCAACATTTGTTTAAAAAAGAATTATATGCCATAACCAAAAGAAATTTATTTCCATTGAACAAGGCTAGCTTAACATTCAAATATCAAAATCATCTACCAGGCTAATGAAGAAAAATTATATCATTATTTTAGTTAACACAGACAAAGCATTTTGTTTGACAAAATCCAACACTCACTTGTGACAAAGATTTTTATAAAATTAAATAGAGTAGAGTGTCGCTAACTTAATAAAGAATACTTATTAAAAAAATTATAATATTATAACTAATGGGACACTAGGTGCTTCCCCCTACCCCACCCACCAACATCAGGAACAAGGAAAGGACATTCTTTCTTACTACTTGTGTTTATTGTAGCACTTAAAGTCTTACTGAAACAAGAAATAGCAATACAAACATAAACAAGGGGAAAATTATTTTTTATAGACGGTACAATTTTAAGGAGATCAAATCAGTGAATCCTAAAGGAAAACAATCCTGAATATTCCCTGGAAGGACTGGTGCTGAAGCTGAAGTGCCAATCCTTTGGCCACCTGATGTGAAGAGCTGAATCATTAGAAAAGACCCTGATGCTGGGAAAGATTGAAGGCGGAAGGAGAAGGGGATGACAGAGGACAAAATGGTTGGATGGGATCAATGGATATGAGTTTGAGCAAGCTCTGGGAGTTTGTGATGGACAGAGAAGTCTGGCATGCTGCAGTCCATGGCGTCATAAAGAAGACGGACATGACTGAATGACTGAACAGCAACAACTGTCTATGTGAAAAAGCCCTTGAACTTGCAAGTAAATGTCTGAAACTCATAAGTGAATATACAAAAGTTGTAAAGTACAAGGCTAAAGGAAAAAGTCAATAGACTTCCTAGATATCAGCAATGAGAAATGGGAATGTGAAATTTCCCAAATTAATTTACACTAGAATAGAAATGTAATTCATAAATATAAATCTAAGAAAATATGTATAGGATCAGCATGCAGAAAGCAGCAAAATGTTAGTGAAGTCTATTAAAGAGTAAGTAGAGAAATTTTCCATGATTGTTAATTGGAAAACTCTATTTTGTTAAGTTATCAATGCTTCCAAATGATATACAGATTCAATGCAGTTTCAATCAACATCCTAACAAAATACTATATGCAAATATATATACACTGCCTGCAATACGGGAGACCCAGGTTCAGTAACAACCAGCTAATTCTCTCTGTTTGTCTCCTCTAAAGTCAAAGCTCCTGAGAACAGTCAACACAATATGGAAGAACAAATTTGGAGCATCCGCACTACTGACTGCATATCTTTAAAGCGACAGTAACCACAGCAGTGTGACATTATAGACATAAAAATAAATAGAACATAAAGAGAGCTCAGAAATATACCTTTATACACCACACAAATCTTGACAAAGACACAAAAAAGTAATTACTCTCAAAGTTGGTTTTCAACAAATAGTCCTGGAAAATGAGGATGTCTATATGTAACTTTACACGTCACACACAAATTAAATTGGATCAGAGATAGAATTGTAAAATGGAAAACTATAAACCATGGAAAAGAAAAATTGGAGAAAATCTGCATGGCTAAATTTGGTGATGAGTTTTGAGATAGAACACCAAATTGTGGTCCAGAAAAGAAAAATTAAACTGAATTTTATTCAAATTAAAAGATTCTCTTTAATTATTTTAAATTAATTAAAGTTTGTTTTAAACTCTAGCCCATTGTCTAGTCTGGAAAACATTCCTTATGCATTTGACATGACTGTGTATTCTGCAGCCATTCAATGGAATGTTCTTAAAATATATGTTAAGGATATTAGCCTCTTGATGAAAGTGAAAGAGGAGAGTGAAAAAGTTGGCTTAAAACTCAACATTCAGAAAACGAAGATCATGGCATCCGGTCCCATCACTTCATGGGAAATAGATGGGGAAACAGTGGAAACAGTGTCAGACTTTATTTTTTGGGGCTCCAAAATCACTGCAGATGGTGACTGCAGCCATGAAATTAAAAGACGCTAACTCCTTGGAAGGAAAGTTATGTCCAACCTAGATAGCCTATTGAAAAGCAGAGACATTACTTTGCCAACAAAGGTCCATCTAGTCAAGGCTATGGTTTTTCCTGTGGTCACGTATGGATGTGAGAGTTGGACTGTGAAGAAAACTGAGCGCCGAAGAATTGATGCTTTTGAACTGTGGTGTTGGAGAAGACTCTTGAGAGTCCCTTGGACTGCAAGGAGATCCAACCAGTCCATTCTGAAGGAGATCAGCCCTGGGATTTCTTTGGAAGGAATGATGCTAAAGCTGAAACTCCAGTACTTTGGCCACCTCATGCGAAGAGTTGACTCATTGAAAAAGACTGTGATGGTGGGAGGGATTGGGGGCAGGAGGAGAAGGGGACGGCAGAGGATGAGATGGCTGGATGGCATCACTGACTCGATGCACGTGAGTCTGAGTGCATTGCGGGAGTTGGTGATGGACAGGGAGGCCTGGTGTGCTGCAATTTATGGGGTCTCAAAGAGTCATGCTGCAATTCATGGGGTCGCGAAGAGTCGGACATGACTGAGCGACTGAACTGAACTGACTGAAGAGTATTAGATACATATTGTTGGTTTACATTGTTTCCATTAACCTTCCATTTCCCTGTTGATCTTTTGAGTACTTATCTGTCTATTATTGATAGGGGAGTATTATTGATAGTGGAGTATCATAGTCTTCCCAATTACTGATAAACTATTTCTCCTTTCAGTTCTGTCCATATTTTATTCTTTAAGGGAAAGACCGAGGATGAGATGGTTGGATCGTATCACCAACTCAGTGGACGTGAGTTTGCACAAACGCTGGGAAAGAGTGAAAGACAGGGAAGCCTGGAGTGCTGCAGTCCACAGGGTCACAAAGAGTCAGACATGACTTAGCAATGGAATAACAACATATTTTATTCAAGTGCATATAAGTTAGGTATGTGTATGTCTATATGTGTTTTCTTCTTTATATATTCTTTTATCTTGCTGATATTATCTATTTTAATATTTGACTCAAGATTACTTGCAATTTCCCACTGGAGCATTTTTACTTACAATACCGCTTTAAAGTTCTTGCCAGATAATTTCAACATCTCTGTTATTTTTTCATTGGTAATTATAAAAATATGAAAATTATTCATTTTCCCATATAAAAAGAAATATCTGTGATTCTTCATATGCCAAGTAATTTTTGTTTTATTGTGTTCATTTTGGATATTACATTTATGAGACAAGGGGTCTTATTTATATTCTACGAGAATGTTGTTTGGTTTTTTTTTTAGCTTTCTATTGACTGTGTTTCCAATGCTGGTTCAGTTTTCAAAGCCTTGGCAGTGCTTTCATTTCTATCCTGCATATGTATGTGGTCAGTGATCAGTCTAAGACTTAATGAGAAATCTATTTCTTATCATACTTATTTAAGCCTACAGTATGCTAATTAGGATCAGACTTATGCTTGCAGAGGTCAGGGGCTAACCTGGAATTAATAAACAAAATTATTGCTTTCCCAAGATACGTCTTCTTCATAAAATCACTGGGACTTTCAAGCCCATTGGTTTTCACTTTTTGGTCTTCTGGTCAGAAACTGTTGTCTTCTGTGATTATACTACTTCCTCCAGAGCCATGTAGCAGGAGGACAGAGGGAGAGGGGAAAAATAAACAGTTTTGCACCACCCTCTTGGAGATGCAGCTCTCCCAAAGAGGAGTTTCAGCTTCAGGACAACCTGGGTGGAGAGTGCAATAGAAGAGAGAAAAAGGAGAGGAGAAAAAGCAAGAGATTTCTCCCACGTTCTCTGAACTTTAGGAGTTTCCTTTACTGCTTCTCAAACCAGAATAAGAGAGCTTCTCCTTGGTCTTTGTGAATCATAGTGCTCACTTCTGGGTTTTATAGTGCAATGTATCCAGGCCAATAAATATTAGAGAAAAAAGTAATAAACTCTGTTTCATGGTCCTTCAAATTCTAGTGTTCTTCCCTTTCCTGCCTGCTGATATTCAATTTTCAGTATCCTCAAATGCTCAAGCAATTTGTGGAGGTTGGTTGCAGTCAGTCAAAGGGAAACTCTAGCATAGGTTTATCTTTACTAGAACTTGAAGACAATCCTATATTTAGCTTTTCAACATTTCAGAACAACTTTAAGCCACCATTAAACTGTAGCAATTTGTTTTCTTACATTTTTTGAAACTTCTGAGAGGAATTTATATGGACCTTATTTGGAATAGAACAATTGAGGAAGATGATGTTTAAGCTGATGGCATACTTGAAACTCTACACCAATCTGATGAACTCATGTGGAATATTTTCTATGATATATGTCTTTGTCTCTTCAATTTCCTATCACAACTTCTAATATTGCCCTCTTTCAGAGAAAATTATCTTTATGCACATTGTGGAGTCTTCAAAAATGTGTGTTGGGAAGAGGAAATTCACGGGTTTTGACCCCAAAACAATTGTACTTTTCTCTTTAATAGAATTAAAAAGAAAACCACATTATTACTTTTTCTCCCCCTCAACTTTTACCATTTTTTATTTTCAATTATTTTCCTTCCTTTCATACTTGAAGTAGATTTTATGAATATTGCTTGCTTTATTTCTAAGCCACTTAGTCAACTCTTTGTAACCCTGTGGATTGTAGCTCACCAGGCTCCTCTGTCCATGGGGTTCTCCAGGCAAGAATACTAGAGTGGGTTCTCTCCATATAAAAGAATTCAGATAGCCATTAACCAAAAATAAAGAAGCTTTTCTAGCCAATGTCTGATGACATTATTTCTATTCATATCAGAAAGCAAACGTACTAAGAAATTCATTAGAAACATTAATTCAAAACATTCAATAAATTATCATATATGTGTGTATATGTATATATGTGTATATACACATATATATGCATATCAAGTTCATATACCACAGTTTGTTTTGTATATGTCTTTTTTCTTATACCAGATAGTTTCTTGGGGTCTTTCTAATGTAATCTGAATTTTATAGGAAACTGGATTTTACAGGGGCAAAATAATGTGGCCAAGATATTATAAAAAGAAGAACTAGATTTTAGATCATTTAACAAGTCTGGGATACAAGTCTCCAAACAACAATGTTCATAGTTCAGGTTTAAGAAAATTTGCTTTTATCATTAGTGGGAAATTTTTTAGTAACATTTCTTCTATGAATAAAATTATGTCTAGATATTTATCTTCTTGATTATGATTAGATTTTGGATTTTCTTATTGATTCAAATATATATGCAGAAAAAATGATATGGCAAGCCTGACTTAGGGAAATGTTAACAACTCGAGTTTAATCAATAAATACATTAGTGTTTCTACTGATTCTGCAGCAAATTCCATACGTAAACTTGTCCCAGAAATTCATTTGATGCGTTAAATGAGAGTATACCTTCTAATTTGTTTTCGTATTTAATTATCCATTTATTCTTTTGATTCATAGGCAGTAATATCATACTGTTGATTCCCTCTTGACCTTGCGCTTGTAACTGAATCCTGAGATCTGGCTTGCGGCCCAGGAATATGTAGGAAATTGTTTATATTAGCAGCAAGCTGCCATGAGCTGCACCGCTTTGATTTAACGTTACAACTGTACTAAAAGTCGCATAGCTTTCCCATGTACTCTCTATTCTGCTCAAATCCCTTGTCATTATAACAGATGTTTGGATTATTGTTCTGTAAACTATGTCAGAATTTCAATCTCTAGTATCTGTTTATTATTCTCCAAGGGTGATATTACAAATGTTCTCATGCACAGTTAATACTTATAAAACAGTCTGTCTTATTTCCCATTAAAAAAAAAAAAAAAACCTGCCAGAAAGTTTTTGAGAATCAGAGTAAATATACCTAATTTGGGGAGGAGTGTTTTAAGTGTACATGAGTAAATGATTCTAACTAAAACTGGGCAACATTTCATAAAGTATTTCAATCATTATTAAAAAGAGCTTTTATCTTAAGTCTTATGGGATACTGATTTTTTTACAAGTAGGTATGTGTAGTTAAAATTGAAATACCATAATTAAATGATTTCATTCTGCTATTGAGATATAATTTAATTTATGTTAATGTCTATGAAAGCCTGCTGATAAACCTCACGGTTTTGAAGTGTGCCATGTTAACAAAATATAAAAATTATTGAATAAAAGAACGTGAGATCCAGACGCTCAAAAAGATACAGCAGAAGTGTGTGAGGAGAACATTATTACTTTAAATCTGTACTTGAGTAGAAAAACTTAATACCTTAAAAAAATAAAAGAAACAGGGTTACTGACAGCTTTTTAAAATACATTTTTAAAGCCTGAACTATTAGTTTCCTCCTGTTGTTTGAATGAGTTATTGCAGCTTTTACAAGGGCACGAAATGAGATTTCCTGAGGTGACGGTCCAATTGGATGTTGACGAAGAACAAAATCTTTGATAAATCATTTGTTTCTCCTTTACTTTTTTTTTTTTTTTAATTCTCCCTCTAAAGAGAATTGGTGTGCTCTCAACAGAGTCCAAGTCAGATAAAGGAGCATTATGCCTGCTTATTACAAGAGACGTGAACACACTAATACTCTGAGGAATAATCTGACTGTGTTTCTAGAAAAAGAGCTTTGTAGCCGAATTAGAAATGTTTACATGAAAATAATTTGTTTCCCTTGTTTACTTCACATGCGTTTTTATCTTTCTTGTTATATCTCATTTCTAGTCCCTCTTTCTTTGGAATATAAAAATGGCATAAAAAACAGGGGAGGGGAGAGACAGAAGAGCCTACTCTTTGGAAATGATTTAGAAGGAGAGTAACAGAATTCTTCTGGGAAATAAAAGGAGAGGGGAAGGGAGAGTTTAAAGAAAAGGGTCAATTAACTACTCTATCAGCCCCATCAAAAAAAGGTGTTGTATCTTTTACTTCATTCATTTCACCTTTAAGAGTGGACACAGCGACTGTGGGTTTGGAGTCTGCAAGACACTGACATGTGTTACGTTTGCATTTAGGATTTCTTTTAAATGAAGGGGGAAAAAAACACAAGGTCAGCTTCCGAAATGATGAATGCCTTTTTGCTGAAAGCTGTACTGAACGTCCTTGAGTTTAATCAAAACTATTTGTTTTTAGTCAGCTTTGCTGTTGTCTCTTTTACTCTTGTCCACTGATAGCTTGACATTAATGACATCATAAATCATGTGAAGTGGCGGCTTGGGTTTGGTAGCATTTCAAGTGTTTGTTGAGATGTCCCGGACTATCTGAGGGGCTGGCGCAAGGTTGGCTATCATCCTGCACTGAATCTGGAGTTTATGGCATGATTCAGTCAGTAAAAGCACAGAGTGCAGTATTGGTGTGATGGGCCTTCATTAAAGAAGGTCTGACTCCTCATTAAATGCTGACTTTAGAAAGAGATTATGGAGGCAGTGGATTTGCCTTTAATTTTATTTCTTCAAATTTTTAAAACCTGATTTTCAAATCTCCTATTAAAATAAAGATCGCCCTCCGTGCTTGTCAATTCATGCGGTCACTCGGTGCCTGTAACATAAAGTGTGAGAGTCCATTTACACTGTTAGCATTCACCGTGTCCAGTCACTTGAGACTTGGACAGGGGTACAGTTTGAGCAATTGTATCACCTACACTTCTTAAAAGATTCTTCTTAAGCATAAATCACCATCTGTCCATTGAAAACCTATTCTTTGAGACATGTCTAGCTTTTATCAGTTGTTTTTTGTTTCAGAATGATTTCACTGGATCCTTCTATGTTTTATGGCTTGTTATCTGTGTGACTGTTCTTAGAACATGCTTTTCATTATCACTGTACTCTACTGCTAAGGAAAGAGGAGATTACACTTTAGCTGTTATTTTTTAATGGTATTTTGCTATATTGCAAATGTAAATATAAATATGAATAATTTGTAGATCATTTACTTCCTTCGGTCAATATATTACCAAGTGAAAGGGAGCAACTTTGTTTTCATAAGGCTACTGAGAAAAGAAATGTCTTTTCTTTGTCATGGAAAAGGACATCTTCTTGAAATGTGCATTACATATTATGAAAGAGCGCTTTTCACAGTGCTGAGACAGTTCAGCCAAAACATATAAACTCTTTTTACAGATTTTAACAGAAAATGCAGTTTTTCACCTACATTTCAAAGTGGAACAAAATCACATCACTGCTATATAATAGTAGGCCAAAAAACTGAATAGAATGGCATCAAATAAAACCAATCATTTGACAACTTTGACCATTTAATTCTTTAAACTGAACTTGAGAAGGAAAAAAAATGCTGGGCATAGACGTTTAGCCTGAATTCTTAAACAATCTCCCTAAATGCTTATTACCCATTTTCATATGAATGCTAAGAGGTTATTTCTTCATGTAGCAACAAAGTTTTTTAAAAAATAATTTTGTGAAAAGAACCTAATGATATAGAATTAAAATACTTTTTTTCCTTTTTTGTCAACAAGATACATTGACAATTTAAATGAGCTTGAACAACATTTGACTCTCTTTAAATAGAATTGGTGCCTGTTATAAAAGGATTTCTTTACCCCATGACAAATGATAGCAAATAATTATAACAATAAAGCAAATCATAGGTGAGTTCAATATAATGAGAGTGATACAATTCAATTCATGGTGATACGTACTTCAGTTCTGTGAACTTTTTGCCAAACCTAAGGAAATATTAATATAGAACTTTTAGATTATTTTACAACTTTAAGAAATGTTCAAAATATCATTAAGTAGCTTCATGTCTCTCACTATACTGTGCAGAGAATGTTCTCATGGAGGTGAAATAATTTATACATTTTTTGCCACCCAAACTTCTCCTGCCTCTTTTCTGCACATCTGTCTCCTAAAAAATGACAAGTTTTTCATTTTTGTTTTGTTTGTTTCTCATTAAGTGCCTAATAGTCTGCATTTTCCTTTGATCTAGACATGATAGAATTAAAAGTGAAAGAGTGAGTTGCTCAGTCATGTTGGACTGTTTGTGACCCTTTGGACTGTAGCCCTCCAGGCTCCTCTGTCCATGGAATTCTCCAGGCAAGAATACTGGAGTGGGTTGCCATTCGTTCTCCAGGGATCTTCCTGACCCAGGGATCAAACCTGGGTCTCCTCCATTGCAGGCAGATTCTTTACCATCTGAGCCACCAGTGAAGCATTTAACAGGCATTATTTTTCATCAGTCCCTAACTATGTGCTGCCATGGTAAGAACTAGATTTGTCCTGGTCTGCTCTATTCTCCTAATTTGTGTGTTAGTTGCTTAGTCGTGTCTGACTCTTTGCCACCCCTTGGACTGTAGCCCGCCAGGCCCCTCTGTCATGCGATTCTCCAGGGAAGAATACTGGAGTGTTGCCATTTCCTTCTTCAGGGGATCATCCTAATGCAGGGATCGTACCTGGGTCTCCCATATTGCAGGCAAATTCTTTACCATTTGAGCTATAGGGAAGTCCCAATTCTCCTAATTTAGGTATGAAAGTGAAAGTGAAAGTCAAGTCGCTCAGTTGTGTCTGACTCTGCAATCCCATGGACTGTAGTCTACCAGGCTTCTCTGTCTATGGGATTTTCCAGGCAAGAGTACTGAAGTGGGTTGCCATTTCCTTCTCCAGGGGATCTTCCTGACCCCAGGAATCAAACCCAGGTCTCCTGCATTGCAGGCAGACGCTTTACCCTTTGAGCCACCAGGGAAGCCAATTTAGGTATACCAAATAATTGCTTTTATCCATGGGCTTCCCCAGTGGCTCAAACAGTAAAGAATCTGCCTGCAACGCAGTAGACCTGGGTTTGATCCTGTGTCAGGAAGATCCCTTGGAGAAAGGAATAGCTACCCACTCCAGTATTCTTGCCTGGAGAATTCCATGGACTGAGGAGCCTGGTGGGGTCACAAAAATTATGACATGACTGAGCGACTGACACTACCACTTTTCATCCTAGGAATAGAAAGAGTAAATTTCAGTTTGCTTTAGAGACAATGCACATTCACTATGAGGCATAAAATATTTGGATCTCCTGGCTGGCAAAAGGAACTGCTTACATGATTGATCCAGAACAAGTTATCTTAGGCTTTGAGGATGTGATTTTCAGTTTCTGCACATACCTATCTTGAAAACACTTCCAACACATCAAACATATACTTAGCAAATCTTTCTCCTATTAGTAAAAGTAGCATTACTTATACGTGGGCAATGCAATGCTTTCTTGGTAAATCAGAACGTTGTTTATTCCTTTATTAATGAAGTGCAACATCAAACTGATTCATTACTTTCATTTACTAAGGTTTGATTTTAAGAAATGCTGCTTTCTAGACCTTAACAAGAAAAGATTGGCAGAACTATTTGGGAAACTACCTCATACAGAACCACTGTACCTCCTCTCTGGAATATGGGGAAACATTATTCTCATGCTTGTGTACACACGTGCGAGCACACACTTGCCCATGTTTGTTCACATGCAGAATTACACCAAGATCAAATAGAATGCTAGAGTAACAGTTTCCTTCATCCTGAAGATTTTCATTTTAAGATCATGCTGGAAGCCTGGTGAAAAACAAATGCTCTTGAGTCAATTCCAAGATGAACGAAACTCCAGATCATGTAAAAATAGTGAATAATGATAATTACAGTGAAGGATCTGAGGTACAATTTATGTTTAACTAACAGACGGCTCCTGACAATATTTGTATATCAACTTGTTCTTAAAGTCCTCTGTTTGGATGATAAACTGATTTATTTTACACCTAATTGTCTTTTACAGCTAATCATGAAGTAAAGTTTCATGAGTAAAATCATCTAATTTGTGCCATAAAATATACCACAGAAGTTTGTTTTTATGATTGTCAAATGCAATTTCACAAGTATATTGTAATACACATCTTGTGAGTGACTGTTTTCTTAGGTTATGATGGAATTTATAGAGGAATGCACTACTCAAAAATGTTTCAATATGTTTAGGAAGGAGAAAGGACTTCCATGCTTTGAGCTATTGCTCCAGAATGATAGTGCAAATGAAGGTGAGCTGTCATAGGCAAAGGTCCTTCGAAGTCTTTCTTCTTGTATAGCTATCCAAGTAAATCAATTACAGAAAACACCTATTCTCTAAAAGAAACAAAATTCAACTGGCAGATAATTAGCATTTAGATGGACTCTCCAGAAAAATTCTCCTTAATCAGAACTTTCTACAGGTTTACTCCTTAATTTTATTTGAATTCAAATTTGTTCTTTAAAACTATTTATGGTCTACTGGCAACTGAGGACAAGCAAGTGAGGCTGTGCATTTGGTTTTGGGTATTCATAGAAGGCAGGTCTGCCACATAAGGTAGTACAGGTTTTTCACTGTAGAAGGACTCCCAGCCACAAGTGCCACAGGGCATGAAATCTAGTTCTCACGCCATGCAGTTTGGCAAGATACTTCATTTTCTATTGGGGGTAAAAGCAAAAGCTCACCAGGCTGGACATCCAGAAGGCTGTTCATCTATAGGTGGTAAATTTCTCTAATTCACACAATGGTCCATATGAATAATCACAAACCTTTGTTAAACGATCTTTGTTTATGTAAGCTTTTTTAAAAAACTCACTGTAAAGTGAGTTTAAATATGTTTTAGGTGAGACAAATTCTGGCCTTGAAATTACATAAAGATAGGAAAGTTTAGAAGAAATGTCTCCTATTGTATCTAACTTCTGGTGGCGGTGGTGGTGGTGGTTTAGTCACTAAGTCGTGTCCGACTCTTGCAATCCCATGGACTGTAGCCCTCCAGGCTCCTCTGTCCATGGGGTACTCCAGACAAGAATACTTAAGTGGGCTGCCATTCCCTTCTCCAGGGGGTCTTCCCGACCCAAGAATTGAACCCAGGTCTCCTTCATTGTAGGCAGATGATTTACCAACTGAGCTATGAGGGAAGTCCACCTAACTTCTAATAGTACCAAATAAGATAATGCCACTTACCCTCACTGAATTCTCCTAACCAAATGCTTTATTATTTTGTAACTATCTATCTTTGTAGGATTATTGTACTTGCATCATATTTAAATTCCTTCCAAATGGTCATGTAAAAATGTGCCAAAACTTGTTGTTGTTTAGTCGCTAAGTTGTGTCTGATTCTTTTGCAACTCCATGGACTATAGGCTGCAAGACTCCTCTATCCATGGGATTTGCCAAGCAAGAATACTAGGAGTGGGTCGCCATTCCTTTCTCCAGGGGATCTTCCCGAATCAAGGATCAAACCTGCATCTCCTGCATTGGCACCCAGATTCTTCACCACGGCACCATGTGGGAAGCCTATTTACACATCAATACAATCACACTCACATCTTCTCTCATGTTCCCAAAGAAGAACAACAAAAACAGTCAGCTAAGTAAACCTCTTTGGGAGAAAAGAATCTCTAGAATGTGCCAAATTTTTTCAAATTTAAGTGTTAAAAAAACATAAATCCACCTATTTCCTAAAATTATTGATGTGTTAGTGCTAATCTTGCATTAGGTCAGGGTTAACTCCAAAGAATAAGCTATTGAGCTTTTCTAATATCCTTGTGGTACTTGTCAATAACTGTCTGGCTAGAACTCTGGTTTCCAAGTCTCAGTCTTAAATAGTGTTGTCTGTAATACAGTTTTTCAAACCCTATGTAAAATTCTTCTATTAATTCCATTAATATATATTGACCACCTACTCTATAAAGACATTTAGAATAAAAGGGGTTTATTGAAAGTTAATATTGTAGATTTACCTATCCTTTCCCATCATATAAAGAATTATCTAACATCATTTAATAGAAAATATACTTAGTTTCAGCTATATCAGCTTGTGATTATCTCTTACATTCAACGAGATAGTCAAGAAAATTGTTTTTTTCCTATTGAAGGCACATTCAACATTTAAAAAATAGCTTTAAAATATGGAAATCTTTTATGTACTTGCTTTTATTGGGAGTGCTAGTGAACAACAGAAAATCACAAGAGGTATATGACGTATGGACTCCAAAGCAGTATTTTACTATAAAAGCATGGAACCCTGCTGGCATATGTAATTTAATGTGCACCATGCCTCCCCTAATTCAATCAGGTCTCTACATCCCTTCTTTTATATTCCAATTGGATTTCACGTGCTAAAGCCATCAAGATTTTCAGGATGAAATGAATGCTTGTATTAATCCTGCCATTTCCATTTAAAACACAGCATCGATTTGATTAATAAGGTTTGATGCTGAATAATTATATGGCAAATATGTAGGCTATAGGAAAACCACAGATGTGACCACCAGCAAAAGCCTTGTGGGAAAAGGAGGTCAAAGGAAAGCAATGGCCATGACTGAGGTGATGAATTCTTTGGCTTTTCTTTTATGCAATTAACAAGCAGGGTTTCTATTAATTTGCCACCCCCAGAGCCTTGACTGGTCAGATGTGTCTGGGTCAAGGGTCATGGGGCAGAGTAAGGGTCAGCATCACAGCAGCCCTGAAACAAAATGGGAAAACTAAAGAAATCTAAATGATATGGCTGAGTATACATTCTGTAGTTCAGAGGGATGGGAGGAAGTGCGTCTCCTTAATGTTAAGATTGCTGTTTTAGAATAATAAAAATGTTCTCTGCACATTTAATTCAAGGTAATCAATCTAAGGTGCAGTGGTTGAGCATCCAATAAAAGAAAATCAATGTGGTCTCTACAAGGGAAGACAAACAATGCTCGCTTTTACTAAAGGGATTATAGGTTAACATTTATTCAGTGTATTGTAATCTGATGTCAAGTGGTATAAAATCAAGCCAACAATCCATTACCACCCGTTATAGGCTGGGTGCTGATCTCATGCAAATTGACTTTTCATAGAACTTATTAAATCATTTCTGTGTTCTAGCTATGAAACATTTTTCTACAGTGGCTGAACTCCAATGAATTTTATTTCAAGTCTATCAAAAAGACAAATATGTGTCATTTCAAAACAAAGATATTTTTATGGCTTTCTTATGGTGCTAGTCATTAATTAATTATATAAAATATGCATTATTTTATTTATGTATTTATTATCTATGAAAAGAAACCAAAGAACTTGGTCATAATACTGGACCTGAATTATTTTTTCTCCGAAATCCTTTTATTTCACTGCCGCAAATGTCATTGTGCTTGTCTATTTTTACAACACTTTGAGATAAATTGCAATGCCTTTCCAAATTTTGATAGAATTTAGATTTCCCTTGAATTTAAGAGTAATAATTCAAATTTTATCAATACTATGCATGTTCCTAATTTTGATTTTATTTTCTGTAAAATAAAAAAGTGTGTATGCTTCACTTGGTAGACATTATGAAGTAAGGTTATTTTTATATCTCATAAAGTAGATTACCTAAGTTCTACAATCTGTGAATTAATAATTATTGAAATTATAAGTATCTTAAATATAAGTAACCTAACTGATTAATGTTTTAGTCTAGTGTAGCTACTATTTGTTTGGGTAATAAGGATTTAGAATGATTACTGCACCTCTCCTCCCCAAAATGTGATGATCTTTTGAAGTATTAGAAGAAGTTAGTGATATTTCGTTAAACCTAATTGAAAAAATAGCTAGCAAACCTGTCAAAGTTAGCATTTTTTCAAAAGCAACTGTGCTTATTGTTAGAATTGGGGCCACATTTAAGTGTGAGGAAAATCATTACCACATGTTTGAAAATATTGGTGATATTTTATAGATTGCATTACTCTGCAGCCTGGTGCTACTTCAAAACATTTCAGAATTTCTTGATAGTAGAAAGGGAAATTGAATTTGACACTATTTTTATTATAAAAGCTAAGTTTAGTTTACCACCCTTGCTTTGATGGAAACTTTTAGCTTTTTATTTATTTGGAAGTAGAAGTTTGCCTACTCTGTATACAAGACATAAAGGAACTGAAAGCCTATTATTTTAAATCGTATTTATAAATTTTAATCTATGTATATTATTAAATTATTCATGTATGAGTATGTTTACAAATACTGAAATTTGTAAATTTTATCACAATAATGGCTTTCATTATCATCTTTGTCAAATATTGTGATTTTAACTAAATTTAGATCCAAATAGATTATACTTTTGCTGATTCTACATAAGAAAACTAAAATAATTTTTATGGTAATTAATTTCAGCTTCTGTCATTGTTGTCTTGTTTCATATTTTACATAGAAAATGAATATTTTGAAGAATCCACTGAAATCATCTTACAGAGTCCATAGATGAAGTCAGAAATAAAAGCAAAGTGATTATAAACCAATTTCAGTCACTGAATCAAAAATATTTATATAGGCCTCTAGCTTGCCTGTCCAAGATTTGATTTTGGTCAAATTTATCCCGTTTACATGAAGCACTCTGAACTGATGAAATCTTAAAATTGAATAATATAATTTGATATGATCTTGTGACATAGTTTGAATTGACCAGATACTTTTGTTAAAATGTTGAATTAACCTTAAAACAATATGTTCTTCATATTTAAAATTAAACTGAAAACAAAATGAAAAATAGTCAAATATGTTGAGATAGAGTTATCCATATTGAGATTCTGAGTTTTAAACTTAGGTTCTTTCCAGGATGTGGATTTTGCCAGGATTTTTCACTAGCCCTTACTTTCTTATCTCATTTCTCTTAATAAAATAAGGTAGAAACACTTGCTTATTTATCCTGTGCATAAACTGCCTCTGCTATTCTGCATTCTGTAGCAAAAAAAAAAAAAAAAAAAGCCTTTAAATAAGTAAAAAGTCATCAGATACGAAAAAGTGTAAGAGAGATTTGTGGAAAAAAAGACAGCCTGATTTCATGTAAGAGATGAGCTGGCTTTGGGGATCTAAATAACACGAGATCACTTCACAACCAGAAATGATGAAGATATGAACTCTAGGCTAACAGTAATGGCAAAAATAATTTCAAACTGAAGGCAAAACCACTTCATTTTGTGCACAGTGTCTGAATGCCTTCCACTGGACTTTAAATAAAAAATGGAAAACATTTTAGCAAATACAGGGAAGCCCTGAGTATATGGCACCGAGAAGCAGTTTTGATGTTTTTGCATTTTTGTGCAGAGAGAGCCATAAAGGGTTGCCAATGGGGTATTGTAAAACCACAGTTAACAGTGAATTTTAGATAGATATAACCAGTTAAAGGTGATTGAATATCAAGGGTTGAGTAGTGCTTATTATACCTGCTGTTGGGAGACTTCAATTCATTATTGTAACAGAATGAAAACAGCATTGCTGCTGTCCAGGACATGCTTGTAGTATTGATTAGGTTTCTCCAAAGTCTTCTCTTAGGATGCAGAGTGCAGTCAAACATGCGCAAACATCACTCAGTTCCCCTGATTCTGTCATGAGCTCCCTGTACCTCAAACCGAAGCAGCCTTAAGATACAGGAAAATGCTTCTTTATTTGAAGGCAGACGGGGCTCTAAGCCTGACTCCAGGGGCTATGCAGATGTGGTGACCTTTCTTCCACAGACCAGATTTTACACTCAAATTGTCATTAAAGCTCAGTTTTCCCTAGAGGCTCCCAGTCAACTTGTGTGCACTCTCTTAGGGTTAAAAGTCAGAGGGGCACCATGCCCACCGTGCATACTAAATGGAATGGAACACAAATAAAAAGGGGGAACGACCTGCCCACACTCTTGGAGAAAAAGCATCATCCTCAACCTAAGCAGATGTAGTCAGACCCGGCCAAACTTGCACAAACCCAGGATTGACACTTCGGCCGGAATGTCACAGGACCCCGTCTCTAGCAGTGTATTGAGGACAGTATTCCCTTTTAATTTCTAGAACCAGTAATAACTGCTGACTCAGCCTGTATAGATCTAGAAACCCTCCGTCTTTCTGACACCCTCTGCCTGTATATATAGGCTTAACTAATCTGATAGTTTTAGGAACAAAACATTTAAAAGAAAAGGAAGAGGGAAAAAGACATTAGTCTATAACCAAAAAGTGAACTGGTTTGGGGTCTTTAACTAATGCTTACTCTGCCTTACTCTGCCAAACTCTGATAATATATACACACACACACACATACACACACATACACACACCAATAGAATTAATTGATAAAACAGATTTTTTTCCCTTGCCTATGTAGGTTGCCTGAGGACAACATGACTTTAAAAAATGCCATGATCTCCCATTCTCATAAAGTTGCTCATTTTAAGGTTATCCCATAAATGAAATTTTGAAAGACATTATTCTCTAATGTCTCAAATGAATCAGCCTAACATTTCAGGGACGGAAGATATTCTTGACCTATTGATATGCTGTGTTGGCCCACACAGACCTACATCAAGAACATGCTCCACCAAAACAGAAGCCTTTCTGCTTAATTAAGCACCTCTTGATTTGAATGGCCAATGCAAAGAGCTTCATTTTCTCCTTAAAAGATGGAGAGATGGTAAGAACTGAAATTGTTCACAGAAACCTTTTTTAAAACTTCAGAAAATCCCAATTTAGGGAAACTGAGAACCAGGTGGGGTAAATCCCCATCATATCAGACCTGTAGACTAAGATAGAAACAATAGGTCTGAAACTGGAATGCACTCCAGCATCCCAATATGAGATCTAGGATCTGGATTTGGCCACTGTTTTTACTTTTTATCTATAGGTTTGGGGCAATTCTCTCATTTAAAATGGTGTTTTGTATCTGAGGAAAGATGCAGAGTGTAACACACTGAATGTTGTAGCAAGACTTTGACTATTTATCAGAAGACATGAGTTATAGCCCCACTGGTAGCTCAGTCGGTAAAGAATATGCCTGTAGTGCAGGAGACACAGGTTTGATCCCTGGGTCGGGAAGATCCACTGGAGAAGAAAATGACAACCCACTCGAATATTCTTGCATGGAAAATCTCCTGGACAGAGGAGCCTGGTGGGCTATAGTCCACAGGATCGCAAGAGTTGGACACAACTTAGCAACTAAACCACTACCAACCTTGAGCAAGTCACTTGCCCTCTATGAACTTTTTATTTTCTGCAAACAGAGGCTATTGACATATGCTTTGACTATTTTTAATATAAAATGACTTAATTCATATGAAAGATTTGGAAAACTGTGAAGATGACAGATTCTATTTCTATCAATTTTCTTCCTAAAACTTAATCTACCTAAGAGAAACAAAATTTTTCATGCTAACCCTGAGGGTAATCATGGCCTTCTAGATCACTTTTGCCTTTCCTATGGTTCAAATCGGAGAAAGCAATGGCACCTCACTCCAGTACTCTTGCCTGGAAAATCCCATGGACTGAGGAGCCTGGTGGGCTGCAGTCCATGGGGTCGCTAAGAGTCGGACAGGACTGAGAGGCTTCACTTTCACTTTTCATTTTCATGCATTGGAGAAGGAAATGGCAACCCACTCCAGTGTTCTTGCCTGGAGAATCCCAGGGACGGGGGAGTCTGTTGGGCTGCCGTCTATGGGGTCGCACAGAGTCGGACACAACTGAAGTGACTTAGCAGCAGCAGCAGCATGGTCCAAATATCCCAGAAACAGATGTTTTAACAAGGTGCCAAAACCATCTTTAATTAGATGATTCCCAAAGTCAAGGTCATCCTTTTGGCCTTTTGCACCAAGTCTCAGCTCCTGTGGGGCTTCATCTCCACTTAGCTAGCACGGCACCCTTCACAATAACCTCAGTAAAGAAGGAGATCCTGCATTCTTCCTTTTGAATAATTACTCTACTTTTTCAAAAGGACAGTATTATTATTAGTGACACTGTGATTTCTACTCTATCCCGAACTATACTTTTAGCTTGCCTTCAGTCTGGTCTGTGTCTTTTACTTCCTAGTAATGAAAACATTTTTTTTCTAATGTTCAGAATCACTTATGTATTTCAAAAATGATTCTGACCTGCCTCACTAGATTGTAAGTTTAAAAGAGGAGTGTGTCCTGTTCAGGTTCTGAGCTTTATACCACAAACACCACGATAAAGCAATCCCACCTTGTCATCATGGAATATTATGTCATCTTTGTATTTATAGTCAATTAAAGATTGTTCTAAACTTCCCACATGCTTTCCCAGGGTACATGGTGGTGATGGTTTAGTCTTTAAGTTGTGTCCAATTCTCATGACTCTATGGACTATAACCCTTCAGGCTCCTCTGTCCATGGAATTTCCCAGGCAAGAATTCTGGAGTGGGTTGACATTTCCTTCTCCAGGGGATCTTTCTGACCCGAATCCACATCTCCTGCTTGGGAGGCAGATTCTTTACTGCTAAGCTGCAAGGGCAGCGTCCCAGGGCACAAGGGGGAGAGCTAACTCAATCTCTTCCTTCCCCACAATGATTCCTGTGACTTTTCCTGTCCTCAGGAGGCAATTGCATAGATTATATACCGTGAACACTGTATATAATGCTGTATGTAATATATAACACTGTATGTAATACTCAGTCAATGAGCATTACAACTCTTGTATATGACTTATCTCTCAGTCATCACATATCTTACATTCTCATCTACCCACACTTCCCCACTCTGTAAACTGGTTCACATCCTTTAGAACAAATTAAACTACCATTTGTTGCTGAAGGCCTGCTATGCCCAAGGCCTTTACCACACATAATTTCCATTCCTCACTGCAAACTCATCTTGCAGATGTGAAAGTTGGGATTCAAAAATGTAAATTAACTTTATTCATGCCATAAAGATAGTAAATATCTGCACTAAGGATTCTTGAATTCTTTATCAGGTCATTCTGACTGTGAGGACTGTAATATATTCCCTCCCAACTCAGTGTATTGACTTCCTTCACTGTATACTGACTTCCATAACCCCATTTGGGGGTGCACATTTTAGTATAAATCTGCATTCCATGATGCCTCTAAAACTCATCATTACTCATGTTCTAATTTGTAATAGTTTCCTGCGATCACATTATGCTTTATATTGAATAGATTCTCAGAGCAATTTTATATAAATAATCCTATTTGATGCTCATGGGAAACCTGAGGAATGCTGGACAGGTGTTACAACACACAGTTTATCATGAAAAAAAGCACATGTTTAGGTTATAGGATTGCTCAAGATATCACAATTATAAGCAGTAAAATCATGCTTAGGCTGCATGCTTCCTTACAGCACTCCAGAGCTCTAAAGTTTACAGCATCGCATATTCTTATGTGCACTTGTAATTACAGCTTAAAAGTTATTGGTACAAATTTAACAATCAAGAAATCCAGGGGTTCAAAATTTCAACTTTATTTTGTCACCACTGGACTTAATTTTTTTCCTTAAAATCTTATTTCTGCTTGAAGGTAGAACCAACCTAGCCACATCCAGGAAAATGTGGTCTAATTCCAGATGACTCAAATAACACTTCAGGAGTGCTCTTCTCTGGCCATCGCTCCTTTTTCTCTCGGCCTGGTGGCCTGTGTGTTCTCAGGATATGAGTGAAGGTGGTTGACCCAGGCCCATTGGTGCCTGCTTGCATGGGCACCAGGCGGATATGATTTGGCCAGCCCGGCCTCAAGATGCTGCCCTTGAGCTCCACTGCATCTGCTGCTTACTCCTGAGCCTCTTCCATGGCCACAGCGTCCATCCTGAACTTATCGAGTCCATGTTATCAATCCAACCTTTAGCCACTTCTCAGGAGCAAAACAATTATAGGATGCTTTTTAGTGCTACTGGACTACAGGAGACTTGAGAGATCTCTCCAGCCCTCTTCCTGTCATGAGTCCTCTTTTCCCAGGGCTTCCCAGTGGTACTAGTGGTAAAGAACCTGCCTGCCATTGCAGGAGTCGTAAGAGATGCAGGCTCCATCCTTGGTTCAGGAAGATCCCCTGGAGGAGAGGGTATGGTCACCCACTCTGGTTTTCTTGCCTGGAGAATCCCATGGACAGAGGAGCCTGGCGGGCTATAGTCCATAGGTTTGCAAAGAGTTGGACACAACTGAAGTGATTTAGCGCATATGCACACCTGCCTCTTTTCTAAGACACACCTGCCAAATACTGGTTTAGAGGACCCCGACACAGGCTTGTTGCCACCCCAGACTTTCTCTTAGAAGAAAAATATGCGCTCCCTCTGCTATTGAACACCAGTAATTCCACCAAGTGTTATCATTATCAGATGCTCCTCTTCCAGTAAGCTTTGTCTGGTATTAATTGCATTAATTATTTCTTTTCACAAAAGTTTTACATAGTACATTTTATTTGCAAGGTACTGTTCTACAAAGTTCTACTATTGTTAATTCTATTTTCTAACTGAGGATATGAGCCAAAGAGAGGCCCAAGTGTGCCCAGAATTACACAAGTAGTAAGCAGCAGTTAGTATCTGAGCCTTGGCAGTTAAAAATGATGGATTGTGAGATGATTCGCATGAAGTATATTAACCACACCAGAGTAATGAGGACCTTAACAAGATGCCATTTATAAAATTTACCCAAATGTTCTCAGAGACATACGGTGCCTCATATAGACTAGTGCATTATGCTTGTCTGGACTAGTTGATGGTGCTAAGGAACTATTCTTATGGACATGGTTCTATTTACACATCAAGAGATACAGATGGTTCTTTCAGAGTGGGAAATGGTGAATCTGTTAAATCACATACATCAAAATATAACAGTATTCAGGCCAGGTGTGTATTCCAATAATAAATGTTTTATACTAAAATTCAACATAATCACATAGGTGATCAAAGTATAGATAGTTTTTACTTAAATATAGTTTACTCATATTCCTGGCAGAGTTTCTGAAAAAAATACTAAGACTATTTCAGAAAGTGTATCTGAAATTTTCATTAAAGTAGTTATCTTCAATTTCTTATAAAAATAACTGTTTTGTCATCTTTAATATTTTGTGAAATTAAGTTTGGAGTCATAGACACTCTTCATGATTGAATTCCTTTTCCAGACATATAAAATAATTTTTCTAGAAAGCCAAAAGTCTCGCTATATACTTAAATAAGGGAAATCATTCATTACAATAGATAGCTTTGTCTTCTGGGCAAGATAAAGTCACAAGCCAGATTTACCCTCCCACTTGAGATAACCAGAAACATGAACAATGATTTTCAAGACCCTGGACATCAGGCAAAAAAGAACAGGATCTGAGTGACAAGAAACACATGAGGCAAGCTCCTCGTTCCAGTACCAGTCGCGAGAGGGTTTCTGACCTGTGGTGCAGGAAAGGGGAGTCCAGGACAACTCGGAAGACTCTCTGAGCTGAGGACATGGAAGCCAGGGAGATGAAGGCAGCTGAAGTTCACAAGACAGAGCTCCAAGAAAGAGAACTGAGTAAAAACAAAACACTGGAGATCTGCAGAGGGTCTGCTTCGATCATTGGGTGCTTAGATACTGAGCACTTCACACTCTGAGGAAACCATGAGGCCTGGGAAAGAGACATTCAAGAAGAGGAGAGGTGTTAGTGCTCAGAACTCCCACTGGACCAGACTGGAAAAGAATAATCAGAAGCATCTTGCCTCAGTTCAGGCAAGGCTCTCTAGACTGAGCTGATACATTTTAAAAGAAAGACCCCAAAGGATCAAACTGTTTCTTAGCGATTTAACTGAATTACAAAACAAGGCACAAGAATACTTAGAGGAATAAGAAGATATCCAGCAGCCTCCAAGGTAAAATTAATAATGTCTAGCACCTAATTAAAAAAAAAAAACAATACTAAACATGCAAAGAAGGAAGGAAGACCTATAAAGAGAAAAATATTCAATCAATTGAAATCAACCTAGAGCTGACTCAGATGTCAAAATTAGCAGGCAAGGCATTAAGACAGCTTATTATAACACTTATATATTCAATAAGTCAGGTATATGAAGATATTTTTAAAAAACCTGAATTAACCATATAGAGATGAAAAATATTAAAAATAATGAATAGAATATCAGTAAGCTATGGGCTTAATAGTCATCTTAATAGTCATCTTAATAGTCATCTAGCTTAGTCATCTAGCTTCAAGTCATCTAATATATATTTACTGGGAGCTCCCAAAGAAGAGGAAGGAGATTGATTACATCATCTTGATAATAATGTGTAAGAACTGGAATTCTCATACACGGTTGGTGAGAATTTTAATGATACAATCACTTTGAAGACAATTTGATAATGCAATAAAAAGTTTGAAAAAATATTGATCGTATGATCAAGTCATTCCACTCTTAAGTATTAATCTGAGAGAAATGCAAGTGTATGTCCACACAAAGACTTGTGCACAAATGTTCCTAAAAGAAACTCTAGTATATCAATATGAAGTATTCTGATACTCTACTCAGATATAGGGGCTTCCCAGGTAGCCGACTTAGTGACTGAACAGCACCAAGAGGTGGCTCAGTGTAAACAATCTGTCTGTGAATGCAGGAGACACAAGAGATGTGGGTTCAATCCCTGGGTCTGGAAGATCCCCCGGAGAAGGAAATGGCAACCTGCTTCAGTGTTCTTGCCTAGAAAATCCCCTGGACAGAGGAGCCTGGCAGGCTACTGTCCAGGGGGTTGCAAAGAGTTGGACATGACTGAGCGACTGAGATCGCATAACATGGTTGAATTTCAAAATAATTATACTAATAAAAGAAGCTAGACCAAAATATACATGTGATTCTGTTTATATTAAACTCTAGGAAATGTAAACTAATCTTTAGTGACAAAAAATAAATCAGTGGTTTGCTGGGGTCAATCTGGGGATGAGGGAGGGTTGGAGGAAGGGATTACAAGGAGGCAGGAGACATAGGGGCGATGGGTATGTTCATCATCTTGATTATGATGGTAGTTTCATGAGTATATACATGTGTGAAAACCTTTCAAGTTGTTTAACTTAAATGTATTCGGTTTACTGTATGTCAGTTATGCATAAATAAAGCTGCTTTTAAAGAACACACATAAGAATGAAAGAAATAGTTTCCCATGAGAGAAGAAGGCTTTTATAATACAATTGGACAGCACGTGATGGGGGCAATGAAATTTTATTTTGCCTTTCACTTCTTCCTCTAAGAGCAGAGGAAGTGAGGAAGTACTGAAATCATTAATCATAGAAAATCATATTCTTTTAAGGAAATTTTTGACAGAAAGTGTGATATTTTCCATGAACACAAATTTATAGGACCTTGCTCCCTATTTATTTTTTATTGAAGTATAGTTGATTTAAAATATTCTATTAGCTTCATGTGTACAGCAAAGTGACTCACTTATATTTTCTCAGATTATATTCCATTATAGGTTATTACAAGATATTGAATATAATTTCCTATGCTATATAAGAAATCCTTGTGGCTTATCTGTTTTGTGTGTAATAGTTTATGCTTGCCAATCCCACACTTGGATATGTCCCTCCCCCTTCTCTTCGGTTTGGTAACCATTAGTTTGTCTTCTATATCCGTGAGTCTGTTTCTGCTTTATATTAGATTCATTTGTGTTATTTTTAGATTCCATGTATAAGTGATATCATATAGTGATTTTCTTTATCTGACTTACTTTACTTAGTATGATAATTTCTAAGCCCATCCATGTTGCTGCAGATGGCAATATTTCATCCTTCTGTATGGCTGAATAATGTTCCAGTGTATACATTTACTACATCTTCTTGAAACAGTCAGCTGTTGATAGGCTCTGAGGTTGCTTCCACATTTTGACTATGTAAAGAGCGCTGCTATGAACACTGGGGTGCATGTACTTTTTTTCAAATTAGAGTTTTCATTTTTTTCTGGATATATACCCAAAGGGTGGAAGTGCTGGATCATATGGTAGCTCTATTTTTAGTTTTTTAAGGGACCTCCACACTGTTCTCCATAGTGGTTGTACCAATTTATATTGCCACCAACTGTGTTGGAAGGTTCCCTTCTCTCCATACATTTGCTAGTATTTATGATTTGTAAACTTTTTGATGATAGCCAATTATTTTTAAGTAAATAAAAAAATGTGCTCAGGCATACTTCTTGCTCAATATTTTATTTTCAGGGTTTCCCATCAGAATACAATCACCTAAATTTACATGATCAAAATATGTACTTAATATCTGCACCAGAATATTGGAAAAATAAGTAGCCTGATTTAATGAAATACATTTGAGAAAAAAAAAGTCAAAAAATTGGATTTAACATATAATTATCAGATTGCTAAAAAATTTTTGAAGTTTGAATATTCTTTTATGACACATTTTTCTCTATTGTACAGCATTAAATCAATTTAGAATTTTACATTACCTCAGGACAATATGCCTAGGCAATTGTAAAATTTTAGGTGTGAATTGTCACTGGTGATTTTCATCTTCTTTACCAGAAGATAATATTTCAGAGAACATTTCCGATGGATAATAGAATCACTTCTACCAGATCAGAGAGAATCCTATCATGTGAGAAGATGTTCCTAATAAGGTTTTTCTTACTCTAGTCTCTTCTTCCCCTGGTTTATCTTTCATATTGCTTCCAGGGTTTCTGAAATAAAGATTGGGTTATGTCTACCTTCTATTCTAAAGCCTCCTATGATTTTGCAGTGTTTAAGTAGCTATTTAGAATATATTCATACCACTACCTCCAATACATTCTAAGTTTTAGCTAGAAAAAAAGAACTTAGAAACATTTTAGAAATATTTCTTTATTTTTCAACATGTGTGTATTGACATTCTCTTATAGTTTATAAAGATCACTTCTCTACTGTGTGGGGACTGGATTGGAAAAGGGTAGAAAGAATAAAGGAAAACTGTAGCATTAATGCTTGTGACATGATAGTGACTGGTGGTCATGTGATGGCAGTCAGGGTTCAGGGGAACTCTCTTCAGACTGTTTCTCCCCTGATTTTCCACCTAAGTGTTCCTAAATAATATTCAGGACCCTACAGCGATGTCACCTTCTTTATTAGTATTTCTCAACTGACAGGACAGATATATTTTTTCCCTCCACTACGCTCTTTTATCATTCTGTACATGCTTCTATCATAAAACCTATCCCAATTCAGAATATTTATTTGTTACCTTATTTTATTTTCCAAGACCCTCTCAAAAACCCATATAGAGCTTCTTAATATGCTGTCAGGGCACCTTGGCAGAAAGCATGCCACACTCAAGAGGAGTAACTGAACCACAGAACTCTTATAAGGTATGAGGAAAGTTACATGAAATCAGCAAGAGACAGTGGAGCTCCCCAGATTAGACAAGCTTAAGAAACTGTTAGTCTTCTAAGCCTGAAGGAACCAAAAGGGGGTTGGAACAGGGGAGTTACCAGAGCTATAACTGTAGCATCTCCTACTAAATGCTTATAGAGGAGTTAAGCCACTGCCAGACTTGAAGCTGACTTGGCCACTGACAAATTTTTCTCTACAGGAGCACAGGAAAATAAATACCTTGACTTTAGTCTCCACTGGCCTCTGAAGGCAAGAACACTGGTTGATGCAACACTTAGAGGCTGGCCTCCAGGACACAGGGAGGTCTGAGAGGGGAACAGTGGCCCTGAAGGTAAATGCAAAGCCTCCAGCGTTCAATACATGGAAACTAAATGAGTGATTGGATTAACAGATGGCAACATGAGTGAGAATCTATACATGGAAAGAGAATAGATACTCAGAGTTCACGTGGATCTTACTGCCTGACTACAAGAGAGCCAAGATGGTTTCTAAAAATTAAATTCCAGCTCTCTAGAAACTCACTGTCAGTGTTTCATGAAGTGTTTTCTTAAGACTGCCTGCATCAGAATTGACTATAACACAGATTTCCAGGAGCTGTGTCAGGCCTAGTGAATCAGAATCTCTAGGGATACTGCCCAGAATTTGTTATTAACAGGTATTCCCAAGTACCCCAAGTGACTTTGACCCTTCTTTTCCTCCTTCCCTCCTTCCTTCCTTCCTTTCAGAATTACTCATCTGAAGCTTTACAGAATTACAAACTTCTGAAAACTGCAGGCAAATTTCTCCACTTCTTCACTTTACACTGGTTTTAACCTTCCTGATCAACTCTACCCCTTAGTTAAGGGGTTTAGCTTTAATCTGGAGATAACATGAGACAAACAAAACACTCACTGCAAAAAAAAAATAATAAAAACCGCCAAGCAGTGAGCCCCTTAGGGGTGAACTGTCACTGAATCAGAAGGAAATCCACACCGGAGAGGCACATCCCTTCCCGTCTTCTTTTCCTGTGCAGAATGCAGCTCAGGGATGTCTCAGTCTCCCAGCCCTTTGTCACAGATAGGCGGTCTGGAACCAAACTTCGTCATTACAATGCGCCCTAATCCCAGAGGTTCCACAGCCTTCACATTAGCAAAGCAAGCTCATTTTCAAGAAGCTTAATGTTGGTGATACTTCATCAGGTATTAGCAAATGGCCTCCCTAACAAACACATCATCAGAAGCAGTGCTGCTGACATCCACCAGTGCCACCATGAAGGCTGACAGCTCGGATGCTAACAGAGCCCCCCCTTGGGGACACATTATGAGGTCGGGGGGGAATAGGAACAGATATGGTGGGCCACATGTGTGAGAGTGGAAGCAGCCAACCTCTCAACCATGGCCCTGCAAACCGGTTCATTGAGGAAATATCCAGGATGGGATTTGGAGCTGTGTGACTTTGATATCCGAATTTCAGAGTATTTTCTTTCTCCTTTTTGCCAACTAGCCAGAAGGAAAAAGATGTAGGGAATTTTCTCTAACTTAAGGAAAATAGAATCTATGCTATCAGAGAAGTGGCTTCCCCTTGTGATAACTTATGCACCAATAAAATACATTGTATTTTATTAAACCAAGCTTCCCAGGTGGTGTTAGTGGTGAAGAACCCACCTGCCAATGTAGGAGACACAAGAGGCATGGGTTGGATCCCTGGGTCAGGAAGATCCCCTGGAAAAGGGCATGGCAAACTACTCCAGTATTCTTGCCTGGAAAATTGCACAGACAGTGGAGCCTGGTGGGTTACAATACATAGGGCTGCAAAGAGTCAGACATGACTGAATAACTGAGCACATACTTTAGTAAACATATTCTCGTCAGGGATGTCATCTCAGTGGGCTATTCTCAAGGCCTTTAAAATTAACTGGTGTTCAGAAATATGTAAAAAATCTTTTCAAAAAATACTAGCAGGATACAAAAGTAGTTATACTAGTAATAATATTATTGTAGTAGTTCAGTTGCTCAGTTGTGTCTGACTTTTTGCAACCCCATGAACCGCAGCACGCCAGGCCTCCCTGTCTATCACCAACTCCCGGTTTCTACCCAAACCCAGGTCTGTTGAGTTGGTGATGCCATCCAATTATCTCATCCTCTGTCGGCCCCTTCTCCTCCTACCCTCAATCTTTCCCAGCACCAGGGTCTTTTCAAATGAGTCAGCTCTTCACATCAGGTGGCCAAAGTACTAGAGTTTCAGCTTCAATATCAGTCCTTCCGATGAACACCCAGGACTGATCTCCTTTAGGATGGACTGGTTGGATCTCCTTGTAGTCCAAGGGACTCTCAAGAGTCTTCTCCAACACCACAGTTCAAAAGCATCAATTCTTCGGTGCTCAGGTTTCTTTATAGTCCAACTCTCACATCCATGCATGACCACTGGTATTATCTAGAACATATTGAGTAATTACTCTGTTAACAGATGTGCTGAGCACTATGCTTATATTGCCTAATTGTTTTAACAATAATTTGATGTTATATGTGTGATCTTAATTTTTTTCCTATTTTACAAATGAAGAAACTGAGACTTTAGCAAAGCTTTGATTTTTAACTCTCAAGATCCCATAGCTGGTAAGTAGCAGAGTTGGAATTTTAGCTGAACTACAGATCCTATATTTCTGGTAAAAAAAAAAAAAAATCATTCTATACCATTTGATATATAACAACTTTAAATTCTCAAAGATCAGTAAAATTCTAGAAATATTTACATTGCTTTTTAAATACACTTTCAAAGTAACATGAAGAATGTTACATATATGAAAACTATGGGATAAATCCTAGGTTTTAGAGTAAGACCGTGGTTTAAATAATAATTATGGCAATAATTAGTTAGAAGACTTGGGATTTCTAAAATTGTGTGAGGAGATGACATAATATGTGTCTAATACCAATGCCACATGTATATTCACTAAATGGTGACCATTATTTAATGGTTTATATAATTTCATACTAAAACTCATGGGGTCATTTTAAAATATGGTTGCATTCTGAGGCCCAAGTCCTTCTGATTGAGCACCGAAAATAGCTGGATGCATTTGTTTATATTCATTAATCAGCTTTCTTACATATTTTTCCTTCAGAGAAAAAGAACATAGTAAAATTTTGGATGCAGGAGAATCCATTTTGCAGAATAATCATTATTTTTTCAGCTTAAAATATGTGCCATGTACCTTCACATTAAAGTATATTTTTATTCCCTAATTTAGAGTCTTTAATCTGAAGCCACAGCTCAAGATGACAGTGGAAAAGAAGCTATGAAAAATGACTATAGTGTGTGAAATGTAGGTGTGTTTATGGGTTGCTTAGGTGGAATAAGATATAGTTAACTAGAGCTGAGGAGGTCGAGGGACTTTGAAATGATGTTATTAACGTGGCTAGAGAGACAATGAGAGGATGATGTCAAGAGGTAAGAGAGAAAGATGATGACCCAAGTATTGACATCACAGAAGCAGATACGGGCCCTGAAGTTGGTAGGTAAAAGCAATAAAAATAAATAAATTAATAAATAAATAAATAAATGGTGTGCTGAGTTTTTTAAGGTGCTGAAAAGTTCAGAGCAGCATTAGGAAACAAGGGCATATGCTAGCCCGAAGGCCATATTTCTGCTCTTGAACTCTCAAGTTCTCCTAGGGAGAACTCTGCAACAAAACCACTGGTCATCATAAACTCAGCAGAAATCAGCCACTCACTGTGAACTAATCAGTGCTTTAATTTGTCTCTAAATTGACTGACTTTGCATAAAGTCGTTTCATTCCATTAACAGCAGAGCCCCAACTCCCACATGGTAATCTGCCATCTCACATTTAACTTGAGTGAGAGATCAAGACTAGTGGCCATGAACTTCCTCTTTGCCTTCCCTGTTTCTCTCCAAAACCCTCAGCTTCTCCTTCCAACTTGTCCTCTCTCTCCCTCCCATCACAGAAGTAATTGCAGGGCTTGTTCAGTTATGACCTCATTCCATTCCTTCTGCATCTTCTGAGAGTTTGTCCCAGTAACCACATACCTTTTCTCTTCTCACACACATCTTCTCTCTGTCTCCTTCCCTATCTTCCCTGGATCCTTCCCCCTCCGGCTGTAGGACCACATACATGCCAACATTTGTGTTTGCATCACACCCCTACCCTGCCTGCTTGCTTCCTTTTCCTGCTGGTTTTCTCCAAGATCGTTCTCAGAAGACGAATCTCCCTCTTTTCACTTTTTCTTTCCCCATTTGCACAATTGATCCAGTGACTTGCTCACTCAGAGGTGTGACAATAATCTGCCATATCTAAGCTTATTTTCTTCCATCCTCATCTTTAACCACTCTTTAACTTCATCATAGCTCTCTGCCAGTGCCTTCCGCAAGGCAGCCCTCTCCCACAGCTCTTTCTAGAACTTCATTCTGGACCGTCAGTTCTCATTCTGCTCCCTACACAGAAGCTTCCAAAGTTTCTATCCTTCATCCCCTGTCCTAATCTCTTTTTTCCCTGAAAAACTCCCTGTAGTGGCCTGGCTTTAACTATCACTTCTAAGCAAATATATATGTTGACCTACATCACAAACTGTGTCTCACTTCTGATCCAAACTCCCTTCTGTTCAACTCCACCTCAGAATGAACACAATACCCTTTCAGATCGTCTAGTTTCAAAGTTCTGGGCCTCTCTGATTGTAATTTCCCCTCTTTTCCTCAAATTCAAATAGCATCTAAGTCATATGGATTCAAAATCACTAATATCTCAGTCACTTCTTCTCTGTTTTTATTGCCACTCTCTTCACCATGTTTCATCTGGTGGCATATAATACCTTTTAAACAATACCCTTAAAAGTTGGGAGATAAATATAAAATTTGGAATCTAGTGAAAATAAACATGGCAAATAAATCCATAAAGCTGGGGTTTGCTCACTCCAGCATTCACTTTGAATCCCTTTCTAGTCTCTCAGTGTAGCCTGCCATAGACATCATGCTTTCAGGAATATTACAAAGGAGAGAACATCCTTGAAATTTCAGGAACCTTTTATTCTTCACCCAATTATCAACATTCAGAGACTCAGATTTTCAGTTCGATTTTCAGTTACTCCTCGACTTCCAGAATCTCCCAGCCACACCTGCCCTCTCTTGGCATCAACCCTTGCTGCTTATCTGAGTGAGTGAGTGAAATGCATCCAGTTGCATCTGCCTCTTTGTGACCCCGTGGCCTGTAGCCCACCAGGTAACTCCTCTGACCATGGGATTCTCCAGGCAAGAATACTAGAGTGGGTAACCATTCCCTTCTCCAGGGGATCTCCCCAACTGAGGGTTCCAACCCTGGTCTCCCACATTGCAGGCAGATTCTTTAATATCTGAGCCACCAAGGAAGCTGCTTCTCTAGTCCCTCTTTAAAATTCATCTTTTTTAATTTTTTGTATCATGGTTCTATGAAAGAAGTTTGAGATTTGGAGTCAGAATGGAAAAATATCAAATCCCATCTCTGCAACCAATGTTAGGTAGGTAGAATAGGGAAAAGGAGTCTAAAATGGCAGTGGCTAAAAGACAAAGAAGGGAAAAGCCCACGAAAATAGAACAAAGGAAGGTCCGAGGACATGAGTGAGGACCTCAAAAAACAAACAACACTCCTGGCTGGCCCAATTTACATAGGACAGGCACAGGGAGAGATAAACATATAAAAAGAGGAGCCAAAGCTAGCTCTCTCTCTCTCTCCCCCATGCGCTGGGGCGCTCTTCTCTTCGCGTCTTTGGATAGACGTGCCCTCACGCCTGAGACGGAGTTTCCTGCTATCTTCTAAATAAAATAGAGCTGTAACACTGAGCTATAACACTGATTTGTCTAAGAGCTAGAACATGGTCCTTTCGAGACCTAAGAGCTATAACACGGTCTATCCAAGACCCGAGAGCTGTGACACGCCGAGGGGGCTTTAATGTCCGTCACTCCAAATCTTTGTTGTGACGAGACAAAGAACCGAGGAACGTACATTTGCGTGACAGTTTTATGAAAGAAGTTTGAAATTTGGAGTCAGGATGGAAAAATATCAAATCCCATCTCTGCAACTTTCTGACTCTGAAACTTTGTAGGAATATTCTGTGATATTTAGTTATTTGCTATCTGGCAATACTTGAACGTATCCCTTCAAGAGTAGCAATATGGTTTTGCAGACAATACCACAGTGAGGGTATATTTCTGGTGAACACAGTGACAGGTAAGAAGACTCTTCCCACATCACTTTAAAATAATTCCTACTTTGTTTCATTCTTTATCATTTCCAAGGTAGTGTGAATATTATGCTATGTTCTAATTTGTGTATGTAAATGCTTTGAAAAATCATTTTTTGGCCTGATGCAATCAGAAATGGAAGAGGCTTCAAAAGCATACCCATGCTGATGAGGTCGTCTGAGAGCTGAAGGGGGGTGGGTCTTGGGTGAGAGGTGGCCGTGTTGTTGGACAGATGGCAGGGGACAAGCTGAGAGGCACGAAGGATGGGTTGGCAGCCTCAGGTACCCCTTTTGCTTAGCCAAGATTCAGAGAGATATAGGGGTGTGAAGCGTGAAAACCCAGGTGGACAAGCTTTCTTAACTAGCACTAATTAATTAATCTTGGCTTAAAAAAAATTAAAAAAAAACACTTTTGCAAAAAGAACCCTGAAGATCCTACAGTATTGTTAGTTCGTAGGTTTTGAATTAAGTTTGGCCATTACATACTGCAGTGGGCATTCTGTGTGCCACTTTTTTGTTTCACGATTTTTGTTTAGGAAGTAAGCATATGATTCAGAATCTAGGAATTTATTGCCGTCAATAAAATTCTTTCTGTCTAATGTTGGTGTTATTGAATTCAGGGTAGCTTACATTTGTGTAATTTTGTCTTCACCAGTTAATATTTTTCATCCTCAGAGTCATGTTCTAAATATGATCTAAAATAGAGTCTTTTTATAATGGTCAGGGTCATAGTCTGTGGAACCAGAGGGTCTAGGTTCTAATATTAACTCTACCACTTACTACCTACATAATCTTGGACACTTCATTTAACTTCTCCCTGACTTCAGTTTTATTATCTGTAAAATGGGAATACTTTTCAATTTTAATATCAACCCCATACTACTATCAAGAGGGATAAACAAATTAATACATGTAAATTCTTAAATCATGCCTGGCAAGTGCTTTTAAGTTAGCTACTAGCCTGGCATGTAAAACACTATATAAGTGTTAGCTGTTGCTACTGCTAGAAACTGTCAGACTAAATTCCACATGCTATATTATTACTTTAAAAACAGTACACTGATCTATCATCTCAGAAGAACTTATTCAAGTGTGCCAGATAAATGTCTAAATACACTTACTCATCAAACCAAACAGGAATTTACTCTGTAAGTTGAAGAGACACAGAGGGAAAACACCAATTTTATTTTTTAACCAAATATTGTTGAAGTTTTAGTAACTCGATATAGAATTAAAATAGTTTACAAAAGCATTTGGCAGACACTGGTGTTGATCAACTTCAAAAGTAATGTGTGAACAAAATGAAATGATCATTCAATGGATTATTGATTCATTCAATAGGCAATTACCATATACCTGTCCTTCCAGAAGTTTGAAGAAGATGCAAAGAAAAATAAGACCAGTTTCCTACTTTGTGGAGTTATAATTCAGTAAAGAAAAGTCATATATCAATAAATAAATAATTTTAAGTAATGGTGCTCAGCACAATGATAGTCAAGTGTGAGCTGATGTGGGAACATATAGAAGGAAGTGACTTATATAAGGATGAGGCAAAGAGTGGGGGAGGATGTAGTGATGATTTGGGGATGGTTATTGGAAGGTAAGCATTCATTCTCACCCTGAACTGGTATCTCTGTGTATAAGGAAAGAAGAAATTAATGGTATAATATTCTTTTGCCCTCATAACTTAAACATTTTTTTCAGTGAAGCCCGTAGAAAAATATAACAAGCCTAAGGGATTGATCCCAAAACACAAAGCACTCAAAAAGTCTCCAAATTTAGTAGGAAACAATAATTACATGAAGCAATATCAGTGAGTAATACTCATGTAAATTTGTAGCTGAGATTTCGAATACCTAGGAGAAAAAAAGTTCAAAACTTTTACCTGCAGACAAACCCTAGGCAGACCTTTAGGAGAATCATATGAGAAAGCTTCTCCTTGACTCTTGTATTCTCCCTGGACTAATGTGATCTGTCAAGACTCCCACTTGGTAATTAGTGCCATGGAAATACACAGGTCAAACTAAGCAAGATAGGAAGAGAGATCATTGCTGAGAATTGTTCCCACCAGAACAGTCACTCAATCCTCTTCATGCATTCATTCACAATGTCCCTGGTCAAGTGTGGAGTCAGGAAACAGAGAGAGCATCCCAGTCTCATTCAACATTATCCAGTCATAATAATCAGCTTTGTCTTCTTCTTCAAATGAAAATCTGTAAGAAAATAAATTCAAAAATTGTAATACAACTTGAGAAATATTAAGTGGGCTTTTAGAATGTATAAATACTTTTTTAAAGTTTCTGAATCTTGATTACATGAAATACACACAAATTAAGGTGTTTGATAAATGGTAAATTTTATAATACAACTTAAAGACAAGCTACCAAGAGACATACATATTTTTTAAAAGGCTAAATTTTTTGGTCATCACCAAATATTCTAACTCTGATACTTATACACTGAATGTGAGCTCAGGTTGTTAGAGGAAGAGAATTCTGGGGGCTCAATCCCAGGAAATTTTGAGTAGCATCTGTAGTAATTAGCTCACTTTGATGCTAACACTGGCACCATGGCTCAACTCACAGACATCATAATTAAAACAGTTAGTCACCAGCTATAGTCAGTTAGGAAACATTATGGATGAGTTCACTTTTGCATTATAACAACAAAAATATAAAATACAAAGAAGGAAATTAGACAAGAAGTGGACAAGACTAAGTAAGGAAAACTGTAAAATAATATGTGCTTAAAGATTTGGGAAACTGGAGAACCTTACCATGCTCTGATCACTTTAGCTAAGGTGTCATTCTATTCCACTACCCTTATTGCTATCTAAAATATCAGATGCAAAGAAATATCTTTGGTGAAACAAACAAATGTCTGTTTCCTTGTCTATGTATTTTCTGTCTGAGAGTTCTAAAATAAGTTTGTGAAAGTAAGTCATTTGTTTTTCATCTTTACCTTGTGTCTGGAACACACATTTTAAGAATCCTTAATATGTAAAGAGATCTTATAACCCAGTGCACAAAATCTTGCTATAGAAAATAGTGAAAGAGTAAGATATAAATAATATATACAAACTGATCATAAAAAATTAAACTTCATTGAATAGTCAAAAACATAAATAGAAATACATAGGATAGCATTTTGACCTCCAGTTTTTATAAATTTGGTAATAAGTATTGAAAGAATGATGCTGGGAGGGAATAGGGGCAGGAGGAGAAGGGGACAACAGAGGATGAGATGGCTGGATGGCATCACTGACTCGATGGACGTGAGTCTCCGTGAACTCCGGGAGTTGGTGATGGACAGGGAGGCCTGGCGTGCTGCAATTCATGGGGTCGCAAAGAGTCCATCACGACTTAGCGACTGATCTGATTGAAAGAATTTTAATTGTGTATGCTCTTTGACCCAATAATTCTACTTCTTAGGAAGGAATAGAAGAGTCACAAAAAAAGAGCATGTATATGGATCCTCAGTACAGAGTTCTCCGTAATATTAATAGTAAAGTGAACACAAGTGGGCTAATAAGTAAGGTATGCTTCATCCATATAGGATAATGATATGAAACCACTAAAAACTGTGTTTTCAAAGAATTTGAAAAGATTTGAAGAAATATACAGAAAATTGATGACAAAAAAATACTGCCTACATAGCATTATCTTAATTTGGAAGTATGTATTTATATAAATATATATAAAATATATAGGGGCACAAACATACTCAAGTTAGCAATGACCCTCCCTGGATGCTGCAAATTGTTTTCTTTAATTTGTTTTTCTTTATACTTATAAGATCTACAGTGAAAATTAATTTTATAATTTTCAAAGTCGATAATATTTTTAATTGCCAATTGATTTATTTTTTTAAAAAAGCCAGAATTTAGCTATTAAGACTACAAAGGATGTATTATGAATGGGAATGCTGTCTGATATGTGTAGTCTAATTGTTTCATTAGAAAAAATCCATCATCATACTTATTTCTGTTTAGTTTTAGGTTAAACCATATAATTTTTATACTGTTTTATTTCTTTTTTGGCACGTTGGGTTGCTTTAATTTTTTAATAGGTTAAAATACAAGTATTTTATTCATGTCCTTGGTTACTGTGGGCCCAAATTCTTGCTTCAGCATGAAACAGTAAACTATGTCCATCAATATGGATAAAAACTGAATGTTCAGTCACATTAGTAGAGCTGTGACATTTCCTCAGCTTAGAGTCAGATATCATAGTTGTTTATAGATATTTCTGCATATCAAAATGTATTTACTCTCAGGCTCTTGATAATAACAAAAGGTAATCCTTGAGCAAAGAAAAAAAAGCAGAAACATTATTTTGATGAAAAAATACATACAGTTAGAGCTATAGGTTTTCCAGTAGTCATGTATGGATGTGAGAGTTGGACCATAAAGAAAGCTGAGTGCCGAACTGATGCTTTTGAACTGTGGTGTTGGAGAAGACTCTTGAGAGAGTCTGGATCTGCAAGGACATCCAACCAGTCAATCCTAAAGGAAATCAGTCCTGAATATCCTTTGGAAGGACTGATGCTGAGGCTAAAGTTCCAAAACTTTGGCCACCTGATGCAAAGAACTGACTCATTTGAAAAGACCCCGATGCTGGAAAAGATTGAAGGCAGGAGGAAAAGGGGACAACAGAGGACGAGATGGTTGGATGGCATCACCAACTTGATGGGCATGAGTTTGAGCAAGCTCCGGGAGTTGGTGAAGGACAGGGAAGCCTGGCCTGCTGCAGTCCATGGCGTGGCAGAGTCAGACATGACTGAGCTACTGAACTGAACTGAACTGAATCCTTGAGCTCAGAGAACAAGAAAGGCTCAGAAGAATTTATTCTCAATGTCATTTATCTTTCACTATTATTGATAGTAAATGAACATGGATGTTGTTTTAAATATGGATTCGATTGAATAAGTGACATATAACATCAGTGGTAAAGTTTATGTATCCTTTCTCTTCTAACACCTCATAGGCACTTTCATCAACCAAAGTATAGACTTTCTTCCAAATCTCACTGTCAATGTCCATTTTCATTTCTGAATTCAGTATAAAAGGCCAAGTTCTCACCACATTCACTTCACTCTACATAGCCACACTTGAGTCACCATGGTCCTCTCAAGTCCATCTATGACAGCTGCTGAAATGAATGCCAAGATTTTCAGACATAACATAGCCCAATCTAGTAATATCCAGATTAAACCCACTTTTAATCACACAAGGCTTGGGTTGCTCACTGAGTCTCAGATAATATATGTAAGATCATCCACTGGGTCAGAAACAATGCTGATGCAATCTGGACTGTGCTACACAATCTTAGATACAAAGAATTGAAGCCAGGAACTTTTCTTTGGACCAGACAGAGGTTAACTCATTGACAGAGTTTTTGGGATTACCACTACAACATTACACTTAGCTTTGACAGTCATCTTTCCTATTACAATTTTAGGTCTGTGAAGAAATAATTTCCAATGATTTCCTAAACTGCAGATCCATATGTATATATAGTTTATCGAAACAGTCACAGGGACAGATTTATTACCAAAGCTTTTTCCCAGAATGCTGATTGCCCAAGTCTACACATACTGAAACAATTCACCCCAAATGCAGTGTCTTAACAGATTCTTCTAGGAAGCAGAGAATGGGGCAAGGTTAAGGTGTTAACAGAGGTGTTAACCCTGATGGTGAAGGTGAGAAAAAAAAGTGAAACAAAGCTAAGAAAGGTGAAAACTGTGTGCTAATATGTATTACATGGTTTCTGCTTAACAAGGAGCCATAAAGACACATGATGGGTTGCCCTGTCCTTGTCTCACCTGGCACTCAGAACCATTACTGTTGTTGTTTGCTCACGAAGTTGTGTCCAATTCTTTGCAACCCCACAGACTAAAGCCTGCCAGGCTCCTCTGTTAAGGAGATTTCCCAGGGAAGAATACTGGAGTGGATTGCTATGCCCTCCTCCAGGGGATCTTCCCAACCAAAGGATTGAACCTGTGTTTCCTACATCTCCTACATTGGCAGGCAAATTCTTTACTGCTGAGTCACCAGGGAAGCCCACTCAGAACTGTAAGTTTTGCAAAAAGAAAATGAGTCTTGAAGAGTCCATGGGGAAGAGAAAGAAAACAGAAGGAATTGATGTACCTGACTCCTTTCTTTTCCCACTGGTCGAGATTCCCCTCCCAGAGAGTCAACTCTTCAAACTTGCAGGATTTTCAATGAAGTCAGAAAGTAGAGGAGAAAACAGTACAGAGAAGGCAGCATGTTGATCAAGAAAGAACATGTAGGAATCTGAAAAGTGACCTGTGATTTATGTCTCTACAAAGACATGGGCATTGCCGTCTATGTAGTTTTCTCACATGCACAAGCTGTAAGAGTTAACGTTCAAGTATTTGTATTCCAAAACTCTAGACTATTCTTTATGTTAAGCATATTAGAAAGGCAGGAAATTAAGAAGTGTAAGAAATAGAATATGAATCAAATTTTTAATATGTAAAATCTCATTGAAAAAGAAAAGTATAGATTATACCAGTAAAAAAATAATTTTCTTTTTTGAATAGAAAACAAAAGTGCTCAAAAATATTTTAAGAAACAATAGTAAATCCATAGTTTTATCTATTAAATCCTTCACCTTCATGAAAATTGTATTGTTCATATCGAAGTATAGTTTTAAAGTAAGATTTGGAGCTTGTGGAATAAGCTACATTGAATTTGGAATTTCTGATGTGCTCAGCTAGTTATACCACCATTGTTAATACCATGAGTCATCATCAGGGAAATTGATGAGCCAAGCAATAGGCTACAGCTTGTAGAACCGGTTCAGCATCTGCTACAGAGAGAGTACAGCAGTTTGCTTCCTGAAGAAGTGTTTTGGGGCTTATCGAATTGAGACTTCTGCTTAAACTCCAACACAACAGGAATGGTGAAGTTTAACATCTTGGATACCTGACACCCCTGTTCCTCTACATTTACATATGACTAGATTCAGGGTTGGTTTATCTGCATATAATGGAGAGATACATTTGGAGAAAGAGAGGAAGGGCCCAGGACAAAGAAAAGTTATCTAAATCCAAACAATATTTAAAGCCTAGAATATGACTTACGGGTGTGTGTGTGTGCTCAGTCACTCAGTCATGCTGGACTCTTTTCCACCCCATGGACTGTAACCCACCAAGCTCCTCTGTCCATTGAATTTTCCAGGCAAGAATATTGGAGCGGGTTGCCATTTCTTACTCCAAGGGACCTTCCAAACCCAGGGATCAAATCCCGTCTCTTACATCCCTTGAACTGACAGGCAGATTCTTTACTAATATGTCACATATGACTTTGGGCAGCGTTAAACTATCAATAAATGCTAACTTTAATTTTAAATTCTATATATTCATTGTAAGATTTTAAAACATCTCTGTCTATAATCACAATTCTTACTTGTCTTCTAGGATCTAACTGAACATGTGAAGGTCCCCATGAAATCCTTCCTCAGTTCTCAGTTCTGATGACATGCAAAATTACCCTCTAAGGATATTCCTTGAGATGTTAGTTAAAGCTTTGGAACTGGTATGTTACATCTTGAAGAAGAATCATCTACTAAATTTCCCTCAAGCTCTGGGTAAATCCAGTTAAAATATTTAATTTTTACAAATCCATGTATTAAGAGAAGTATCTCCATGAGGGACTAGTGCCTGTAAGAAAATTTCAGTTCAGGGACATTCTGAAGGTTGGTTTCTGACCTTTCTTTGGTTTTAATCACTGAAGTCCTCGACAGCTTAATAAGTTGAAGGAGCTGGGTCACAGTCCAACTTAATAAGACCTGCTACAGAGACTTGGTCACCTCTGATTGCTCCCCTAAGTCTTAGCACATCTGGTACACTGTCCTTGGGTGAGAAATGTTTTCCATAACTTTCCTCGTGTTCACTACCCTGCATATAGATGTTTTTATTAACCTGAGCATGATACGGCACTGTATATTTATGTGACCTTTTGCCATTTTCAGCTGTATCCTACAGAAAGAGAGTTGACTGTTTTCTCCAAAATCGAATTAAACGCTGCATATCACCAATATCTTCTTTTTTATTTTTCTACTATTTTTTAATATGGGTCAAACTAACCTTCAATTTGACATGCGATTAAACAAATAAACATTGTAACTAGACTCTTTGAGACTATTTATAATATGCCATAATTGTAGGAAGAGAAGAGCCAGTTAAAAACAATAGATCACTTTGAGAAATTTTTCCATTGTCCAACAAACTGTAGATGTGAATTTCTTAGGAGTATTCAGTTTTATATGGAAATATATATAGTGGGATGATTGGCACATTTCTTTCTCCAGAATGATAAATAAAGTGATAGATAAACTATCCTGTTTAATTTCAGTATATTTTACAAATCTAATGAAAGTCATATTTCTATTTTCTTTGCAATTTCCCATATGGATAATAGTAGCATGGAAGTTGATCCATATTATTAAACCTACAGCATTATAGTGTGGTGTCACATCGGTATCCTTCACCTTAACCTTAGTCTTAGAGAAAGTATTTCAGGGCCATTATAGTGAAGTAAAGAAAATTGAGTGTCTTGATAAAGAGAGTGGACCTAAGACAACATGACTGTATTTTTATTAATAATATTCTATAGGTAGAAGCACGTGTGTGCTGGAATCCACCTTATCTTGATAAAACTCAGAATATTTGCATACTGAAGATACCTGCTAACCCACCATCGACACATTTTTTGAACAAAACAATTTTTAAATCATCCTCTGATTTAATCCGATCTAACCTGAATTCATACACAAACACCGTATTGCTCAAAAAAATATAACAAAGGAAAGGACTTAGACTAGATAATGTGACAGGAAAGCTAGTCGTTCTATTAAACACAAAGTAAAGACCGTTTCTGGTGATAAATAGGTCAGTTCCACGATAGAATAGTTAGAATTTCTCCTGCTGTCAATATAATAGGAGTTTGGGAAATAGTAAAAGCAAGGGTCTAGTTGTGCTATTTTTAATTTGCATGTTGAAATGTTTAATTAAAACCTGCCTAAATTTTTCCCTGTATCATATTTTATGTCAATAATAAAAATCTCTTTATGAAACAATGATTTTTGCCAAGTCATTTCAACATTAGCAAGAGTAACTCTTACTCTTCCGTGTTCTTTCTCTCTTCAGTAACATAGTACAATTCCCTCAATCACCCAAGGGCTTGGAGGCTTTTGTTGTTGTTGTTTACATTTCACTACTCAACTATCTTTCCAGAATTTCCTGTAACTTCACATCATACAACTCATCTGTAAAGGAATTTCATGTGACTCCAACTTAAGATACTTGGATTAAAATTTTAGACAATTTTATCTACTGATACATATCTAGCTACCAGATACATCTACATGTATCACCAAAATCCACCTGCTGTTCTTCACTTTCTCTTTCATTCCTGTCCAATGGAAAGCCTCACTGACATCCCTATCTAGACCATATTAAATATCACATCTTATGGTTCTTCCCTACACCCTGTAAGATCTTCTCCATCATATCTTTGCTAGCTGATCATTTAGCTATGACATCCCTCTGCATGTTCAATCATCTTGCTTTATGGTTTACATAGCACTGCCCACACCCCCACACCTTGTGAGACTATCTCTTTGTCAGGATTTGGGGATGCCTGTCTCTGATAGTCACAGAATCTTAGGGCTCCAATTTGCAATCATAACTGTATAATGTTCAAGCCTGAAAGAGCCTCAAAGACCTATTTCATCTCTCACATTTGCAGCTAAGGAAAAATGCTGTAGGTGGCAAAGATAGGATTAAAACACCCATCACTATATTTCAAGTTCACAGCTCACACTGCAACAGCTTGCACTTGCACCCCATAAGAACTGCTGCAAATTAGTCCTCTTCAAATTAGCAGTCTTAAAAATGTCAGTACTCTCTGCACTCCTATATTAGGGTTCTCCAGAAAAACAGAATCAATACAATAGATAGATAGATAGATAGGTAGGTACATATAAGAAGGTCTTTATTATAGAAATGGGCTCACATGTTTATGGATGCTAAGAACCCACAATCTGCTGTCAGCAAGCTGGACAACTAGGAAAGCTGGTGGTGTAATTTGGTCCAAGTTGGAAGCCCTGAGGACCAGCAGAACTGATGATGTAATTCCTGGTCTAAAAGGGGTCTACTCTTCTAAGTTTCAGGATCAGGAGATCCTGAGAACAAGGAGCTCCAATGTCTAAGGACAGGAGACAATGGACATTCAGGTGAATTAAAGACAGAGAATCTGCCCTTCCTCCAGCTTTGTTCTGTTTGGGTCCTTAACCAATTGAATGATGCCCACCCACATTGGGAAGGGGAATCTTCCTTACTCAGGCTCTGATTCCAGTGCTCATCTCTTCTGAAAACATTCTCACAGGCACACCCAGAAATAGTATTTTATTGGTCACCTGAGTATCCCTTAGCCAAGTCCATTTGACAGAAAAAATTAACCAACCCAACGGCACACATCTTCCAAAAAAAGAAGTGAAAGTGAAAGTCGCTCAGTCATGTCCAACTCTTTGTGACTGCATGGACTACAGTCCCATGGAATTCTCCAGGTCAGAATACTGGAGTGGGTGGCCTTTAGGCTCCCAGCTATTATAAGTGTTCACATGATGCTTCAAACCTTGTCAGTTTCCTGACTTATCTTTTACTCCATTCAGTTAAGTTCAGTTCAGTTCAGTCGCTCAGTCGTGTCTGACTCTTTGCGACCCCATGAATCGCAGCACACCAGACCTCCCTGTCCCTCACCAACTCCCGGAGTTCACTCAGACTCATGTCCATTGAGTCAGTGATGCCACCCAGCCATCTCATCCTCTGCCGTCCCCTTCTCCTCCTGCCCCCAATCCCTCCCAGCATCACAGTCTTTTCCAACGAGTCAACTCTTCACATGAGGTGGCCAAAGTACTGGAGTTTCAGCTTTAGCATCATTCCTTCCAAAGAAATCCCAGGGCTGATCTCCTTCAGAATGGACTGGTTGGATCTCCTTGCAGTCCAAGGGACTCTCAAGAGTCTTCTCCAACACCACAGTTCAAAAGCATCAATTCTTCGGCGCTCAGCCTTCTTCACAGTCCAACTCTCACATCCATACATGACCACAGGAAAAACCATAGCCTTGACTAAACAGACCTTTGTTGGCAAAGTAATGTCTCTGCTTTTGAATATGCTATCTAGGTTGGACATAACTTTCCTTCCAAGGAGTAAGCATCTTTTAATCTCATGGCTGCAGTTACCATCCCTCTTTATTCTCTCAGGCATACTTGCTCACTCTCACTATAGCTCTTAAGTCTGCTTTTGCCTAAAACCCATCCTTTAAGCAATCCCTTCTGATCTACTACACCAATTTTAATTTCATCTCTTTCCATTTAAAAGGTTTCTAAGATTCACCTCCCTTAACTTCTCAGAATAGTCAGCTTTCTTCATCAGTGTTGGTGGTTTCATGCCTCAGGTGATAAATCCACAAGTATCCTATTGTATTTGCTATGAATCAGTCACTGTAGAAACACAGGATATATCTGGCACCTCGTATGCACCACTACAGGTCCTCTCTGCCTCACCTCTGTCTTGTCCCAGCACCCATTGCATGACTGGCTATGGGTGGGCTCTGGCCAACTTTATGCCCGAGCACTTTATTCTGGATCATACTATCAATTCTCACTCAAGTAACTATGGCCTGTTGGAGGGATGGGGAGGTCCCTACAACCACATAACTGAGAAAGGAACTTGAGCCTTTTCAGATACCTTCAGTTCAGTTCAGTCACTCAGTCGTGTCCGACTTTTTGTGACCCCATGAATCGCAGCACGCCAGGTCTCCCTGTCCATCACCAACTCCCGGAGTTTACTCAAACTCATGTCTTTCGAGTTGGTGATTCCATCCAGCCATCTCATTCTCTGTCATCCCCTTCTCCTCCTGCCCGCAATCCCTCCCAGCATCAGGGTCTTTTCCAATGAGTCAACTCTTCGTATGAGGTGGCCAAGGATTGGACTTTCATCTTTAGCATCAGTCCTTCCGATGAACACCCAGGACTGATCTCCCTTAGAATGGACTGGTTGGATCTCCTTGCAGTCCAAGGGACTCCCAAGAGTCTTCTCCAACACCACAGTTCAAAAGCATCAATTCTTCAGCACTCAGCCTTCTGTGAAGGCTCTCACATCCATACATGACCACTGGAAAAACTGTAGCCTTGACTAGATGGATCTTTGTTGGTAAAGTAATGTCTCTGCTTTTTAATATGCTATCTGGGTTGGTCACAACTTTCCTTTCAAGGAGTAAGCATCTTTTAATTTCATGGCTGCAATCACCATCTGCAGTGATTTTGGAGCCCAAAAAACTAAAGTCTGACACTGTTTCCACTGCTTCCCCATCTATTTCCCATGAAGTGATGGGACCAGATGCCATGATCTTCGTTTTCTGAATGTTGAGTTTTAAGCCAACTTTTTCACTCTCCACTTTCACTTTCATCAAGAGGGTCCTTAGTTCCTCTTCACTTTCTGCCTTAAGGGTGGTGTCATCTGCATATCTGAGGTTATTAATATTTCTCCCAGCAATCTTGATTCCAGCTTGTGCTTCTTCCAGTCCAGCGTTTCTCATGATGTACTGTGTATATAAGTTAAATAAGCCGGGTGACAATATACAGCCTTGACATACTCCTTTTCCTATTTGAAACCAGTCTGTTGTTCCATGTCCAGTTCTAACTGTTGCTTCCTGACCTGCATATAGGTTTCTCAAGAGGCAGGTCAGGTGGTCTGGTATTCCCATCTCTTTCAGAATTTTCCACAATTTATTGTGACCCACACAGTCAAAGGCTTTGGCATAGTCAATAAAGCAGAAATAGATGTTTTTCTGGAACTCTCTTGCTTTTTCCATGATCCAGCAGATGTTGGCAATTTGATCTCTGGTTTCTCTGCCTTTTCTAAAACCAGCTTGAACATCTGGAAGTTCACGGTTCACATATTGCTGAAGCCTGGCTTGGAGAATTTTGAGCATTACTTTACTAGCGTGTGAGATGAGTGCAATTGTGAGGTAGTTTGAGCATTCTTTGGCATTGCCCTTCTTTGGGATTGGAATGAAAACTGACCTTTTCTAGCCCTGTAGCCATTGCTGAGTTTTCCAAATTTGCTGGCATATTGAGTGCAGCACTTTCACAGCATCATCTTTCAGGATTTGAAATAGCTCCACTGGAATTCCATCACCTCCACTAGCTTTGTTTGTAGTGATGCTTTCTAAGGCCCACTTGACTTCATATTCCAGGATGTCTGGCTCTAGGTGAGTGATCACACCATCGTGATTATCTGGGTTGTGAAGATCTTTTTGTACAGTTTTTCTGTGTATTCTTGCCACCTCTTCTTAATATCTTCTGCTTCTGTTAGGTCCATACCATTTCTGTCCTTTATCGAGCCCATCTTTGCATGAAATGTTCTCTTGGTATCAATAATTTTCTTGAAGAGATCTCTATACCTTGGTGGTAGCCAAAAATGGACTACCATTCCACTCCATTCCCACTTGGAACTTGTCTAAAGGACTGTGTTCAGGAAAATCTTACCAGCAGGCAGAAATAAGAGCAGTACACTGCATCATTCACTTAATATAGATTGAGAGTCGATGAAGACTGAGTCACAAGAATCTATAATCTAGAGATTGGTAACTCATATGTCTTAAGTTGCCAGAAAGGTAAAGAAAATGAGTAAAATGGAATTTGCGTGCAATGGTAGAGAGGAATACAGAAATTTTAATTAACCAGACTGAGTGCACCTCTTTTAAAGACATTCAAATTCTTTTTTAAAAAATTGAATTCCATGTCTATATGATCATTTAGTCATTTCTAATACATGGTGTCAACCTGTATACAGTTGGTGTTTACCAAAATTAAACAATCATCAGACTCACTGGGAAATTTACTAAAACATTCACATTTCTAGGTTCTGTCTTAAGAGTCTTGTTTTTCTATGATTTGTTGTAGTTTGCTTTGTTGTAGATTGTTTGTCTCTTTGGTCAAGCAAATTACTGATTTAGGTGCATTTATTCAGCAAATGGTTTATCTAATGTTTAGTTTGCGAATACTGTAGTAGATACTAGGAATATAGTTATAAATAAGCCTGTTTTCCTAATCTCCTTACTCTTACATTCTAACATAACATAATATTTCTATTATCAGTGGCACTCTAATAAACTAAATTATATTTACTTATTAGTCAAGGATTAATTAAGATTTAAATTAATCACAAAGAAAAGACCTACTGATTCAGCTGTGAGTAAAACAAAACCATAAAATCATAGTATTATTCCACCCTTTTATTACTTCTAATATTTAGAAATGGTAATTCTATTTGATAGTCTATTTACACAAATCAGTTCTATAACTCCAGTTTCATAAAATTATTAGGGTAGAATAGCTCACTTAAGGTTTATTCAATTAATATTAAATTCTTCATGGACTTTTTGGTATTAGTCAAAACAGGATATAAAAACAGGATAGTTAAAAATAACTAAGAGATTAGAGTCATCTATTTTGTTTACCCTATGAACTTGACTTTAATACATATCTTCTTCCTACAGCACGTCAGTGCTATCTTCTATTCTGTCTCAACTTTTAAAAACTGCTCATAGGAGGTAGGTTTATAATCTAGAGTACAAAATAAGACTAGTTGTTTAAGACAAGTATTTCATGGCCTTCTGCCAGAATAGAATCTTCCCCAAGAATCTTACATTTTTTTCCTTTTGAATCACATCAAATAGTTTCTCTACTTCTACCCACCCTGGTCTCATTCACTGGGTGGTCAGCATACTGTCTGCTTAACAACAGCTTGGGGGGGAAACCACCCTGAATAACATGCATTTTGATATAAAAATTACAACCCCCAAGAGTCTTAAAGCATTGCGGTCCTGACTTGCTGACCTCGGCCAACTGTTGTGGCCACTCACAATGAACTCACCAATAAGGAAATTAGAAAACCTCTGGTATGTGTTTTTTGGCCAGAATAAACTCAATCTAGAGAGAGGAGAGAGACACTCCATTTTATTTTTCAGGGTAATGTCTATCACACGGAGGACTTAATGAACTCTCAGACACACCAGGATTTTTTATTTTTTATTACATTTTTGGCTGTACATTCATTTCAGGTGGACACTCTTTTATCCAGGGTTCTTTGTGGGCAAGCAGTTGCACTGTGGAATTACTTTAGTGGTTAAAACAAAAATAAAATGTTCCTTTTGAAGTGGTTAAAACATGATTCTTTAGATATCAAAGAAGGAACCATGTAGCATTAGCTAGAAATAGTCTCTTATTAGACTAGTTCTATCTTCTCATCTATTTCATTCATTCAGACATTTTATTCAGTACTTACTAGGTGAAAGGCACAAAGTGAAGTGCTTCATTTGTTTGTTTGATATAGAAAAATAAAATCCTTTGCTAGCTGAGTAATTCACAGTGATTGCATTATCATCAAGCTGCTTCTGGATTACTGAATTTTTATTTAGGGAAGAGAACTTGTTGGATAAATTCAAATGCATAATATACTTAAAAACAGGATACTGTATAATCACATATGGGAGGAAAAAAGCTTAAGTGTTGCCAGAGTTAATAACTCATATATTTCACAGGAACAAGTTTGTTTTTAGATAGCTAAAGCATAATAATTCCTAATGATTTTTCTTTCAAATCTCTCTTGTAAGCATACATCTGCTCCTTTTGAGATTTAATTGTAGATACTGCTTACATTGGCCAAAGGAAAAATATCTCTGTTCCCTTCAAAACATCTCTCAGTTTGCATTCAATCAAAGGCCTGACTTCATTTGATCTCAGCTCCACATCGCTATTTTTCACACTTCCACTTAGAGACAACGGGCGTACCAAATAGAAGGTCTAAGTGTTTGGGGTGAGGTGAGGGACAATTTTCATTGCAAGGCTGAGCAAAGTGTTGGATGGGTTTGCTCATCATCCTTATTGAACTCTTTGCCAAGGAAATCCAACCCATGATAAACAGACAAATGTCTGAGATCATTGTGGCTCAGTCTCTGATGAGGCAGCTGCCTTCATGCTGTGTTTGTTGTTCCGGGGTATTGTAAATACTAATATTTTATAAGCTTTGGAGCAGTTGGGAAATGAATCTCATAAACATAATTCAGTATTTCCAAGTTTTCAAAAACACATAGCCTGAAAGGCTCTCACTCTGGGTCAGCCTGTGGGTTTGGCTATCGGTTCCAGGAGCTGTGATGGGCAGAGGAAATTTGGGGTGTGCAGAGTCTCAGCTACTGCCTTTCAGAAAGATAGGAAGTTTGAGTTTAATGACCATATATAATTTCTAGTGACTTAATAGACTATAAAGAATACCTGCATTTAGAATTTATAAAAAGATGCTGTAGTAGAAATTAATAAAAACCAGTTTGAAAAGATAGGTTTAAAAAAACCACTGTGTTGCTTATAAAAAAGGCACCATAATTATTAATTTTCTTTCTAGTAGAAACAAAGGATGTTATATCATATTGCATGCAAAGCATCAACTGAGGGTCTTCTGCTAAAACACTAAACTAATTAAGTCACACTCTGAATTATCATGTTCATTTGGCAAGGTTTTGGATCCACCCTATATTTGTGGCTCTTTCTCCCTCCCGTGCTTCTTTTTATATTCACAGAACCAAGTCTTCTTGCTCTTTCTCCATTCTTCTCTTTTCGCTTGTAGCTAACTGTTTCTTCTGCCTACTAACCTCTTAGGTTTGCTCGGCAAAGAAGTACCTCTCCATGTAGTGTGTGCATCATTCTCAGAAGTGCAACAAAAAATAAAGATGCCGACTCCCTTTATATACTGGGGATTGACTTAATTAATTTTATTAGACAGCTTAGTGGATATGCAGGCAAGTGGATACATACTGAAATAACATCCACATCTTAAATCACTACAACCAATAAAAACATATTGATTAATACATGGCTAAAACATGTATTATGTAAGAGTAGTAAAGTAGATGGAAATATTTTGTAAATTCTATAGCACTATCCACACATTACTGTGATTGTTTTTCCTTTAAGACGCCGCACTGAGAATGAATTAAATAAGATGCCAATTGCCTATTAAAAGCGTAGCCTTAATTAGAGTTGGGAACCCCCTCTTTGTATTAAAGGGCAATAATGATGGAAAGACCTGCTACATGTGGGATCTTTTCTTTTCTTTATCTAGAGTCGGTGATGCTATTTGGATAATAACTGATGAAAGGACTAGGGTGCCAACCAATTTGCAGTTAAGTGGCTAATTAAGACCCAAAGCAAAGCTGCCAGGAGGTTGGGTCTCTTAGCTCTAAAGTGACACATAAAAGCAATTAGAATGGGGCTGGCTTTGCGAGGACATATTTAAATTTGGACAAAAGTTTGGGCGAGTTATTATTTTATGTTAATATATTCCTCTGTAAGACAGCATCAGAGAAAAGGGAATCATTTAGGACATAAGTAATAAAGTACTCGGATTCACTGAACTTTAGATGTGAATAAAAAAGCAAAACTATAAAACACATTTATATGTTTGCAGTCCTAATAGGGGTAGTCGAGTAATTAGATTTCCTAGTCTCCAAGGAAAAGAGAATAGTGCGTGAAGTGCACTGTTATCCAAGGGGAGAAATCTCTTAATTCTTGGGTGTGTTGTCACCTGTCTGTCATATTGCCTGAGTGTGACACCTAGCCCAGAATGGCAAGATTTTTAGAATTATTATATTTCAACTTGGGACAATCCAGGGTTCCATTTAAATATAGCTGCTCTAATATAAGAGCAGAGGCGGGGAAGACAGATTCTTTCTGGGTGTTAGAGAGAAGGTTTGAAGTTGATGAGAATAAGTGGAGAGAATTGGAGAAGATGAAAATCATTACATGAATTATCCATGTATCAGGGAATCATGATCGGGGGAGAGTAGACAACTTTTAAAATCATAGCACTAGCAGCATCTGAGAGTGGGGAAGCCCAGGCCATTTATACCTTGCTCTTGTGATTTATGATGTCACCATTAAACCCCTTGATGGCATTATATCCTTGTAATTTGCAGTTGCTAGCACTTTTTCTATATACAACTCAATAACTCATTGTGTAGCTATTCCACACACATATAAACACACACATTAGTGTGAATATGTGTATGCTGAATCTGTCATCAGTGGAAACCATGATTTTTGATATAATAAGTTGGGTTAATAAAAGGCAAGAAATCACAGACTGGGTGTGTAGTCAACTGTAATACCAGCTTTATTGTGAGGCGCCGCGAGGAAACACCGCTCTGCACGTTAGGATACGCAGATGTCGTTTAGATGGTGTATATATTCTTTTTAAGAATTAAAGAAGCAAAACTGTTTGCAGGGTCAGTCAAAAGTCATTATCAAAGGAAACAGGTGAGATCGCACAGAGATAAAGAAGGAAATGTATTCAATTCACCTCAACATTGTAGTAATAGGATTAGAAAATAACAGGGTTAGAAACATTAAGCCTTCAGGGCTAAATTCTGCTGCCCCCAGAGATGTAGGGTTGGATCTCCTTTCTGTCCAGGGGGAGTTGCTGCTTCCTTCCCGAGCGCCTGGTTCTGGCCAGTGATTGTGACACCATCAGTCTGGGAAAGAGAAGGTTTTGGAACCTTGGCTTTAGAACCATAATACCACTAGTCATTAGCATTTCTGCGGGGGTGAGAGGTAGTGTTTGGACATCTCTTAAAGTTAGCTTTTCAGTTGACTTCTGTAATTATTCTCCAACAAAAACATGAATGCCAGCGACTTTCTGGGGAGTTATTTTTATTTCTATTTGAATATTTTAGCTACAATGCTGGAGATGCACTGCTGGATCTCTGAGAATGCTGTTCTAAAATGCTATATTTATAAAATGACCAAAGAGCGCATGCTGCCTGGATTAAATTTATCCCAAGATGAGAGGTTTTATCTCTAATCATCTGCTTGTTGACTAATCTGGGCACATCTTGTGCAGGTTTGATGGTTGAAATGTAACAGGCTAAAGGGATCCAGACCCTAAAGGGGTATCCCTTTGTCTCTGACTTTGCTTTCCTGAAACCTGGAGATAATGAACGCTGCTGCTTCAAATTATCATGCCTTAGAGGAACCACTGACCGAGACTGCTAGTTTGATATGAGAAAAAGTGGGGTGCTCTCTTTAAAGGAGTGTGGTATATGAGATCACAAAATTATTGCTTCAGAAAATTATTTTTTAAATATAAAGGATGGCTTTTCCACAATGTGTCTAAAGCTCACATAAGGTATAATTCTGGAGTATGTGTTTCCATGGAATTGTATTCTCAGCTACTCTGTGGTCCATGTCATATTATAATGTTGTTATTAATATTTTCACATGAGTTTCACATATTAGAATGTGAGCTCCTTGAAAAAAAGGAATCTCTGCTTGCCATGTTTGTCTTCTCATCAGCATTTCACACAGTTCCAGGCACGCTGTAAGCATTCACTAAATCTACCTTAAGAAAGATTGACTACTCTGCGCTTAAGACACTTAATGGCAAGCAATAAAGCCCTGTTACCTGCAGCAACTTCTTCCAACTTCTGCCTTTCTTTACTTTAGGGTTTAGTTATAAAAGTCTAAATTGGGATTAGATCCTGTGTCTTGCAGATGTGCCTTCCATGAAGTGAGGAAATCAGTAAGAAGGATATTCATAACAAGCTCAATATCCCAGCCAGTCTCTTTAGAAGACTTTAATGCCAGCAAAGAAAAATTAATGAATGAGAAACTCTTAAGAAATAGAGTTTTGGAGTGAGCAGAGAATCATTTGCCTTTCTACTGTACTATACTAGGGGCCTATCAAAAATTGTAAGCGGCTTTACTGCTGGCTACATTTTCTCCCATGGGTTATTTCCTTTTCTATTAAGTAATTCCTTAATGCCCAGGGAGTTAAACATTCTGTTGAAAAGAGAGTTCTTAGCATCTTCTAAGACTCAAAGCCTTACTGCAATGTTTTCCTTTATCTTGTGATTTTAAAATGCTACCTGTTTAGCTAAATGTCTATCTCATGGTATATTTATTTCAGCGATATTTTAAAGGTTGTACATATTTGAAGATAGTTGTTTTGTAATAAGAATCTTACTCTGAAACATTTTATACCTCATTTTGTTCTGTTATCTAAAAATTTTTAGAAGCTAGCTAAATGTTTGGCCTTTTCTAATTCTCATCCCAATACAAATTTAGAGTAGTAGCTAAAGAGAAAATAAAAATCAAAGATATTTTAAGTTCTGGGTTGTTTTGGTTGCTTGTTTGTTTTTTCGTTTTTCCCTTGGGACTGGTAAAAACATCACTTACGTGATTTTCAGCCAACATTTTAGAGCTACATGAGAATGTCTACCAAAAAATGGATTTAAATCCATTTTTGAATCCAGTTAATAGTTTTTACCAATGAAAAGCATGCATTACAATTACTGTCAAAGGCAGAAAAATTATTTTAATTTTTAAATAGAGATATGACTCAATTATAAATAGTTTTCTCTCTCATCAGAGAGAATTCATTTAACAGTTTTCCTCCCCTCCTGCTTTTGATAAAACCTATCAGATTATGGTCTTTGAATTCTTGCTGTTTCCAGTTGTTCAACGTCTTATTAGCCTTGCTCAGCGGTGGAGACAGCTTTGGGAAATGATGTGCTGCTCTTCAATATCATAGTGGTGTATTATCTGAGAGATGACATTGTCTGGGCAGTTTGGCATTTTAAAGAGACTTGTCAGAATGGATACAGAGGTAAGGGTGTGTGTGTGTGTGTGTGTGTACATTTACACATGTGGTAATCCTCAAGTGGAGAGACATCTATTCTGGTAATAGCCATGTACTTGGGTCCATCTACAGTTTGATTGTACATCAGTTATGATGTGTCTCTTTCTAACAGGAAGGATACCGATCTTGATGAATAGCCAAAAGGTAAGATCATTCTTAAAGCTGTGAGTGATTAATAATGGCTATGCATAGATTTTTTTCTAAGAGTGTAAATAAAATATATCATTCACATGAAGGGCAGGAGTTTGGCAGAATGATTCATAGTGCATTTAAAAGCATAAAATGTCAAACCTAGGGTCTCCTCTAAGCATGTCAAAGAGGAAGCTGGTTTAGCCACTTGAAATATCTGAGTGAATTTTGAAATATGAGTGGATGTAGAGAAATTGTATGTTCTATAGGATACTGAAAATGAGCTAATATTATTAATTACCACCAAGTAAACATCAACATTTTCTCTTTTAGTAGCTAAATACTAAGCGTATGAAAGAGATAAGTGGATAAAAAAGGTGGTACTTGTGTATTGTGCCATTTGGACTATACATTTCAATACAACTAAGATTTACTGTATACCCTTTAGATTGGAAGTTCCAGTGGGAAGTTGCTAAATTTGCATAAAGTATGGCTATAAAATGGTCAGCATTCATACCAAAGTATGTATCAGTCAATTCAGTCACTCAGTTGTGTCCGACTCTTTGCGACCCCATGAATCGCAGCACTCCAGGCCTCCCTGTCCATCACCAACTTCCAGAGTTCACTCAAACTCATGTCCATAGAGTTGGTGATGCCATCCAGCCATCTCATCCTCTGTCGTCCCCTTCTCCTTCTGCCTGCAATCCTTCCCAGCATCAGGGTCTTTTCCAATGAGTCAACTCGTTGCATGAGGTGGCCAAAGTACTGGAGTTTCAGCTTTAGCATCAGTCCTTCCAGTGAACACCCAGGACTGATCTCCTTTAGGATGGACTGCTTGGATCTCCTTGCAGTCCAAGGGACTCTCAAGAGTCTTCTCCAACACCACAGTTCAAAAGCATCAATTCTTCTGCGCTCAGCTTTCTTCACAGTCCAACTCTCACATCCATACATGACCACTGGAAAAACCATAGCCTTGACTAGATGGACCTTTGTTGGCAAAGTAATGTCTCTGCTTTTGAATATGCTATCTAGGTTGGTCATAACTTTCCTTCCAAGGAGGAAGCGTCTTTTAATTTCATGGCTGCAATCACCATCTGCAGTGATTTTGGAGCCCCCCAAAATAAAGTCTGACACTGTTTCCACTGTTTCCCCATCTATTTCCCATGAAGTGATGGGATAGGGCCCTATTAAATTGTTCACTAATGCAACAAGACTGACAAAACTTGAAGACAGAATTATTCTAGTGGTGATATCAAAGGACAATAACAAGCAACCTACAGAGCTGGTCTTTGTTAATTTCTCGCCAGTGATCCAGAGCTTGTGGAGTTTTCACAGCACATAAGACAACCAGCTTCTTCGTGATACACTACATGTCATTCTTCTAGGGCCTAGCACCACAAGGCTTGTGCATGTCACAGAAAGAAATCGTCTCAACCCTGGAGTCAGAGTGGGATTCATCGTTTCTTCCACAAGCCCCTGGTGAATGGAGGAGCGTGAGTTGTGTCTTTCTAGCATAAAGTGAAGGTGAGCAAATGACTGTCATCATAAACTATGTAAAAAGAAGCATTGGTGATTATCTAGAGTCAACTGCCTCATCATTTGTACTCAACTTGTACTCTCAAGAGTAGAGATTTTTAAGTCACTGGAGTTTTAAAAGGCTTTTTTAGACTTAATATCCTATAAAAGATGTCACGAATGCTATTTCCCTCATGTCATGCCTGTCTCTATGAGACCAGAGGTCATGCATCCTGGGCATGAGAGAAGGCACAGTGGCATTCTCTCCCTGCAATTATCATAGCCCTTCTCCCTGTGCTCTGCAGCTGCCCTTGTTCCCTGCTAGTCAGGGCTTGCATAAACAAGTCAAGCAGGAGGCCTATTGATGGATGGAGATCTGACAAATACGCTGACACCATCTGAAGCACCACTTTTGAATGTGAAGGGCAAAAAAATGTAGGGAAGTCCAAAGAATCATTTCACAGGTGAGACTTCACTCTATCAAGGTCTTAGCAGTATTTTCGGAAGCTAAACTCCCTTTGAGAAAATCTAGGATAATGATATGCTTTACTGACTTGAATACAGCAGCGTACGCAGCCCTCCCCACACCCCACACCACTCTCTTAAAATATACATTTTGAGAATCATTCTGCCTCTGGGTGTGGGGTACTGACATGTGTGTACATTACAGGCTTTTTAGATCTTCCAAATATCTTGGGCTTCCTGGAGTGGTAGGACTTAAAATTGGTTCAGTTCTACTATGCAATAGATTTCAGGATTTGGGAACCTTTGAATAAACACGGAACATGCTGTTTGTAATAAATATTCAAACACAGAAATCAAAGGTGTGTCTCTGGAATAGAAATATTTAAACGATTGTCCGCATCTGGTAAGCATTCTAGTAAAACACTATCTTGTGCTGTACTGTGAGCCCTAGCTCCAAGTTATATGTCTCAGGGTAAGTAAAAGCAAAAGCAGCAAATGGTCAGAGAAATCAGGACTGTGAGGGTGATGGTTGAGGGGTAGATAAGGTTAGATGTACTAAAAGGCCACAGTAGAACATCATCCTCCTCCAAAGTTCCTTTTTAGGATATATCTATTTGGGAATTTCGTAAAGATGCATTTACTTTTTCTTTTTTTTTTTTAATGTATTTATTTATTTAAATTGGAGGCTAATTACTTTACCATATTGTGTTGGTTTTTGCCATACATTGACATGAATCAGCCATGGCTGTACATGTGTCCCCCAGTCCCGAGCACCCCCGCCCTCCCCATCCCATCCCTCAGGGCTGTCTCAGTGCACTGGCTTTGAGTGCCCTGTTTCATACATTGAACTTGGACTGGTCATCTTTCACATATGGCAGTATACATGTTTCAATGTTATTCTCTCAAATCATCCCACCCTCACCTTCTCCCACAGAGTCCAAAAGTCTGTTCTTTATCTCTGTGTCTCTTTTGCTGTCTCACATATAGGGTCATCGTTATCCTCTTTCTAAATTCCACATATATGTGTCAATATATTGTATTGGTGCTTTCCTTTCTGACTTACTTCACTCAGTATAATAGGCTCCAGTTTCATCCACCTCATTAGAACTGACTCAAATGAGTTCTTTTTAATAGCTGAGTAGAATTCCATTGTGTATATGTACCACAACTTTCTTATCTCTTCGTCTGTCTATGGACATCTAGGTTTTTTCCATGTCCTGGCTATAACAGTGCTGCGATGAACATTGGGGTACATGTGCCTCTTTCAATTCTGGTTTCCTCAGTGTGTCTGCCCAGCAGTGGGATTTCTGTGTCATATGGCAGTTCTGTTTCCAGTTTTTTAAGGAATCTCCACTGTTCTCCATAGTGGTTCTACTAGTTTGCATTCCCACCAACAGTGTAAGAGGGTTCCCTTTTCTCCACATCGTCTCCAGCATTTATTGTTTGTAGACTTTTTGAGAGCAGCCATTCTGACCAGCATGCCATGGTACCTCATTGTGGTCTTGATTTGCACTTCTCTGATAATGAGTGATGTTGAACATCTTTTCATATGTTTGTTAGCTATCTGTATGTCTTCTTTGGAGAAATGTCTGTTTAGTTCTTTGGCCTATTTTTTGATTGGGTCATTTATTTTCCTGGTATTGAGCTACATGAGCTGCTTGTATATTGTTGAGATTATTTCTTTGTCAGTTGCTTCATTTGCTATTATTTTCTCCCATTATGAAGGCTGTCTTTTCACCTTGCTTATAGTTTCCTTCATTGTGCAAAGCTTTTAAGTTTAATTAGGTCCCATTTGTTTATTTTTGCTTTTATTTCCATTACTCTGGGAGATGGATCATAGAGAATCTTGCTGTGATTTATGTCAGAGTGTTCTGCCTATGTTTTCCTCTAGGAGTTTTATAGCTTCTGGTGTTACATTTAGATCTTTAATCCATTTTGAGTTTATTGTGGGGTATGGTGTTAGAAAGTATTCTAATTTTATTCTTTTACAGGTGGTTGACCAGTTTTCCCAGCACCATTTGTTAAAGAGATTGCCTAAAACCACATTTATACTTTCATTCACCAAATTTTAATGAAAATATCCTAATCAAAAGACAAACACCATTTTAATAGAATGTATTATTGTTATTCAGTCGCTAAGTCCTAGTCAACTCTTTGCAACCCCATTGACTGCATCCACCAGGCTTCTCCATCTACTCTGTCCATAGGATTTCCCAGACATGGATACTGGAGTGGGCTGCCATTTCCTTCTCCAGGGAATCTTCCTGACCCAGGGATCAAACCTGCTTCCCCTGCATTGGCAGATGGGTTCTTTACCAGTGAGCCACCAGGGAAGCCCAATATTATGTGAGTCATATGTAAATAATCATATTGTGGTTATGGATAAATGAAATATACTAACCAGTCATCAAGCAGAAAAACAACTACTCTCAACATTTCTCAAGAAGTGTGGATTCTTTTCTCTTGACTTGGCCTCTAGAAGGTAAGAGTAAACAAATCATTCCTCCATTGTTTCTCCTGGTTGCTCTATTGCCATCAGAGTAAAGGAATCATTGTTTTCCTCCGCCAGCGTGGCCTGGGTGATTAGCGAGTCCACTGTTCCCCAGACTGTTGCCTAACAGGATCTTTCACAAGCTTTCCTTATCCCTGTCCTTTAAAGAAATCTTTAGGGAGCAAGTGGATGCCACTAACCATACAGTAGTCCAGAGATGGCCATGACTTCTTATTCTCACACTGGTTGGTGTCACAGCCAAGCCACAAAAATAACACATAGAGTGAGAATGAGATGACAACCAGATCCTATCTATATATATTTGAAACATGAGAGGGAAAATGAAATAATTGAAATGGTAAGACACGTGGCCATACTTACTTTTGATTTCCCCAAAGGGCACAGCGTCTATAATCTATCTCTGATTTCATCCCTTCTGTGATGTTACAGAGAATCTATCATGTATGTATTTTCATTTTCCCTTTTTATCTTTCTCTGACCATCATCACCTCTGTCTTCTCCAACTTCTCAGCTCTTCAGGATATGGAAAGAGCCAACGTTTCCTTGAGTAAAAGACTTTCTATGCAGAGGTCCCTGACTATGGAGTCACTAGTGATTTCAAGATTTAAAACATAATTATTATATTGTTTTATTTTCTTGTTCTCCCCCATTCTTCCTTAATCATCATAGACCCATTTGCAGATTATCCCTCATTTAAGAGACACCTTGCTCCATAATTTTGCAAATCAATGAATTGTTCACCAAATTACCAACGAAGAATCAATCTGGTATAATAGTTATATACATATTCTAGTGTCTTCTCACTAGAATCTGCTCAGTTCTAGTCACTGATACAATAGACTGTACAAAGGGGGAAACAAGCCTTTATTGGAGCTGTGATTGGCTCTTCTGTTCAGAATGCAGTTGTACTTTAATTTTAATTGCTTGTTTTAAATGTTTTGTTGAAAATATACAACATCGAACAAACAGGTGTTTTAGTAAGAAAGGTGTTTACAGAACATTTCAGGTGACATATTCTCAGATTGTCTGGATGCAATTTTAATGACATAATCATCCTCAAGTGTGCCAACTCCTACCACATTCCAATGACTTATTTATCTACATCACAGAATACAAGAGGATTCTCCCACATTTAACATATTTTGTAGTGACAATTTGAAGTCACTAAGAAGAAACTCCAGTACTTTGGCCACCTCATGCGAAAACTTGACTCATTGGAAAAGACTCTGATGCTGGGAGGGATTGGGGGCAGGAGGAGAAGGGGACGACAGAGGATGAGATGGCTGGATGGTATCACCAACTCAATGGACATGAGTTTGAGTGAACTCCGGGAGTTGGTGATGGACAGGGAGGCCTGGCGTGCTGCGATTCATGGGGTCGCAAAGAGTCAGACACGACTGAGCGACTGAACTGAACTGAACTGAACTGAAGAAGAAACAGGAGGAGGAGAAGTTTGAGAGAAAAAGAAGGATAAGAAAAAAGGAGAAATACTCCAATGAAAAATAATAAAACCACAAAAATATATTCTAATGATGCTAAACTCTGCATTGATTGTATTTCATCTTGTCTACCTCCAGCTCACAATCCTCCTTTGGTGTTACCATGCTTTCATGCACTTTTCAGTAAGTTTCAAAAACTCCATTAGGCATTAAAATTTCAGGAAAAAAGTATTTGTTGGAAACCAAGTATATACAGTTATATGTTCAGCATCTGAATGTTTCAGAAAATTTCTCCAAAATGGCCCATATGTTCTTCTAGGAAAAGCAGCAGTCCTGACAGTGAACCATGAAATATTCTGGAGGCAAATGGCAGAATGCCAGTGTCTTAAGGGACAGCATTTTCCACTTTAAATAACAGACAAAATAATGCTTTAAAATGTTCTTGGTGATGTATGATTCAGTAAACCCTTCAAGGCATTGTAAGGAAAACCTTTTCTTCTTAAGACTGTTGTTGGGAAGAAACAGACAAAAATTGAGAACTGCTCTGCCAGGCAGCATAAAGAATCAATTGGTGTCTTTCTGAAATTCAGGAAATTCAATGAATCGATAGACTGTTAGGAACCAGGCCACACACACTGAAAGTGATTCTTTATAAGGACTAGATGCAAAGATAATACAAGGCTCTTCAGAAAACCCTGAGCACAAGCATGCATTAAAAGAAGCTAAATTGTATACTAGCAGGAAATGAAAACAGCTTATTTTTAATAGACATCTGCAAATGGGGACACTTGGCAAGAGTAAACCAGTGCTTAATTGAAAGATAAGCAATTTACAGGTAAATATCAAACTTTATTTTTCCATTTCTCATTTGATTTTTGTCATTTCTAGTTCACTTACCCTGTCTCTAAAAATGGCAAAATCTCTGTCATAAAATAATTTGGATTTAATTGACATTCCCTAAGGCAAGCAAGCTGGAAGTATAATAATTCTTTTGAAAGCAAGCACTCTTTGATGACTTACAAGCATCAAGTATGATCGGAGAATTTTTCTTGGTCATTTACAAGAGTCTATCCATCTTTGTGTGGCCCATGAACCAAAGTTAGAATGTATGAAATAGCTGTTTAAAATTTATAAATAATCATTGGAGCAGCTGGTATCTTAAAAAAAAATTATTTTCTTTATGATGGAAGAAAAGCTATCTGTGGTTTTAAATAATTTAGTTTACCATTAAGATATGAAATTTGCCTAACTGAAATCATCACAATTTCTTATGTTTTCTTTCAAAAAAGAAAAGCTTTTTTAAAAAGGGAAGTGAAAGAAAACAAGGAAACTTTTTAAAAATTTCATAAGCAAATTGAAATATTAATTATAAGAAACTGAAATTTAGAGTTATTATACTAATTTTTGGTCTATTAGTGTTATCATAGTGTTCATTGACTATTAAGACAGGATCACAAAACATGCAGAAAACATATAAATTTGAATACATTAGATAATAAAACTGTAGATTATGATTTCCCCTTGCAGTAGCATTTTAACTGTCTAAATAATTTATGGGAAAACACTCTCTTATTTAGGACATACAAAATTTTAAAATCTAACATTTGCAGTAAAATGAAGGTGTAAGTCACTCAGTCGTGTCCAACTCTTTGGGACCCCACAGACTATAGTCTATGTAGGCCAGAATACTGGAGTGGGTAGTCTTTCCCTTCTCTAGGGGATCTTCCCAACCCAGGAATTGAACCCAGGTCTACTTGCATTGTAGGCGGATTCTTTACTAGTTGAGCCACAAGGGAAGCCCAAGAATACTGGATTGGGTAGCCTATCCCTTCTCCAGTGGATCTTAATGACCCAGGAATCAAACTGGGGTCTCATACATTGTAGGCAGACTCTTTACCAACTTAGCTATCAGGGAAGCCCCTTTTGCAGTAATATTAAGTATTAATTAAGGTATAATGTAACAATTACTCAAAAAAAAAAAAAAAAGTTGTGCTTTTTACAGTAGATGCTAGCACATGAACAAGACCAAGGTATACATTCCATTCATTTGAACAATTTTAAAATATGTGTAATTAGCACCCAGTGGGTGATTAATGACTATTGTGAATGCCTGAATTATGTCTATATACATAATTAAGTTTCAAATATACTACAAAATTCATGGGCTCATAGAAGGTAGAAATAAAGACTTAGTTCAGAATAATGGGTAGAGAAGTAATAGTTCCATATTTGTCTATTGTCTAGTCAGTGCATATGGAGATCTTAGTATCCAGGCTCCCTCTCTTCCTGTTCAGGTTGAAGAACAACCTTTTCATGTTATTCATTTTCTAGTGTGTCATTTCCTAAATTATTTCATGGCTTGAAATATCTGAACAAGACAGCGATGCCATTCTTATTCATAAAGCTATAGCTCTTCAGAATGCATTTGCATTGAGACAATATAGATCTATCATTTTCTGTTATTATAATTTTATCACATGGAATTTTTTAGTTTAACAGAGAATAAAATATCTTCTAAATATGTGTTCCCTTGAAATCTTTAGCTAAAGTCATTGCATTTCTAGAATTTACTACCTTTCAGTGTTGACCATCTGTGGCCACCAGTGAGGAGGATTGGTGACGGCCCCATGATCTGAGCAAGAAGAATGGTCCTATTCACACAAGGAACATCCATCCATTCCTAGCAAAGCCTAAGACTAACCCAGGAAAGTATCAACACGTCAATCATAGGCAACAGAGAACGTGATCAGAAGGGCTGATGAACATCAAGGAGCAACATTCTAGAAATCCCTCAAAGGAGAGAGGCACAGCCAGTGCCAGAAATCTGCCTGACATGGTAAAAGCCTGTGGAAGGAGCAGGGTAACTGGTCTAGGTTACAACCGGGGCAGGGCAGGGGTAGGGACGGGCACAAAGTGAAGGGTGCCTGCTTCTGTCCCTGCCACAATCTGATGCTGTAGATCAGAGAAGCCATATGACCTGGACTCAGAGAGCTGAGAACTGTCCCTGTGGCCCAAGAAACCTCGGGCCCTAAACTCCTCCTTTGTTCAAAATTAGTGAGATTCACCGCAAATCAACGCATCAGCCTTATTTTGGAAGCTGAGTCTCATGTGATCCTGAGAAAGAAACACTGTGGTCTGAACTCAGGTGCCTGACCTGGATGGCACTCTTGGATCCTGTAGGTCCTAGCCCCCAATAGGAATCATAAAAAATGTAGCGGAAGGCATTCCAAAGTGCAGAATTCCCTAAGGTACAGATCAGAAGCCTCTGCTTGCTGGTATTGTGTTTTCTGCAGTTTCTAAAAAGCCCTTAGATACAAGCCCTGTCTTTCTATAGCAGGAACACACGTCCCTTTCCGTATTACCAGTAATTGTATTTTCAAATATATGGCCAGAGAGTAGGCTATCCAATAATTCCAGAATCCCCTTACAGGAAAGGATCATGGTTTACAGTTTTGCTCTGCTCTCTAAAACCTGGCCCAAGGCTGGTCAGATAAAAGTCAACAAATACTTCTCAGTTCATGATAATTATGTAACACATACAGTTAATAGGTAAATAATAAAACTGCTAAGCAAGAGAGCTCAAGAGTCATTGATACTATAAGGTGATTGCTCCTGGAAAATAATTCACTGTAAGCCATTCTTCATCAGCAAGATTGCAACCTAAAGAAAACAGTGCCATATACCAACTCTTTGGCTGGAGTGAAAGGGCCAAGATACTCCATTTCCTGAAATAATTCACCACATTAAGTCCTTGATATGGTTTCTCTTATCCTTTCTCTATTTCCATGATGAGAACATATATGTTTTATTCTTTATTAAAATATAGTACATCATTTTATGTCAAATTTAATAATAACCCTTCTCTATGACTAACCCTCACCCCACAATGATCTAATATTTAGAATAAAATGCCATTTTATAGGCAATGGGTTCAATCCCTGAGTTGGGAAGATTCCCCTGGAGAAGGAAACGGCTACTCACTCCAGTATCCTTGCCTCAAGATTCCACGGACAGAGGAGCCTGACGAGCTACAGTCCACGGAGTCACAGAGTCAGACACGACTGAGCGACTAACACTTATATTTCACTTCTTTTTCGCCACTTTTTATATGTGGTCCATACCACATTGATTCACAACTATATGTAAATGAATATGCAAGAGCATTGTATACACATATGTACACTGTATATTATATATACGTACGTGTGTGTATATATATATCCCATCTCCACAAGGAGATGAAATCCTTTATGTTAATGAACACATTTCTTACAGAGTATGAAGCACTTTTCCAGTCAGAGGAGCTTAGAAAAGTTTCTGTATTTGATTGAAGTTTGATCACACCATTGGATGTCTGGTCCTTGAAATTTTTTAAGAACCTTGATGCTCATTAAAATATAAATGAGATTTAAGACTGATAGGAATCAATAAGAAATATCACATTTAAGCAATTCTGTGGTAATAGATGTAACCGGTTAAAAATTTAAGTTAGTGTGGATTTCCCAGGGAATATACCTGCTTCCCAACATTTCTTCCTCAACACAAACCAAAGTCATCATCAGTATGCATCACTGCTACTACCAGGACAACCGAACACACTGGCTATTAATTCCTTGGGAACTGAAGCATACATTATTTATAATTCTATCCTCAAGTAAATAGAATATAGTAGTAGTACTCAACACCTATTTATTGGGAGAATAAATGAAAAACTCTACTGATTGGCCTTCTTAAACTGATCTAGTCATATCTGAGTCAACATGGGAAAGCTGATAATGTTATTTCCTTTCTTTCACAAATTTTACCAGAAGTTTCGTAGCAATAATAATTACCTTGCCAAAGTTGTGAACATTATACAGGAAATATGTTCCACAGTTACTAGGCTACACAACTCGCTTTCCTCTCACTTCTCAAGGGAATCTAAGCAAGAGGATATAGGTGGCTTTTCTTTTCAATCATCACTGTGAGGAAAAAAAAAAAAAAAACAATGCAATCATGTGTCATCTTCATTTATGAAGCCAAAACAGGAACAGGTGACCTTATTATTTACAAAAAAAGAGGTGAACATGGAACAGTGGGAAAATGTATGGTGAGCAGATAAAAGGAAAGAGAAGATGCAAAATTTATAGTTTGTGGTTAAATATGGTGACAATGAAAAGTCCTCAGCATTTTATCAATAATAAGTGCTTAGAAAATGGCTACAAGATAATCTGGATAATAAAATGCTGTGATACGCTTTTTAAAATTTTAGAATATCTTTAGAAATGTGATAAAGTATATTTCTTCAAGTTTAACCCACATAAACGTGAAATATAGAACACAGGCACTTGCAAGCATATTCTAATTATACTAAATTTAAGAGTTCTGATTTTACCAAAATAAAGAGTTACTGAAATTAAGAGAGATTTTTAGTCTTATTTCCAGTTCAAAACAAGATAATCTTCCATGGCATCACCATCAGGTGGATTCTGGAAGATAATTATTTTGCATGCTCAGTTAAGGTTCTTGATTCCAATGCAGGAGATTACTACAGGCTTTAGAGCAGAAGAGAGCCAAGATTCATAAACTTTATTGTTATTGTTGCCCATTGGATAAGACAGTGTCCCAAATGAATGGACATTGGCCATTCATATGGAAAACAAAAGCCTGTTTATCAGCTGGTTAATTGTGCTCAAACATGAAATAAGATTCCCAGCAGTGACACTTTCTCACATTTCTATCTCTCACCTAAATTGTAAACTATCTGTGAACAGAACCGTTTTCAGCATCCAAGTGTTTATCATAATGAAGCACATCTGGCCACAGATGACTGCTGACCTTTCAACTCTGGTCAGCACTTTGGCAGCTGGCAAACTCATAGGAAAGGGGATGGATGTGAGTTTCCTGACACTGTCATCTTCCTTTATTTGTACGGCTTAACTCCGAAATGAGGAAATCACTAGGTAAAGCAGAACACTGAAAATATTCCTTATGCAAAATGGGGCAGGCGAGCGTGTTTATTTCCCATCATGTTTTCTGGGTTTGGGGAGGGCCGAGGTTTTTGTTTTTGTTAACTCATTTTACTTATTTGTTTTCAAATTTAGCAGCTGGAAAGGGTTATTCATTGTATAATTTTTTTTACGTGGTTGCTAACACTTAATTCAGCCTGTTTGATATCTGCTAGGTCACCCAAGTGGAGAAGGCAATGGCACCCCACTCCAGTGCTCTTGCCTGGAAAATCCCATGAACAGAGGAGCCTGGTGGGCTGCAGTCCATGGGGTCGCTAAGAGTCAGACACGACTGAGCGACTTCACTTTCACTTTTCACTTTCATGCCTTGGAGAAGGAAATGGCAACCCACTCCAGTGTTCTTACCTGGAGAATCCCAGGGACGGGGGAGCCTGGTGGGCTGCCGTCTATGGGGTCACACAGAGTTGGACACAACTGAAGCAACTCAGCAGCAGCAGCAGCAGCAGGTCACCCAAGAACCCCCAAAGAGTCTTACTTTAACAATGATGAGAGATTTAAATACAGGGTTTCTTCTTTCCTCTGTGGAGTTTTTGGACAAGCTGAATGATTGGTCAAGAGAAAATTTTAAAAATCGCCCCCTGCATGAGACTGAAGAATCTTAACTCTGATAATAAACCACCATTTTAACTATAATTGCAATTGACTGAATACCTTTAATAGATACTGCACTAAGAATGGAGAAGGCAATGGCACCCCACTCCAGTACTCCTGCCTGGAAAATCCCATGGACAGAGGAGCCTGGAAGGCTGCAGTCCATGGGGTCGCTGAGGGTTGGACATGACTGAAGTGACTTGGCGGCAGCAGCAGCAGCACTAAGAACCGTATGATATACAATCTCTACTGTTATTTCTAGATTGTGCACAACTTCAGTGCACACCCAACAGATGTCTCACAAGACAGCTTTCTGGATGGGGGCTGCTTACATGGTTTTGACTCACGTGAGCAACAGAGTAATGCCTGCATTCATAAACATGTGTAGCCCAGTCATAGAATTTCAATAAATATTAATATCACCTCTTTCTATCCCCATTTTCCTTTCTATCAGCACATGTCTGGCCATCTACTTTTCCAAGGCATTACTGGCCCCCTTTATAGATGAAGTGGTATAAAGCCTGTTCCCTGTGCTTCAGGAATTAATTGTCTGTTAAGTTGGTAAGTGGGTGGCTGTTTGGCACTCATGCTTCTTCCTAAGGATCCCCCAAGTTCCTTTTTGAAAATCCCCTCCTTCTCCTGGCATGTCAATTTCATGCCTATTCCTTCCCTTCTAGAAAGATGATGAGGATCAAATTATACTTTTTTTTCCTGGACCATTAGCAGAATAGGAAGTTCTGTCTATGGCCTAAATGTGTCAATTGGATGTTTGTTTCTAAGACATTGTTGAGGAGTGGGGTGGGGGGGCTCCTATGACTTTTGAACAGTTGTCGTCCTAATGGTGCTCTGACCACTCTGTTCCTACTGTTACAAGTTACTGTGGTTCCTACTTCCTAATCCTGACCTTCCTGATGTTCTTGAGTCATGGACAAAGCCTGGCCTACCAGCTTTCTGTTAATTGTGTGAGCCCCGACCCCCACCTGGATATTCTTCCAGTGAGTACCCTTTCACTTCTGTTAACCAGCGCTGGTTTCTATGGCCTACAAGGAAGTACCATTACTGATATATAATACATGTAATTATGAAAGATTGTGTATAAGGCAAGATAACATATGTGATATTGGGAGCCAAATAGATAAAAATCACAATACTTTTAAAGAAACGGGACATGGCAGTAGCCTCAGTTCATCAGGAGAGGATAATGGAGAGAGAGACACTCAGGGAAGAGCAGGGTTTCAGTAGAGTGGAGTAGGCGGGGTGACAACCTTGTAGGCAGGAAAGTGAACGTGAAGTCGCTCAGTTGTGTCCAACTCTTTGCGACCCCATGGACTGTAGCCTACCAGGCTCCTCCGTCCATAGGATTTTCCAGGCAGGAAGACGGGGCAAAATGTACACAGGAGACAATGTATAGAATGTATAGAGAACTTTGACATAGTGAGGATTGCCTCAGAGTGCTCTTACTGCCACAAACATTTGTTTAATCCTCTTCTGTCAGGCTCTGTGCTTCGCTGGTGGCTCAGACCGTAAAGAATCTGTCTGTAATGCCAGAGACCCAGGTTCAATCCCTGGGTTGGGAAGATCCCCTAGAGAAGGGAATGGCAACACACTCCAGTATTCTTGCCTGGAATATTCCATGGACAGAGGAGTCTGGTGGGCTAGAGTCCGTGAGTCACAAAGAGTAGGGCATGACTGAGGGACTAACACACACACACACACACACACACACACACACACTGCCAGGCTCTGATGGAATATGGAGTGTTCAGTTACTGGCCCCTGTGGAGCACAAGGTCAAACATCTCAAGCAGAGAAGGGAATTCTTCCAGTGGGTTAACAAAAATTCTAGACTACTGCCCCAAAGCTATTCTGTGAGAAAAATACCATCTTCTCCAAAGTAAATTTTTGATGTTACCAATGCATTATTTACAGGTAGAAAAAGCAAAGTAAATGCTAGATTTAAATAAATGCATTGAAACCGGTAATGAGCAGACGTTTGAAATCTTCAAGTGTAGCGCTCCATGAAAATCGTGAGAATTTCTAGCTTTAATTGATTCTCACTTTAGCACTTGGAGTAAGTGTAAAAGCATTCATAAAAAATATATATAACCTATATGTGAAGAAAAATGTAATTTCACAATTGTGATTGCTTTATATAAATCTCTGAAAAAGCCTTACTCATACCTTTGCTTTTTTCTGACAGATGTTAGCTAGTTTTCTGTTTTTTTGTCTTTGGGGAATAGGTAAAGCAAAAAGGATTTCTACAGGCCATCTTATGGTGAACCCAGTTTATATCTCTGTCTGTGTCTTGCTGTATCATCGGTATTTAAAATTCCAGTAAGTGTAAAGGAAAACTTCTTACTTGGTAACCAAACTGAATCTTCTCACTGGAGGAACATAGGTGGCAAATAGCCAGGAGTAACATAGTGGAACCATTTCTCTCTTGGGAGTCAAGGAGATGCGTATGTTTAAGCATCTCATCAAGCATGAAGCCCACATAGATACCTGTGCACAGCCCCCCAAGGGGTCCTGATCAAGAATAGCAGCTCCATTTCACCTTAACTTAGAGCAATTGTCAATAGTGATGTTTTCTCATGGTTGGAATTAAGCAATGATGGCCATCTGGATATAACATAGTTTATTTAATCAATCTTTTACAGTTCACGTTGAAAATGGTGGATTCCATTTTAATTACCTGGATTATCTGATTATTTATTTTGGATAAATTCCAAGCAGTAGAATTGCGAGTACAATATATACACATTTTCAAGGTTTTTGACCTATAGGGCATTTGCTTGCTTCTTTTCTTCAGAAAAAGAAAAAAAAAAAAAAAAAAAACCTTAAACAGCACTGTGTAAGTCACTGCTAAATAGGCTTTTGAACTTTGTTATATTATTAGGATAAACCTTCTCCTTTATGTATTTTAAATTATAGTAAGAGAAAGTAATAACTTTTCCTAAAACTATCATCACAGAATTTCACTTCCCAACATGAGGTTCTGCATTTCAGCAACTATGGATCCTTCTATCTTGTCTGTCTACGCAAAGGGAAAGTCAGAATTTAGACAGTTTCCACCCAGCTTCATTACTGCATCTGTGTCTTTGCTCATGTTATTCTTGGTCCGGCAAGGGTCTTTCTTCTCTTCCCAGCCTCTTCTCAATCCATCCCCCTTCCGTATAGAGTGCAAGCCTCCCCACCCACCCACCTCACTGCCTCTCTGACTACCAGCCCTGGTTGCCACTTGTTCCACTCCTCAGACCTCGCACTGCACCCTGGCAAACCAGAGGATCCCCATACTGCGTAATATACAGTTACTAACGTATTATGGCTGAGTAGATTCCAGAAGGAAAGCATTTATCACCTACTCTTGAAAAATGACTGTCAACTGAGTAGTTCATCCCTTCCCTTGACCACCTCACTCTTTGTCATTAGGGAAAAGAGAAGTCTTAATAAAAATAAATAGCTCAGAAAATAATCATCTGAGTCATTAAATAGATGAAATTTTCTGTTATTTCATGATGATGGTGACCATGTAGATTTCCATGCTTTTAAGACCTTGAAATTTTTCTTAAATTTTCACAAGGAATTGTCAAGATATGACTCACGCAAAAGTCATTATTTTTCAAATAATTGAAATTTCTCAACTGTAGAGGAGGAATCCTTTTAAATGTAATGAAACAAAGAATTAAATATCTTCATTTGGAAAGGCTTTAGTATAAAGTAGTTGTCATCCCCAACATAATTCTTTCTACTTTCTCATCATATAGACATACAGACACATCATCCACAAATAAACCCTTCATTTAAAATAATTATTCTATTATCATTATGAAAAAATTGTCATGTACCTACTGAGTAGTCATCTTTAATTTCAGTTCATTTGAGCCCTCCTTTCCCTATAAAAACAGAAATTGGTTCTTGAAATGTGCAAGCATTTAATTTCAATTGTTGAAAGTTGAAATTTGGCCTCCTATTACCTCTCAAATCTTTGTCTTGTACCACTGTCCTAAAATACTCACATGCCCAGGCTTTCCTAATAACCAGAAGCAATATTAGACTAAGCCTGAATTTTGAAACAATTTTATCTGTGACTTGTAAGTTTAACAGCTCTAAGCTTATCAATCTCAATGAGGACAAGAAGATTTTTAAACTTACTGTTTTCTTTAGTTTTTCCATGAGGACCATCACACCAAAAAAAGTAGTAGAAACGTTACTACAAATAAGGACTATATGAAAACATTTTCAAGTGCTGGATATAACTGTTTCTACTTGGGTTTCTGAAATAAAGACTCAAATGTGGCTGCTTCAGTTACAGCCACTGTAAGTGAAAACCAGAAACAGAACCCAGCAATCTTGTTCATTTCTCTGTGCAAAGACATATTTCCCATGCAGTTGAAGAAAGTCCTCATCTGATCAGTTTGCTAAGTTAACTGCAAATTAACTTCTTGAAGACTGAGTTCAAGTCTGTATAAAGTGACTGCTTCTTCTCAAGGACTTCCAACTTCCAAACTTTAAAAGCAAAACAAATTCTTGACCATATTTGATCAGATCAGATCAGATCAGATCAGTCGCTCAGTCGTGTCTGACTCTTTGTGACCTCATGAATCGCAGAACGCCAGGCCTCCCTGTCCATCACCAACTCCCGAAGTTCATTCAGACTCACGTCCATCGAGTCAGTGATGCCATCCAGCCATCTCATCCTCTGTCGTCCCCTTCTCCTCCTGCCCCCAATCCCTCCCAGCATCAGAGTCTTTTCCAATGAGTGAACTCTTCGCATGAGGTGGCCAAAGTACTGGAGTTTCAGCTTTAGCATCATTCCTTCCAAAGAAATCCCAGGGCTGATCTCCTTCAGAATGGACTGGTTGGATCTCCTTGCAGTCCAAGGGTCTCTCAAGAGTCTTCTCCAACACCACACTTCAAAAGCATCAATTCTTCGGCACTCAGCCTTCTTCATAGTGAAATAAATACACAGGATTCCGTCATGCTTATCCTTTAAAATTTTTTATTTCTTTATAGCAAGTGAAAGAAAAGAGGTATAACCAGGAAAGTAACTTCCTCCTAATTTTCTCCTTTTATTTTGTTTGTGCTCTCTCCCTTCTTCCTTCGTTTCTCTCAGAAGAGTTAGACCATGTGGGAAGACCTGCTGGGATAGCAACCGCAGCAAAGCTGTGCCTTCACGGTGCCCTGTGAGTACTTAGAGTGACACTTTCACAGTCTCTGTGTTCCTTCTGTTCGTCACTTGGTTACGCTCGGCATCAGACTTGGCCAAAGTGAACGGTCTTCATGTCCACCATGGCAGGACCTAGGAGCTTGGGGCTCTGAGCAGTTTTGTCCCTTTCCCAGACCAGGGGAACTGAGGGTGGAAGCCCTGTCCTTCCACTACAGAAGCTTAGCAAACTGAAGTGCACCAGTAATCTGAGAGGAAGCCAGGCTTCTTTTAATTACCAACCACTCCGTTCACTTCCTGTTGGTTCTCCCTCTGTACCTGGAGTTCAGGCAACTTAATTCACATGATTTAAATAATCATCAAAACCTTTCCTGCTTCAGCACTTTCCACCTTTCTCTGGAAATGCCTACATGTTTGTCGGCATTTATAACTGCGAGTGCCTGAAGTCAAGTTTCGGTTCCAGCAAATGGTGGGGGGAGAGGAGACTTTAAAACAAACTGATCAGACATTGGAACAACAAAGACAGGAAGATTAAGGCAGTCTGTGAAGATGAAAGTGTAAAGAAATCTTGGGGGAAAATAGCTGGAGAGAAGCCTTTTAAAAATCAAACAGGAAAACTCTCATCAGTTGGCTCTTATTCCTTGTTTTTCTGGTTTTCTTTTTAAAACATTTTAGCAATGTGTGCAAGGAGTTGTATTTATCAAGTCAGATCAACCATTCTGTAAATACACTTTTAAAAAGTCGTAAGAGGAAAGTAGGTTCCTAGCCCTTCAGTACTTTCCCCAAAGTTTTTAGCATTGTTGTCACTAGAAAAACACATAATTTGAGAACATTTTCCAGCAACAATACATTGAACTGAAAGGAAACCCATGTGCCTGTGTGGAAAAGCTTGACTGAGCTTGACTGTGCACACATAGAGAACTTATGACATATCCCCTTGTTATGTATACAGTTTTTTCTTCAACAATGCTCAAAGTGATAACTTGGAGACTGAGAATTATGCTGACAGTCACCTGTCCTTCATTGTCCTTTATTCTGACAACCTCAGGCATTCAGGCATGGATTTATGGGTTTCCCCCCCTTTCGCTTTATTTTTAAAGGCATTGGGGGATGGGAGAGAATATCAGAGGATTCAGTCTTGAATAGACTTTTGTTTTGCTCTTTCTTTTACCTCTTGACTGTGTCAAATGCACTGTGTCTCTCATGCAGTCTCTCTCTTTAGAGAGCCTTGGCTGGGCCAGCTAGTTAGTATTCAGAGGCAAGGCAAAGAGGATAAAATTCTTCTCTCTGCTTGCTGAGACTGCAAATAAGCAATTACACTAAAAGCAACATATCGGAGAAAGAAGGCCATCGCAGACATCATTGTTGACTGGAACCTGCCAATATAACTTTAAGATTGCAAAAACTTCATAGCAGGGAGAAATAGTCATTTAGAGGTATATAAGTTGGTTAAGACACTAAGTCACTATTCGTTACAGGCATTTCTGCTGTGTAATGTACTCTGTGAACTGTAAGATTTTCCATTTAATCTTGTTTACGTATTGTAATGAGAAACAAATGGTGAAATTAGCAATGGTGATAGAAAATTCAACCTTTTATTGTACTGCATGTTATGAGAATGTTTCCTAGATGGGTATGTCACTCCCATTTTCATCTGAGCTCACTTTAAGGGATTGTAATGGAAGGCTGAAGGTTACAAACTGTTTTTATGTCTGACCAAGCAATATTGTACGGCTCTGCTGAATAGTTACATGTGAGGTTTACACACTATACACCAGCATTTGCTGGTATACACGTACCATCATTGATATGTGAAGTAATTCTTAAGAATCTTTTTCCGTCATTTAACATAGAGATTTTATGCTGGTATCTAGCAATCGATGCATTTCCTATGCAATTACTCTGCAATCACATGCAGTTGCTCTGCTACTAAACTGGGGTTACCTAATTCCATTTTGTGCTAGACCAATCTCCAGCGAGCCCTCAAGATTGTCCAATTGCCGGGAAGTAGCAAGTAGACTTTTTCTTGATTTGATATATTTAATCCATCCCTTCTTTTCCTCTTTCCACCCCCATCCTTCCAAATCACGTTTCCCAAACATTTAGAAATGCTAGCCTGATGAATTTATTTTTACATAGTCTAAGCCAGGAAAAAGAAAGGAATTTGGATTATTGACATTCTTTACCGGAACTACAGTAGACTAGAGTTAGCAGAAAAAACTGCTAATCATCACAGTTTTCGTGTTGGAAGCAATTTGCCTATAATTAGTAAGTTGATAAATACCAACAAAATGGGTGCTAAAACGAACAACTCTTGTGCTGAGAGACATTTGACTCTACATTACACTTCGCATTTTTATATTTGCAGCGCTACATTTTGTTACAAAGAGCGACAACTTTAGTGGCAGCTGAAGCACTCTAATCTGTCTTCCGAAGGAAAGCAGACATACATCTTAATAGAACAACTTCTCTTACAAAACATATCTGTTTTTTTCAGGAGTAAGCAGTGCAAGGATAAAAAAAGAAGTTGGTCTTTATTTTATGTAAAGTGGTAGCAAAATATGGAAGATTTATTTTGCCAGATAATGAAGTGCCATAACATGTAACGTGAAATGGTATCAATGTCTCAGGGTGTATTCTTCATTGATAATACCCAATTCACATTTGTTTGTAGATATGTTCTCTACATTTCATATGAAATGATTATGTGTTAAATGTTTCAACTCCATATAGAAACAAACTGGGGCCATTTTTGTTCAATGTAAACCATGAAATGTGTATCGTGTACTAACACGTGAGACAAATGCTTAATTCAAGTAAACAAGATATAGTATCCTACATCTTTGAAATCAAATGTGATTATATGTCTGAAGTGTTTTAATAAAAGCTTTTCGCTTTAGCAGGTGTCTAAACCACAATAGGCGCATTGTACATAATAAATAAGGGGGTATAATAGCTTTAAGAGTGGTATGCTGAAATTCTGACTTTCATGGTCATGAGCAAATCATAATGCCATAGTAAATTCAATATATATGATCTTATAGAATAAAAGAGATTATCCTAAGAAGGAAATTGTAAGGGTATAGATAAATTTATGTGAATGTGGTTGGGAAAAAATACATCTTTCTAGTGCTTTCTAAAATCGTAACTGATGTTTTTAGACATAATTTTAGTGGCACCCTCATCTAAGGTCACTTTATAGGTAGCTTGATTAGCACATACAGTTATCAGAGATCTTAACAACAGTTTCATACTGGAGACCATGTATTAAGTAGACTGATTGCTAATTATCAAAATCTTCTAACATAATCTTTAAAATATATTCTTGTATTTTAATATATTTGACCAAATTTTCCTTCCTTTCTCCTTTAAACAGAATATCTTTGGTATTTCTAGATACTAGATTCCTAGATTCCTGGATACTGAATGAGATGACAAAAAATGACCACCAAAAAAATAAATACATTTTTTCTTCCCCTCTTCAGAACATTCTTTAGTGGGTGGTAAAATATTTAAACCATTTCAAAGTCATGTAAACCATCCCAAATATGTCAGGGGAAGAAGAAGAGGCTGCAATTCATTAGTTATCTGTAATGAATCAACATGAAAGTGAACATTTTCAAGGCCAAGGAGCTTTATTTCATTTATAGTTCATATTAATAATTTTATACCATAAACATCTCGCTTATTTGAGATATAGCATATCTTTGATTAGTAACTGATTATTATGAAATGAAGAGGCAAAGATTTTGAGAAAGTGTAAGTTGTATTTTATATTTCTGAGGTAATTATCCCATTCCACTTATCATATTAGTATTGTTGTTTTCTTCATATCAATCCTGATTGAAACTTGGACTGAAGTTTCATTCAACATACATGTTTTTGTGTGCAAAGTCACTTCAGTCATGTTCTATTCTTTGCGACGCTATGGACTGTAGCCTGCCAGGCTCCTCTGTTCTTGGGATTCTCCAGACAAGAATGCTGGAGTGAGTTGCCTTTTCCTCCTGCAGGGGATCTTCCCAACCCAGGGATCGAACCCATGTCTCCTGCATCTACTGCATCGGCAGGCAGGTTCTTTACCACTAGCACCACCTAAGAAGCCCAATACATACTTTTAATGATGATTTATTTATAAAATGGGGTGAAAATTCATTTTGTACATCTAAGTTTTTCATGCTATACTGTTTGATAAAAAACAAAGTGATTATTTTGACATTTAAATTTAATTTTGTAACTCCTTTTAAAAAGCCTTTCTCTTATTTTCCAAAATCAAGAACAATACCTTCCAAGAGAGTCTGAGATTAAAAAGTGAAGCTATGCAACTTGGATCTGGTCAAATTTGATGTGATTTTTTTCACTAATATATTATTAAGTAAGTAAGATTTATTGTAAGATTCATTGTAAGTCTTTCTTTCAACATATGACTCCATTTAAGAGACAGCAATATTCTGCAAGTGGCAAATAACCTATCTTTGTGGAATATTTATTCCTTTCTAAAACAAAGTTACATGTAGTAAGCTGCACGAGTCTCTTTGTGCTTGGTTCATCCCAACCCTTTTGCCATTCAAAAACAATGCTGACACATGCATGAAATGACAGATAGCATTAGTGTAATAAAGGAGTTAAACCAAACCCAAAGCACAGTCATATATTAAATTGTTTTTAAAAATACTGACCTAAGCACCTCTATGAGATGTTATTAGTAAAATATGAAGAAGAAGAAAAAAGACATTTGGAAGTGAGATGTGCTCTCCTTTACAGCCTGCATAATTGCTGATTTGCCATCATGTTTGCTCATGATGCCTTTGTCAGATATTATTTCTCGTCTCTTTGGCAAAGCAGAGGTTTCGAAGTGTTTTTTTCTGCATGCGGTGGCTGCCGCCCAGGCTCAGACCAAGGCTCCCAGGGCTACAGCAAAATGTCCACACAGCTTTTGGTTAAAAAAAAAAAAAAATTCTTCTAAGCAGCTCCTCCTATCCACTCACCAGGTCAACATATATGTTTTACCAAAAGAAACATTCTAACATTTCAACATCAGCTTCAAACATCAAACTGTAACTTAGTGACGATTTTTTCACTGTGACCTTGGTGTTGAACAACTCCTGCCCACTCCTCTCCAGAATGAAATTTCATACAACTCCTATGTCATTTTCCCTAGTAAGTGATGATTTTCTAGAATTTGATGATTTACAAGGCTTTTCTAAAATGGTTAGCATGTCCAAGTAGGGACTTCCCAACACACAGTAAGTCCATCCAGAGTAGGATGTAGGAAAGAGTTTATTTTTCAACCGTTTACTTCTTCTGAAAAGTTAATTGAAAAGGCTATGGTTATGGTAAAGCTTTTCATATCAGCAACCAAATATGGAAAAAGAAATCATTGTAAAACCAGTCATAGGACTATTTTCTATGCAGATCCAACTAGGTGGAGAACTATTCAATTAGGTGCCGTTAGGTGCCGTGGTTACTTTTAATGAGGGCTGTTGAGGAATAAGTGGAAACATCTGTTAGCCATGAACCACCACAGTGGCTACACAAGAAAAAAAAAATCTGTTCTTGCTTCTGTTGATTGGGACTGGTCTTCACGGAACATTCTTATTAGTATCCTTAGAACAACCATGCAAATCTCTAAGCCAAATTAATTATTCTTGGCATTCCCAAGAGATAACCCTATAGTCATTTTTTAACCCAAGGCAGGGAGCCGGGGAACCTTTCTTTGTACATATTTTATTCTGGTTAGCAATGCCTAATTGTTCTACTGTAGGTTGCCCTATTTTACCAGCTACAGTCTGAATTCATTCTCATCCTCTCCTTAAAAGTTTGAAACCCCCTAGTGACAGGAATATTAATGTGCCAACACTGTCATATCTATTTCAGCTCATACATATGCAATGTCTTTGTTTTCAAAGATTTATGTCAGACTTTGCTGAAGTGAGGTATTCTACCATTTTAGATAATAGCATGCCAAAGTGATGTTATCAGCCACACGCAGCACTCACTCAGGCAAACGGGAAGAGCATCCATTCCTTCATGGCTTAAACTCATAGAAACTATTATTTATCCTTATTTGATGAGAAAATCTTTCAGGGGGAAATGGTGTATTTTTTTGAAGAAGATTATGGCCATCCTGTGGATTATCTTTTAATTAAGAATGGGTGATTAGTGCCCACTCTGCTGTAGCGAACATCTTGCTGCTAATGAAGTTTAAAAAGACTTACTTTATTTAATTACAGCTAATCACCAGGGTAAAATGTGGAATTTTCTTTGATCCTCCATGTATTGTGGTAATCCCTTTGGCAGATAACATCTCCTCAAAATATTTTGAGTTTTTCAGTCGGTCACATCTTAGCAAGGGTGGAACCATCTTACACTAAAGAATCTTCTTTCATTCCTTCTGTAGTTACCTATCCTGACATAAAAATTACATAAAATTTTATTACAAATTTCTGGTGGTCCTTTAGACAAAGAACGTTGAAGTCTTCAAATATTTGACCCTTTTACTTCATCCAGTATTCAGAATAGGGTTCTTTCCTCTTGGTCGATGATTAAATAGACATTATTGGACAATATCAAAGTACCAGGCACTGTATTGGGCACTAGGGGAGAAAAAATTATGAAGAGAATGAAGGCCCACAAGAAACTATCCTTTAAAGATGAATTGTGTTCACTTTCCATTACACTGAGTCCATGTGGACATAAATAGGTAAATATGCTTAAAACCCAGGGATTGTTTTTTCTTTGGTTTAAGATCAGGAATTGCTTTGTCATTGATTTGGTTTCTTTCTCATGATCACATTAGAATTTCTGTACTTACTTGAACCTTCTAGGATAAAGCACGGCTCTCCTTTTTATTTTGTGCCTCTCTTCTGTCTTCCTTTTGGAATCAAGTGCAGTATATTATCCCCATTTCCTGGCTTTACTCTTCCATGAATCTCCAGAAAATGATTTTAATAGCTCATATATATGTCCATTATTCCAGGTGATATCCGCCTCTGATTTTTTTATCTTTTTAAATACCAGACTTAATCATTTCTACCAAATGTAATGACTAAAATGTAATTCTTTAGTATGCTTCCTAATATTTACTCTTTAGAATGCAATTTTTTTTTTTCTGAAACACAAGCCCATCTCCCAAATTAGAGTGGGTTTTGTTTTTATTCTCTAAGAGGTCATCTTTTTTTTTAATCACCACCCCCTTGCCCCTGCTTTTCTATGATTTGCTCTATAACCTTCAGTCCATGGGATCCAGAAGATTTAGGCTTATTAGATCTAAAGACCCTGAAGGGCAGGTCCTACTGACTCCAGGAGGGAGAGAAGCACCACCAGGGTGGAGAGCAAAGAGGACCATGGGAGACCTGTGTTGGGTGGAAGAGTGCAGCTGCTTCCAAACAGAGCAGAGGGAGGCCGCTTTTAATTGAAAAACAAAACTTTCTTGGAAAATGATCTCAAACTAGTCAATATGAGAGAAATCTAGGTTCATGACTTTGCAACTGGCTGTTTCAAAAACGTAAAAATCAAAACCCAGCCGTTCTCTGAAATTGAATTCTCACCAAGGCAAATAATTTCCTTCGAAGCTGTGTTAACAATCTACTAAATCATTAACCCTGTCATTTTTTAACTTAAATAAAAGAATCATCTGCGCAGAACTGTTGGCTTCACATTTCCAAACATCTTGTACTTAACAAATCCTAAGTTCTATGAATTCCTTTGATTGTCAGGACTTGAGCACATTTATTATCAAATCAGTACACAGGTCTACCGGGCCCTTAGGGTTTCTATCACACAAGAGTGAGAACTGTCTTCCTATCACTTTGGTTTGAATGCTGAAATGCATCTCACCCCTGCATACTCCGCAGTGTCCCACATCCAAGGAATAACTGATCTGCCCCTTTACCCAGAGCTCCCAGCATCTTAGTAGTAATCAGTTAGACTTACAAAGTGATAAAGGTTGGATGAAGTGCTTCTAAAAGTGCAATTCATGTCTTAAAAAAAATTAAACATTATAAAGTAGGAGAAGCCAAACAGAACTTGTGGTTGGTGCCTGTAATACATTAAACATCTGCAGTTTTGTCTCTCCACTGGGATGTGGGGTTGTGCTGAAGTCACATCCTGATAACATCTGCACATTACTGATAGCTTTTGCTTTATCCTTTATGGTCCGCTGATGAGAGATTCTTCAACATCCCTTCAGTCATCAAGACCCCAGTTGAATTTCTTTGCTTGTGACAGCCTTAAAGGTGGTCTCATTTACATTTGAGAAAATGTCACAATATAGGAAGATATTTTCAGTTTGATGTTTCATCCCTTCCTTTTTTTATCCGGATGCTAGTTTTAGCTTTTCAAATGAATGTTGATCTCAAAATAGATTTTCCATGAAATACATTTTGTCTGAATTTTGAAACACCATGTCTACAGCCGAAGATTTTTTTTTCCTCAGAAAGTTTTCAACAAGGAATGGCACCTCTCCTTGTACTTGTACTGCAACAACATCTAAGATTGCATTGGAACCCAGAATGTACAACTATTTTAAAGGTCAAGTATTGACAGCATCTGAGCTGCTTTTACTTTGCTAATGACCCCAATTACATTGGAGCGGAGTAAATAGTCGGTAAACAATGGCATCAACATATATAGAAAAAAGTGTGTATTTTACATTTCCAAGACAATTGGTAAGTCCCTCCACTGCTCAAGAAAGGTTTGGAGGTCCTAGAAATTTTAAAAGATAGAACCATGAAAAGCAATATATTGTATTTTTGTAAATAATCAGCATATCTGAAAGGATTATTTATATTGCTGAATATATCTTTATAGATGCAGCAAGCCAGTGATTAACAGCAATATATAAAAACTCTAAGAGCCCCATTACCCATACATTTCAAAATGATTTTTGATTTTGAGTTTTTTTAATTTTCTAGATCAAAATTTTTCTTTGGCTACCAGGAATTCATAGAGTTGACCAAGTTGTTTAACTGACATCCTTTTTAAGAATTGAGTCATTAAACAACTCTTTTTTTAATTTCAAAATATTTGGAGATTTTTTAATGTATCATTGCTTTCTAATGTAATTCTATTATGATTAGAGAATATATACTCTTTAAAAATATCCTTTGGTCTATCCTATTATCTACCTTCAGAGAAGGCAATGGCAACCCACTCCAGTACTCTTGCCTGGAAAATCCCATGGACTGAGAAGGCTGGTGGGCTGCAGTCCATGGAATCGCACAGAGTCGGACACAACTGAAGTGACTTAGCAGCAATAGCAGCAGCAGCATTATCTACCTTGGAGAACTTTCAGTATAAACTTGAAAAGAATGTATATTTTATAGTCTTGGGCGGCGGGGGTGGGGGGGGGTGTTCTATAAATACTATTTTGTCCAAGAATCTTGATAGTACAGTTCAAATTCTTCTTATTCTTGTTGATAATTTTGTCTATATGTTCTATCAATCATTGAGAGTGGAATATTAAAAATGCTCAATTATGATTGCGGATTTGACTATATCTTTGCTTTACAGATTTTGAGCCTCTTTTTATTAGGTGAATGCACATTTAAAATATGTCTTCCTGATGAATCGACCCTTTTATCATTATGAAATGCCCTCTTTATTTCTGGCAGTACCCTTGTCTGAGGTCTACTTTGTCTGATATTAACATAACCACACAGCTAGGAAACACAGATTTTATTTTTACGTGTCTGGCTACATTTGTGGGTCAGATGTTTAGAAAGAGTGCATCAGCTTACCTGTCATCTTGTATTCCCATAAAGATCAACCACAGGGGAGAGTTTACCGTTTCTTATGGGTAAGCCACAGCCTTCCGAAACTAGAGCAGTGACGGAAGGAGACATTAAACCATGTGAAAAATGAGTGAGGATGTAATATGAAATAAGCCAGAATATAATCCTATTACTTAGAAAAACCATATCTGTAATTTTTAAGTTATTGTAATATTTCCTGGAATCTTGAACTTAGTTATGAGCTGTTGTGGGTTGAACAGAATCCCCCCAAAATTCACATCCACCCAGAACCTCAGAATGTGACCTTATTTGAAAATATGTGTTTATATATATTTTTTGTTGTTGGAATTTACCAAAAATACAATACTATCTGATTTTTCCCCACTCCTTTACATAACACTCTTTTTGTTTCTGAACTCACACAGGGAAATATTTTTATGGATTCTTAAAAAAAGGCTACTATGCAATGTGTACATACTCTTATAATAATTCCACTTCTAGTTTGGCCAAAGAAATGTATTAAATGTATTACTTTATATATTAAGTGTCCTTGATAAACATAGGGGATAAAGCATAAAGTTATAATAATAGCAAAAATATTAATAATTGCAAACCAGTTCTAATTTTGTAGGGGAAAGTCATGATTGGAGCATTTACCAGCTGCTGTAGAATAAACACTCCCATCATGAGCTTCAAGTTACCATCTTAATGCCACTAAACACAGTTGGGAAGAGATGTGGAGTAATACATAATTTATCTTATTTGAACCATACAGATATATGTGCCTCAAATGCATAGATAACTAGGGTAAAATGAGTATGAAGTGAATAGTTTTGTGTTTATTACTTTTATTTTTATATAAATTATTTAGTTCTAAGTTTACATAATTCCATTTTTTATTATGATTGTATATAAAAACTAACCCACAAAAATCCTGAAACCTTAGCAATTGGCTCTTACAAGCCAGTACAATCTGGCTGCAGGACAGCACTGCTTACCACTTACCTAGTTTTGCTTATCATTCATCTAGTTGGTACAGTGGTTTTCTGCTAATCCCTTCTGGTTTTCCTTTTTTTTTTTTTTTCTCCTCCTATGAAACCATCTCACATACAGCTTTCAGACTACATGAGGATGCTTAACTCCTGCTCAAACACTGAGAACCACAGAATGAAGTCTGAACTTCAGACAGTCTACCATTCAGGAATCTTGATCTGGACCTTGTAAATATTTTTCACCACTCAACTTCATGTTATAATTTACCCTGCATGCAAGCTAAGCCACTTCAGTTGTGTCCAACTCTTTGAGACCCTATGGACTGTAGCCTGCCAGCCTCCTCTGTCCATGGGCTTCTCCAGGCAGAATGCTGGAGTGTGTTGCCATTCTCTTGTCCAGGAGACCTTCTCAGCCCAGGAACCAACCCCAAGACCCTTACATCTCCTGCCCTGGAAGGTAAATTCTTTACCACTAGTGCCACCTCAGTTCAGTTCAGTTCAGTCGCTCAGTCATGTCCGACTCTTTGTGAGCCCATGGACTGCAGCACGCCAGGCCTCCCTGTCCATCACCAACTCCCAGAGTTTACCCAAACTCATGTCCATTGAGTCTGTGATGCCATGCAACCATCTTATCCTCTGTCCCCTTCTCCTCCCACTTTCAATCTTTCCCAGCATCAGAGTGTTTTCAAATGAGTCAGTTCTTTGCATCAGGTGGCCAAAGTGTTAGAGCTTCAGTTTCAGCATCAGTCCATCCAATAAATATTCAGGACTAATTTCCTTTAGGATGGACAGGTTGGAAATCCTTGCTATCCAAGGGATTCTCAAGAGTCTTCTCCAACACCACAGTTCAAACGCATCAATTCTTCAGCACTCAGCTTTCTTTATACATCCATACATGACTACTGGAAAAACCATAGCTTTGACTAGACGGACCTTTGTTGGCAAAGTAAAGTCTCTGCTTTTTAATAAGCTGTCTAGGTTGGTCATAACTTTTCTTCCAAGGAGCAAGCATCTTTTAATTTCCCCTGGGAAGCCCATATTTGATGTATAGGTGCAGCAGAACTGAAGGGTACATGGAGCAAAGAGGCAAGAAGTAAGATGTGAAGGTTAGGTAGAAAGCTTCTAGGACAAGAAACTTGAACTTCATTCTGCAGGAAATTTTAAAAGCATTCCTCCAAATCAAACAATTGAATAGATTTGCACCATATAATAAATACCAAACTTATTGTAGCAAGAGTATTTAAATTACTGTGTATGTCTTCCAGGGCAATGCTGCTCAGCCTTTATTACCTACTTATTCTTCATGCACACCCAACTTATCTTTTCCCATGTTTCTCATTGACTCCACTGATTGACGACTTCATGAATCTCATAGAGCACTGTATGGACCCTGGCACAAGTAATTAGTTTAACAAGTACCATCAGGGGTATCAGAGTGTGTGATTCCCCTCCCATTACCATATGGATACCACATGCAGTTAGCTGTCTTTAGATGAAATGGGAGTTTAGCCATATTGTGTCTGAAAAAAGCTAGGAACAGAGAAATGGATTATCACTAGTTACTGTCACTAGTATTACAATGAGAACTCTGTTCACTGAGAATACATCTCCCATGTTACTAGATGAGCCCATGGCAGAAACTAGAATTAAAAAGTGGAATTCTTTCTACTAAGCCCATCCAAGACTATTTTAATTCATCTATTAATAATACTTCACCAAGAGCAAAACTCTGGAAACAGATATAAAACTAGATAGGCGGTTGGACCAACAGCAATAAGTTGGAACTCTTTCAGGAAAACTGGGATGTATTGTCACCCTACTACTGAGGTTTACTCCAGTGGCCAAATAAATTGATTTGAATTCCCAAATGACACATTGTTTTCAGACTATGTGCGGGCACACATTTTATTAATGTGTGATATTGCTGGCAGTTTTTAGATTGTAATTTTCTGTTCCAAATTCCAAGATGTCCTTTTTGTATCTTTATTTTTTGCCTCTAATGAGAGAGGCTTGCCAACATTCACCACAGTCTTTACTACACGTTCAAAAACTGTGTTCATTCTTACGTGCTAAAAAACACTGGAGAAGGTATACATTTTGGAGGGAAGATTTTAGCTTTGAGCATATCAAAATTGAGGTGTCTAGTAGACATGTGTGGGAATTTAAGAAACTGGGTATGTGAATCTGGAGTTCAGGAGAGGGCTCTGTGCTAAAATGTAGATTTGGCCATCAGTTTATCAGATTTTTTGAAAACATGGGTGTAAGTAGCATGTTTGCAGGGAGAGTGAGTAGAGTGAGAGGGCTCGAGTGTAGCACACTGAGCAACAACATATATTTACACACATATCTAAAGGGCCTGGTACCGCACAGTTCATTTTTAGCTGGGCATAAACACTTCTTGAGTTATGTGCTGAGGCTGCAGTAAACATCGACCTCAGAACTGCTCTCTCTAGGCGGACCCAGCAGTCATATTTTCCCATATAATCCCACCTCTAGCCATGAAGGCTAAGCCGAGTCTTATGGCTGGGCATTCACTTTGAGCCAGTTGAATCACACATGATGCAGAAGTACAAATGGATTAATGCTATCTAAACTCCAGGATGGTAGAGCAGCCATATTCTCTAGCAAGTGAGTATGGGCAACATGAAAACCAAGAAACATGGAAACTGACCACTTTCTGGGTTTCCTAGTATGGACAGTTCTGTTCTTGATTCAGCCCTTAATTTATGCTGCAACTGTTAATCAAGTTCTTCCATGTGCCAACAGTAGGCATGGCCACAGTGATAAAGGAGCAAGTTCCATCTCCTCTTGGAGCATCCCTTGCTATATTCCCTTTCTTAGAATCCTGTATCTCCTTCAAATAAATCTCTTGATTCAATGCTAGCTCCAGTGGGCTTTTATTGATACAAACCAAGAACCCTGAGCCTGTATAGGTGTAATATTCATGTCCTCCACAGAATAAACCATGGTAATCTTAATCCATTATCTCTCATTGATGCTCAATAAGTGTTTCTGCAACTAATATCTAATTAATCAGTAAATCAATTGCTATGTAGTTTCAATAATCCTATAATTCCCTCTGTGACTCTAGTGTCACCTTCTAGGAGTAAAGGATCTTGTAGCAAAAATGCTGCTTCTCTCAAACATTCTAACATGTGTCTAAAGTACTTTAATCAGAGCATTCTAGCTTGTTTACTTCAGGAAGAAGAAAATCCTGTAAGCAGAGAAGTTCTGAGAAGCAGATGGACATCAAACTTATTTGCATGTTTCAAAGTAGCATTTCAAGCATGTTGCCCTACTTAAATTACTATGAGAAAGCCAAATCCATTTCTCACCATATTAGTTTATTGTTAGCCATCTTTAAGGATAGCTTTATGCCACTTATTTTTATTTCACTTATTGAGCGGTTACATCAGCTGGAAACATGTTATCCTGGGAACAGTTAAATCATAGGTGATTATGACGTTTAGTCATCCCTTTACTGTTGCAAAACATTTCCTCTAACCCAAAGTCCTGAGGCAGAGTGACATGAACACAAAACATACAGAAGAAACCATGAAGTGGAGCTCTTACTTAGCACTGGACAATGAAAATATCCATGAGCAATGATGGAATGAAATTAGAACCCCGGTACTATCAGCCTCCATAACTTTTGGAAGTTTAGTAAAATCCCCTAACCTCGATCCTCAAACTTGTCTCCTAGGGTTGCTATGAGGATTTAGTACTGCAATCCAAGTAGCTTACAACAACAAAAAATGTTAGCTATGATTACATTTATTGCTATGAAATTTGCCTGCCCTAAGATTAAAAGTAAAGATGAGAGCAGGAAATGATGTATGAAGGTAGCCATTCAAAGATCCTGGTAACCATAGGCCCAACCCCACTCTTCAGTGCATGACACTCTCAGACTCCACACAACTTGAAAAGCTGCCTCCCAACTGTGCATTCAGATTTCAAAGAGTAATCTAAAGACGTCTGTTGTCTCTTCTACACAAAATCTGTAGTGTGACACTCTGTTCTTCAAACGTAATCACATCACTGATTAAGCATCTATAGATTATATTCTTTGAAACCTATGTCCTAAAGGTGGAATTGAACTGGACTGAATTCTGCCTTCAGTGTGGCAATGAGAAAGTGAGTGAATCTGTGAAGACTTCAGTGTTGTCTTCGAGGTTCTCAACCTTCCATTTATGTTCCTCTTTCTTTGTCTCAATGGTAATTCCACCCACATATGCAGAAGCATCGATTTTTCGAAGTGTCTTTCTACTATCTTTCCCCCTACACATGCTCATCAAAAAGGAAGAGATCTAATGTCTGCCATTTATAGATGCTAACTGATTGATTGACTGATGACACTTGAGTGTGAATGAGTTTCTGTAAATGCCTAACCATAGTCAGGCCTGTGTATTTTAAGCCTTTTGTCTCTAATTATGGAATGAAAGATTGTAACCCATTAAAGTAATTTCAAGCATCTGTAAAATGAAAGGCAAGAATGCTTCTACAAGGTAAGGCCTGCACTAAAGGTAAATTTGCTTGACTCCTTTTAGGATAATTGTACATATGCTCAGAAGGGACATGAGACCTCCCTTTGAGATGGCCTCTTACTACCTTAAAGGTAATGAATTAGAAACAGTCTGTTAGAGGCCTGTCCCTGGGTGCCTGATTGCTCTCTTTCCTGACTTCTCTGTAGGCCTGGAGCCATCCTTCCCAGGACAAGTATGTTTGTTGGAATCTCTTCTACAGAGGCTTCACTTGATTCCAGATCAGACCAGACCATGAAAGCAGAGGGCAAGCCCACTAGAGCACAGTAGGTGTCAGAAGGCGGACTGTGGTGTGAGCTAAGAATAGCAATCAGCATCATGATTGTACTTGAAAGATGCTGAGCCGAGATTCTAGTTCTCTGGATTAATAAGATGCTCCAGGAGCCTGGAGCAGACAAACAGAAATTCAAGTCATCAGCAGAAGAAAGTGGAGTCAAATTTAAGATCAAGTTCTCAGGCAAAGCTGTGGTCTTTGGAAAGAACATGGCAGAATGAAAGTGCTGGTTTGGGAACCAAGACTGGATAAGTAACCAAGATTCCAGTCCCTGTAAACAGCCAGGGACTGAGCCCAAAGTGTCCTAAGCTCTGTGCTTTAGAGACTCCCTAGGCTCTTGCAGCCATCCTCCTTGCCATGCAATGAGGAGGACCCTGTGCTAAGACGGCATGGATCCTGAGCCCAGCCCTCTATACTCTGCTCTTATGGCCATGAACTTACGTCTGGGGCCTGAAGAGGCTTCTTCCTGTCCATTCTTTCAGTAATAGGCAGACCACCTATGTGGGTACTTTTGGGCCTGAGCTATGGATATGAAGTGGCTGTTGAGGGAAAGGGGAAGATGGACAGAGCTCGAATGTGGACGTGTGATATGACATCCAGCCACGTGCACACAAGACCTTTCAAAGTGCAGAATAAAGTTGGGCTGGGAAGAGACGAGGGGCAGCCACGGGGCTTCCATTTGTGTTCTTAGCCTGATGCTCCTTAAACTTGCGTGAGCAAGAAGATTAAAAAAAAAAAAAAAAACTTGACCCCAAAGCCTTCCAGGTAAGAATTAAGAGGCTACAGGTCACAAAGTTAAGTAGACTCCAAAGGTAAAGAATTAATCAATCATTTCATTACTCTTCCTTTCATACTTGAAGGCTAAATCCCCTACCTGCCCCCCCTTTCTTTTCTAATTATAGTCCTTTCTCAGAAGACTAACCAGAATTCTCAAATGTATAGGGTTTTGCTTGTTTAATTAGTGCTTAATGTTTCTGAACAATTCCAATTTGGGAATTACAAAATCAAATATCTTAGAGCCCAGGAGTGGGAAGAGACTGTGGTAGCTTCAGGGTACCGTAGCTTCAGTGCTCCACCGACACTCACAGTGAAGGAAAAAAAAAAAAGTGAACAGGAAGAATTTAGGTACACTACCTTAAGTAAGTAAGTAAGTAAGTGTTAGTCACTCAGTCATGCCCGACTCTTTGCGACCCCATGGACTGCAGCCCACCAGGCTCCTCTGTCCATGAGATTTTCCAGGCAAGGATACTGGAGTGGGTTGCCATTTCCTTCTCCAGGGGATCTGCCCAACCCAGGGATCAAACCCTGGTCTCCTGCACTGCAGGCAGATTCTTTACTGACTGAGCTACAAGGGAAGCCCTTACCACCTCTAAATAAAACTTCTTCCCCTTCATGACTCCATGGAACATATTCCTGTGCTCTTTTTGGTATTTCTGGAAATAAAGTCTCTGTCCAAAATGTGTGTTATTAGAAAATACACTTTTATTAATTAGGATAACATATTATTTGTGTTCATAGTTTGCTGTGCTTCTCATTATTAACTCCACTAGAAGAAGAATCTGTGTTTAATAAGAATATTGTTCATAATTTTATCTCTGTGAGATACTTTGCTACATATACCCTAGAATTAGTCAGGTTAAAACAGGCACGCACGCACGTGCGTGTACACACACACACACACTTCTTTGCTTTGATATGAATGGTTTTCCCCACAAATACATGAACATTTTGGAATCACACAAGACATGTTTGATACACAACATTAGTAACTTACAAAGCTGATTTTTAAAGAAAATATTGACAGTACAATTCTTAAATAATGAAGACCAAAATTCAAACAACCAAATCAGAAGGATACAACAAAATTAGTGTTGCCAGTTTCAAATTAGTTACTTTAAGAAGACAAACATTTATTGCACTACCCAGAATATTTTTGGAAGTCCTCTTTGGGGAATTTTTAGGTACCATTGGTCCAAATCTTTTGAAATATTCTTAGTGATGTTGAATCTTCATCAATTGAGGTCAAATTGTATTTTTAGAGAGAGCAAAAAGCCAATCAAAGCCAAGTCTGCGGCATAAGGTAAGTGATCAAGCTGAGTCGTTCCACTTCTGATCAGAATCAAAGCCGCCTGCAAACTCCACAGTGGTGTGTTTATGTGGTTTTATAAAGTTTCTACTGTCATTGAAGACAATTTTAGATGAAAGCTATAAATTTGTTCTGAGTATCATTAGAATGTGTAACTACTTCCTAAGATGATGATTTTGAACAAAAATTAAATTTGGGCATATAGCTTTTAATATACTTGTTTTATTTTAAAGTAGAAGGAATAAATTACTTTTTATTCTCAAACATCAAAATGATTTCTAGGTGAATTAAAAATGCCCTCTTTAAATTAAACAATAAAAATCTGGAAGAAATTACAGGCGATTAGCTAAACATCATAACAACAAAGTGGGAACCTTTAAAGAATATATTGATATTGGTACAATTGATGGTTTAAAAAAATACATCAGAAAAAAAAATGCACATAGAAGATTAAAAGACAATACACGGGAAAAAAAGAGACTTAGTAAATTTATACATCTTTGAAATGAAAAAAACTTAAATTGTTAGACTCAGTAAAAGAAAAGAACCATTCTCCTAGCTTACAAAATATAATTTGGCATGATGTTCCTCCAGGACAAATTGGTGCTATGTACAAAATGTCTGAAAAACATGTACACTTTTTGACACAGTAAGTTAAATTTTAAGAATGTGTTTGAAAGAAATTTTGAATGTGCACAAAGACATATTCAAGTAAGTTCTTCATAGTAGCGAAGGAGAAGAAAATCTGATGCCCAACTACAGAGGATTAAATTAGTCAATCTTGATATTTCCATATAGTAGGATAATTAAAAACAGGAAAATGTTTATAATATACAAGTTGTCAAGCAAGAACACCATTGCAGTCATTTTACTTCTTTAAACAGTCAATTAATCTATTTTCAAATATTCTTAATTCAGTTTAATGAAAAACAGACTTTTGGCATTGTGTGTGTGTGTGTGTGCGTGCACGTGTGTGTGTGTTAAATTGTTACTTTTAAAACACTCCTCTGCTGGCGATGTTGTAAGAGCTCTTCATTCTGGATAAAGCATTGCTTCTGTTCATGGACATTTTCTCACAGCAACACCGCACAGTCTGTTCTGCCTAAGCCATGAGGATACATGGGAACCGTCTTTGCCACCCGCACAGAACTGCCTGCTTTGGTGGGCACATTGCACTGATTTACTTTTTCCTCCTGAGAGCTGAGGTTTCTACTTTCTGAGACATTCAGAGTAGGTGATTTAAAGCTTGTGATTATCACTTCAGGATTGAGTCTGTTTTTAATGACAATTTAAATCACAGAGAACAACACTGCTCAATCTCCTGATATCCTTTCTATACCAGATGACCACTTAAACTCTATCTTCCTGCAGATCTTTGCACCTTTTCACATGTGTTTTCTTTTAGTTAAAGCTAAGAATATGATTTGGATTATTCATTTATTTCAGTGTGTTAAAACTTGAGCTCCTTCATCATATTTCAGGTTTGTTTAATAGCTTATAGGGGTTAAAATACCATCAACGAAATAACCAACACTGCATTTGGTTACATAGCAGAGGGCACTTTCTCAGTCCTTGCAAAGAAAACCCCAAAATAAGATCTTTTAGAAGTGTTGGTATGTCCCAACTAGAACAAAGAAATTTTTTAATCTGAAAAGAGGCTATTGACAAAGGGATGATACTGAAAAACTGGGGATTTTTTTTTATAGTCATATTAAAAAGTCATATTTGAAAAACTTGTCACAAATGTTGATAAAATAAGTTTAATCATCAAATATATATTGTGGACTCAAGAGGAGGTAGAACATACGCTATATTTGACTTAGTTACTAAAGCCCCAGAAAATTAAAGAATTCATTTAGAATTGTATTAATATGAGTAATGCTCTAAGATATGTGTATAATACAATTGTATTTCTCATTTTGTGAAGGTGATTTCAGAAAAGCAGTGTAGAAATGAGGCTTAAAACCATAGACATAACCACGTGGTCAGACATAACCCATGTGGTCCTGCCAGAAGCTACCTGTCTCACCTTGGGCAAACTGTTTTATTTCCTCCCACATACTGAAGGCATAATAATGCATGTCTTAAAAGTTACAAGATAAGCCTTGTAAATGAAATGAAATCATACATGAAAGACATTGCAGAGTTCTTGGCTCATAATAAGCACTAAATAAACAGTAGTCTCCATTATCATGGCTAACACCAGTTTTGATGCTCATTAAATTTCATGCTGTTCTCCTTTTCCGAATTGTCTCCTCACTTAGGTTGCATCTCCAAGATCCATTTCTTTTTCTTTTTATTTATTTAAAGATTTTTTTTTTATGTGGACCATTTTTAAAGCCTTGATTGAATTTCTTACAATATTGCTTCTTTTTATGTTTTGGTTTTTTAGCTCAAGGCATGTGGGATCTTAGACCCCTAACCAGGGACTGAGCTTGTGTCCCCTGCATTGGAAGGCAAAGTCTTCAGGGAAATTTCTCCAAGATCCATTTCAATTTTAACTTTTTTCTAAGATTTCCTTGATTTTTCTGGCTTTTATTGATCTCTGTAAATGTTTCATAACTGATTCGTACCCCTTAACACAAATAAACTATAAACTCCTAGAGATCAGGAAAATGCCTCCTATTGTTTCAGAATTTCTTAAAGAATTTTATTCATCATCTCCATGTCTTAGTTATTTATTGTGATATAACAAACCCTGAGACTCAGTAGCTTAAAACAGCAACCATCTTATTATGTCTCATGATTTTTGCAGGTCAGGAATTTGGTCAGTGGTTGGTCAGGAGGGTCTATTATTTTGAAAAGCATTGAGAAAGTAATTGGTGGTATTCAGCTGGCAGCTGGACTGCTATGGAGGATCCAAGATGTCTTTATTCACATTCCAGTGCCTTGGTGAGGCTGTTGGTAAAATTGGGCTCAGCAGGTATGCCAATGCCTACAGGAGGCATATGCATGTCCTTTACCCAGCAAGGTGGGCTCATAGCTATCGTTGGACTTCTTACATGTCAGCTGAGGCCACCAAATACATGGCCTTAAATAACTAAGAAGTCATGTAGCATCACCATTATTGGGGGACACAGTCACAAGCCTACCAGGTTCATAAGGAAGAGACATCATATATCCCACCCTTTAATGGCAGGAATGTCAAACAGTTTGCAGCCATGGTTTAAAACTGCCAAAAATGTCTCTGATATAAAGTGTACTTTGAGAGCAGAGACTATGTCCTGGTTATATTTACATTACCAACAGTGTCTTATAGGTCAGGAGATATTCAAAAAAGATAACTAACTATAAGCTATAAACGTCTTTTAAAATTTGATTACAAATATGCCTTTGTATTCTATATGAAGAGAAATCAAACTAATTATTGATGTTTTTCATATCAGAATCTAGTCTTCTTAAATTTTACTACCATGAAACCATGCCCATATTGAAAATGTCCTTATTACTGCCACCTATTTCTTCTTTCTCTCTTTCTCCTGTGTGTGTAAGATCTGAAGTCAGAAATATGGTGTTTTCTACCAATAATACTGCGGAAGCCACTTCTTTTCTTCAGAGCCAAATTTCATCTTTTTAATAATAATAATTTTAACATTAATATTGTTAGGTAATATTTAAAGTTTCATACAACTCTAAAACTCGGCAACTGTGGTTTACTCTTGTTATAATAACCACTGGAGAGCAGCATGGATCGGAAGAAACAGCACTGCTCTGGGGGCAAAAGAACGTGGAGTTTGGTTCCAGACCTGCCCCCTGTTGATGATGTAAATTACTAGAGAAATTACTATTCTCCAAAGTGCCCAAGACTGTAGTGAGTTGTGTGAGATAATAGATACGAAAAATCTTGATCAACTATAAAGAGTTGTGTGTCATGACTGGGAAACAGTTCTCTGCCTTCCTAAAGGGATGGTGGCAAGTCCTACAGGATTTAAGATAGGATCTGTCCTTGTACTAAACACAGCTTTGGAGCACTTCTTTGAATGACATCTATGTTGGAGTAGCTCTAGCCCCGGATCCTGCTACTGAGCGCAGCCCACACAAGTATCACCCTCTTGCCTTACTTGGAGGCTGCGTTTCTAATCATTGAAAACATGCATATCATCAGAGAAAGGCACTGATAATTCAGCCGCTGGGCCAGTATGGAGAAGTTATTCATTTCTGGGTTCAACCTCAGGTCAAAAACATGAAACCTCAACCATTAAGCAAAATGGTGACAGGCCCGGTAGTGATGACCCAAAGTGAACATATTGCTCATGAGAAGCAAGGGTAGGAATACAGTGGCCTGCAAAGGATGGCAAGTCAAGGTCAGGAACAACCAGGCCATAGTCCAGAGATGTATATGGAACAGAATGTTCAAGATGGAGTAGAGAACAGCAAAGGGGAGGTAACCACCAACAGGAAAGGTTATGGAAACCCTTCACGGGTGGACTGTATCTTCAGGGTTTGTTTCTTTCCTCCACCAGCTTCTTCTTTCCTTGATACTCTGCCTAAAATAGATAACTAATGAGAACATACTGTATAGTACAGGGAACTCTACGTAATGTACTGGATGGGAAGGAAGTCCAAAAAGGAGGAGATATGTGTGTATGTAAGGCTGATTCATTTCGCTATACAGGTGAAACTAACACAACAATGTAAAGCGATGGTACTCCAGTAAAAAAATAATTTTTAAAAAAAGACATCTGTATCTCCATAGGTCCTGTGAAGACATGGAAAGTGAAGGGAAAGTGTTAGTCACTCAGTCATGTCCAACTTGTAGCCTGCCAGTTTCCTCTGTCCATGGAATTCTCCAGGCAAGAATCCTGGAGTGGGTTGCCATTCCCTTCTCCAGGGGATCTTCCTGGTCCAGGGATCGAACCTGGGTCTCCTGTATTGAAGGCAGGCTCTTTATTGTCTGAGCCACCAGGGAAGCTGGAAAAGGATACCTTCCTGCTGAAGAAGGCAGTTTGTTTTGCCTCCCAGGCCCACAGCTGGAACTGGACTCACTTCTTGAAACCCAGCTCCTCAGTTAGCTTCAGCCTCAGTACTTTTTTAGACATCTTACACCCTAACGTTCACACTGGAAGGATGCTGAGTTCACTAGGACTGTAGAATTTGTTTGAAGTTAGTACTTGTGTTCTCAGCAGTATTGTTTCCTAACTTATTTCTCTAATTTGCCTAGGCTTAATGGAAAGCATCACTAAAGAAATATGTAAAATGAATAGATTTATATCTAGTGCCTGGAACTGTTATGGTCTGGTTGTGGGGCTGTAATGCGTGGTAATGTCTGAGAATGGAGGAAGGAATGGATGATTTCTGCGTTCTCTTGTCCTTAGAGGCGGCTGAGAAACACCCACCCAGATACAAAAGTCAAGAGAGGGTCACGCTCCACCTTGCCTTTGTTGATGACACGTTTTTTCAGCCCAGTTCTTGGCCTGCTGCTGCTGAGGGCTCACACAGCTCGGGGTGTCTGGGAAATGCCTGTTTCATTAAGGCTGCTGAACCCTATCAGATTACACTTCAGAAGTAGTGACCAGCTTACTTAAAACAAAGAAGCTTTGACCTTTCTCCCCTTCTGAAACCAAAAACAGATGAAGTTAAAGTGACTCATTTCCGGCTTTAAATATGCTCTAAGAAACATTTTCTCAAGTAGTTTTGGGCCTGAAGGTTTTTGGTTTTTTTCATTTTTTTGGTTGTGTTTTTGCTTTCGTTTTATATTTTTACATAAATACTCCTTCCTTTCTTTCCAAGGTCAACGGATCTATTACTTGTATTCATGGTGCAGCTGACTATCCTTTTTTTTTTCTTCTTCTAGATTTCTTTCTTCATTTAAAAAAAAAAATCTGCGTTGTTTATAGCCATGACCCTTGATCCTCCAAGTCTTAAAACAGCTTGGCTTTCAGCAGCTGAATCTGACAAGGTCAGCATTTTTCTGTTTATTCTGAGAATACTATTTACCCTCTGGGGTTTTTAAAAGCAATTCTGTAAAACATCACTTGGAAAAAGTTTGTAGCATTCATAGAGACTTCTATAAAGTCAGCTCACAATAAAAGACAATTTCTTACTCTGATTTCTGAACTCTAAGACAATCATCACAATTTGAGTATCTGGTGCCTAAGTAGCTGCTAACCAAAAATTTTAAATGAAATTATAACTATAAAATAATCTAAATGATCTAAATATTTATTTCACTTCAGTATGATGTGCTTCCAACTTGAATCAAAAACCAGACAATTCTGTCTTCTTCAGAAAATATTTCCCTGCAAAATTGCATGATACAATACATTAGTTATTGTAAGTCATGAATTAGGATACAGAGAGAAGGCAGACCTTTTCAGTAGTCAAGCCGCAGAACAAATCTACTTTTGATCAGTATGTAAGTTGTGAGTCAGCTGGGGCTCATAACTTGTGTTTAAGGAGACAAAAGCTGTTTCTGAACTGGTGAAATTGAGAATGTTATTTGAAAAGAGACTAACGTATTTGTTAAAGGTTCAAAGATAATCCGCCAGGCCTGGATACAGTTCTCCATTGACTGGAGTGACTGCCAACGCCTCTGCTTCAGCGTGAACACCTCAGAGCCCAGCAGCCCCTGGGATCAAGCTGAAAACATTACTTTCTAGCCGGGCAGTTTCATCACAGAACATGCCTCCCCGACACATGGAATTCCCCTCTAATAGGATTGACGGTGAAGCCAAAGTATGTAATGTGTTCAAATCTTATTAAGAAAAAGTTCATTCACTAGACTGTGAGAAGAAAACATTTTAACTCTAGCAAATGCGCTGCTAGGTCAGAATGCACTACAAGAGCAAACAGACATCTTTTTGGTGGTGGATAAGGGTTGGATAGGGGGTGAGAGGAAACACCCATGCCATAGGGAACACTGGGGTTTCTTCAGGAAGAGTAAGGATACTTGAATCTCGGGCTCAGGAGAATCAGGTAGCAGGTGCCTGAGAGGATCAGCACTGCTAAGTCTGCATTTATTCCTTGAGCTCTAACTGTACATTAATCCTATAAGATGGTCTAATAAAATAATGCATTTTTCAAAATGCTTAGCTGGCATTTCAGGAGGGGTGGGCATTTTTACTATTTACCAAGGAATGCATCTGGAAAGCAGTGGTGAATGAAGGCAGCTGGCGCTGTAGGCTGCTCTGGCCTCCAGGGGTCACCCTTCCCTTTAATGACTGTATAGTAAAAGTCTGAGACCCCACCCTGAGGGACCTGGGTCTTGCAGCAATTTCTTGTGCCCTCAAAACTCTGAGAAGCCCAGATGTTGCTTAAATGTTTCAGAACGTGTGCGGGTTGTCACTTTGCCCCTCAGCCAGCCATCTGTCTCGATCTGCTGCCACACCCTTCTGCTGGCCACCTCTTCCTGCCAGAGCCTGCCTTCTCGAGTGCTCTTTCTGCTCCCCTCAATCCAAAGCGTGGACGTGGGTCTGTATCATTACTCCCTACAGCCTGCAGCAGGCTGAGGAATTTCACAAAACTTTGCTGGAGGCTTACAGATAGCAGAAAGAAAAGAAATACGGGACAGGACACTAGATTTATGCAACTCCTCTTCAAATGCATACATCTCCCAGGGGTTCCCTGCTAAATGTCTCTCCCTTACACACACTTACACACACACACACGTCTTACACTATGTGGCACTGGCCAGCGTCCTTCTGTCTTGTCTGGAATCAAGAGTCTCACATGTCCTGTGTGACTACCACACACAGGAAAGTTTATTTTCCTAAGAGGAAATCTGATGTGATCTGAAAAGAAGACAACCCTTTATGTTATCTATGCAGCTTCTTTCCCTAGTGTCTCAAACTTTCTCAGACTACAAGTCTTTGCCCTACCTTATTTTAATCAAGATGTGGAGGGGTGGACAGGGGACAGCTGTGCAATTTAAAAGGCAAGATGTTTCTGGATTCAAAGCCTTCATTTTCATACAGATACTGACATCCATCTAGATACGCTGTTCTACTGGGGAGTCCATGACTAAAGAAAGTGCCCAGTGTGACTTAAGGAGGGGATCCTGGGATCACTCAGAATAAAGGAAAATAGTCAATTACAGAGTCACAGGTATAAAAGGAGAAGGCAAGAACTGGATTCTGAGACCGGGAGGTTAATCAGCTCAGATCTTAGGCTGTGTAAACTGAGGAACTGTTAAGAGTTAGATGATGACACTTCCAAAGCAAAAGCAAAGATGAGAGGAATTATATACAGAGAAGCAAGAGATGGAAAAGAAAACTGCAGAAATGATCCATTGCGAAACAGAAATAGAGACACAGATGTAGAGGGAAAAAATGTATGGATACCAATGCGGGAAGGAGGAGGTGAGATGAATTGGGAGATTGGGATCGACATACATCCAATACTGATACTATATACGAAATAGATAAGTAATGAGAATATACTGGATAGCTCAGGGAACCCTAGTCAGGGCTCTATGGTGACCTAAATGAGAAGGAAATCCAAAAAAGAGGGGCTCTATGTATACATATGGCTGATTCACTTTGCTGTACAGTAGAAACTAACACAACATTATCAAACAACTATACTTCAATAAAAAATTAATTTAAAACAAAAAACAAAAAAATACCAAATGTAATATACTTTATTTCCTCAATGAAGTGAATTTCCCTGTTAAAGGCTAGAGATTGATTAGAAAAACCCAGAGTGATTCACTCTGGATTAGACAAAAGCAAAGACCAGAGACATGAAATGAAAGTTTCACTGAGGACTGCCATTGTCCTTTCATTTGCCCTACTCTCAGGAGACTTGAACCAGGCATTTGGGCAGGGTACTAATTCTGTGTCCCTGCAAACCAGCACAGTCTAAATGTTTGTTCACACTTATTCAGAGCAGGACCTCATGAGGGAAAGACGGAAGACTCCTGTTGGTGGCAGCTTTTATCTCTGACCCAAACTTCAAGACTTCGCTGAATAAATCAAAGACTTTTCTGAGGAGATATTTTGATGACCAGCTATTGCTACTTGACCAGCTGATTTCCACTCCAAGCTAGCCTCTCAAAGTTTAGGTCCCAACAAGGTATATAACTTTCCTTGGAAATTTTCTAATAAATGTACTTCTTCCATCTTATTGATTGCCCAATGATGTCCTGGTGTCTCCTGCAGATGGAAGCCCTGGACACCATCTAGCTGGTCTACCTCTCAACACGTCTCTGCCAGTCTTATACTCCCGTCACTTACTTGGGTTCCTGGTGTCAGGACCACCGAACATATGTCCCTCTTTCCCCACTTACCCACATGATAAAAACAGTGCATTTCCGAACACAAGATCTCTTGTCACGAGGACTCCCTCTAAACGCTGTGAACAGAAATGGTGGGTCTAAAGGTATAAACAATAGTAGAGATGGAGGCCAAGATGTAGAAGATATGTATCCAAAATGTTCCTACGGTCATCTGGATATGACACGTTGAATGAAGTTTGGAGCCACTGCTTTGTGCTGCCGTCTAAAGAAAAGATTTAAGAATTCTGCCCCCAAAAAATAAGGCTACATTCTAACTTATTTAGTAAAACAGTACTTTGGACTTCTCGACACTTCTATTTCATTAGCATGGTTTGCGTGTAAACTTCTAATTGGTTTCTTTATACTCACTTTTAAAAATGAATATATTCTTCTGCATTAACATTTTATATAACATCATGGTCTAGACATGTACATGTACTGCTAAAATTAAATCATCAATAATCACTATCTAAAATGAATTACATTCCAAAAGCTCTGGCTAATGATTTATCTCTTCTTCATGGAACCGATCTCTATCAGATTGATTTATGTAGCAGCCAATCATGTTTCAGTAAACTGCAGCATGCACATGCATCTTTAAGTGATGATAAGCTGTGACTGTCCATTTATTTGTACAACACTAGCAACAAAAAAAAGAAGGAAAAAAAAAGTCCCAACCTCTTTCAAAAGCTTCACACTCTGACCAAACCCTCTAAGAAATGATAATGGCCAATCCTCTATCACATTTCAAAATAACTGATATACTAGGATCAAGCATATGCAAAAACATACACAAAAATGGTGCGCCATTAAAAGAGTGACATTTGATACAGGGAATTCTTTGCCTTTGCATGTTTACATTATTCGCTTTGATAGCAAGGTACCTTTTTGCACATTTACATTATTTGCTTTGATAGTAGATGCTTTTGTTAGTTGTTGAAGTGATTGACAACCTCATGCTGTTCTATTTAATTGCCTTTTCTGCAATGCAAGGTTCTATGTTTAGAAGACGCTGTTTCATAAATAAACCCAAAGTGTGTGTGTGTGTGTGTATACTACAGAGGTTTCATTTCTCAAGTCAATTCTGTAACTATTCAGCTACAGCTGTCGCCATATTTATCTGTATTTACATTAGGGTTCATTCTCATCCTTCATATTTTTTTGGCTTTTCTATGTTTAAGGAAATTAACAGATCTTCTTAAAAGAATGAGAGCCTTTTCTTACAACTCTTCAATACAGAGGGAAGGGTGGAGGTATTGGACATATAATGTTTTAGCGTAAATCATCTATTCCTTCAAGCCCCACACAATTTTCTGCATAAGACCACCTCTAAGATTTAAAAACTGTAAGGATTTTGCATTCTCCCTGAATTTGTGTTCTAGTTTTTGGGTTTGTTTTCTCAATAAATTCCAAATACTAATTTTTTCCAGTTAACAAAATATAATATAGAAATATTACTGTGAAAGGGTTTTGTCACATGATGATTTCAAAAATAGTCTCCCATTGAGAGTTTGGTCAATCATATGATATAAAAATATACAGCTCAATAGTAAGATCTTTAGTGATTTTTTTTTAACTTAGCTAAAAATTAAGTTCAATTCTGAAAATTAAGTTATTATTATATCTTAGACTTATCTTCAGAAATAGTTCAAGATGATTATTACTGCTTTTTTTTTTTTTTTAATGTAGTCACTCTTTGTTATTTGTCACAGGTCTAGATGATCCTGAGCACATTTGATAACAAACTCCATAGGCATTCTACAGGTCAACACACATGATATTAACACTGTGGTGACTTTCCCTCCAATACTCTGTTGTGAGCTAAAGTCACAGAGACAGTGATTTTAGAGGCAAAGAGGTAGAGAAATGAAGCAGACAGACTGTTGTTTTCAACTGGTCTGAGACATAAAAAGTTGGATCGACTATGATTGTTTCAATTGTTAAATGAGGCAGGGTGATGTAGATAAAGTACTTAAATTTAAATCCTGACACTACCAACTCATTTGAGGAGGAAATGGCAACCCACTCTGGTATTCTTACCTGGAAAATACCATGGACAGAGGAGCCTGGCGGGCCACAGTCCATAGGGTCATAGTTGTGTAATTGTGTGTATCTCTTAACCATTCTGAGTTGTTTCTTCATCTGTAAAATGGAAACACACAATATCTACTTTCTAAGAAATAGCCACCATTGGATGACCTGGAAAAGAAGAAGCCAGAAGAATAAGTACACAGCTCCCAGTCCTCACTTTCTCAATCTCCTCTCTCATTGGCTAAACCCAATGTGAATCCCTGACTTCCCTGGCTCAGACAGTAAAAAATCTGTCTGCAGTGCAGGAGATCTGGGTTTGATCCTTTAGTTGGAAACATCCCCGGAAGAAGGCAATGGCAACCCACTCCAGTATTCTTGCCTGGAGAATCCCATGGACAGAGGAGCCTGGCAGACTACAGTCCATGGGGTTGCAAAGAGTCAGACACGAATGAGCAACTAACACTTTAACTTTTTTCAGCAGGATTTTCAGAATCCAGAAGACAGGAGTTCACTGACGCAATTCACAGGGAAAGCCTCCAGGGCAGAGGCAGGGTGGAGAGTGGTGAAGAGTAGATGATGAGAGATAAGGAAAAAGTCAATGTACCTATGAAAGAAAGCAATACAGTCCTAAAATAGAGAACCCAGAAAGAATCAGGTCAGAGCAAGACTACGGAGGAGGTAACACATAGATGGTGCTCTGAAGAATGAGGAGTCAAACACATAAAGAGATAAGCAGAGAGAATTCTAGGCAAAAAGAATAGTATTGGCAATGGTCCTGGTGTAGGAAAGAGCTGTCTGTACTCTGTGACTTGAAAGAATACTCATGTGGTTTTCATAAGTCAAGGTAGGAATTTAGACCTAATTGGTTGTGCAATGGGTTTTAAATAGGAGAGTGACATTTGGAAGAAGTTTACAGATGCTGTGTGAAGAATGAACTGAACAAGAAAACTGGGAGAAAAAAAAGGAAAAGGAGCATTAAAAAAAAAAGCTAAATATACAATAGAGTAGATGTCACAAGGCAAAACCAAATGATTAAATGGCAAATGAGTCATACAGACCAGAAAGTTCATGTGTTCAGAGAAAGGACAATGCCTTTCTACTTGAGTTAATAATGAAGGTTTTATCAGAAGACAGTTTAAACTGGAACTTAGAGGCTGGTACAGAATTAAAACAAATGGAGAGAAAGGGGAAGCCCAATCCAGAATAGGAAGAAATGGAAATCAGTAATTACGTACAAATGTTTGGCAAAGAATGAAGAGGGCTTTTTTCAGGCAAGGAACAAGGGAAACGGAGCTGGGCTCAGGAAGAAGGACATATATGAGTATATTGGGATTTGTTAATTAATTTTCTGTTCTTCTCAGGTCAAGTTTTTACTCTTATCCAAGTCTTTCAATAAGTTTGGTAAGATTTTCAGGTACTCTGGATACAAGAGAGATATTTTAGGGTTTATCCCTTCAAATCATATCACATAACCAATCTATCAGCTACTGATCTAACTTATGCAAAGCTGCTTTTCAAAGATCAGAAATAACCAAAGTAAAATGTACTCCAAACAAGGTTTGGCAAGCCAGTAACATAAGCATGGATTACATTACATGCTGTTCTAGAGTATCTATTACATCTTTGCTTCTCTGGTGCAGAAAGTTGAGAAAGACCTATGTATTTGTTCTTACTGTTTTTTTTTTTAAGCTAGGAAATCTGATTTTATTGATGATGGAAATTGAGCTGTATTTCTATTGGCCTACCAACACACGGAAAAGTAGAGGCAGCATCTATACAAATTCTTAAGAATAAAGTTTTAGTTTTAAGAGATGACTAGTGCTATTTTTTGAGACATTAATGCTTCAAACTCATTCTTGTTCTGTGTGTATATATATGTCATATTGAACTATTTTGTTATATTTTTCCTAGAAAATGGCATCAAATTTTTATTTGAAACATGTTTTCTTTAATTCTAGAATATAGTTTTCTTAATATAAGACAGGAGAAGCCAATGGTACCCCACTCCAGTACTCTTGCCTGGAAAATCCCATGGATGGAGGAGCCTGGTAGGCTGCAGTCCATGGGGTCGATGTAATTGGCAATATATTTAATTCTATAAATCATTTAAATCTATTATATTTTCTATATATATCAATTAATGATACAAATATAATGTATTCATGTGTGGAACTGAAGAGTCAAAGTGTTTAAGATCATTGCTCAAGATTATCTAACAAGTAAAGGGCATAACTAAGACTTGAGTTGAGAAATAATTAGGAAAATAATTTTCCCACATCTCTTTTTTGCGATATTTTGAACCTTCCTCTGAGGACAGTAGAGTCACTAATGAAACTCATCGTGAAAGTGAAAGTGAAGTTGCTCAGTCGTGTCCAACTCTTTGCGACCCTGTGGACTGTAGCCCACCAGGCTCCTCCATCCATGGGATTCTCCAGGCAAGAATTCTGGAGTGGGTTGCCATTTCCTTCTCCAGGGGATTTTCCTGACCCAGGGATCGAACCCAGGTCTCCCGCATTGCGGGCAGACGCTTTAACCTCTGAGCCACCAGGGAAGCCCAACTCACAGTAATTGTATATCAATTAGTATTTCACAATAAGGCTAATAATGACCAAGTGAAATACAGGTAAAAATAAAAACCTTTACCAGGACTTACGTTACAAAGTGACTTTATTTATGGAACCCAAACATACCTCATAATTTGTTATGTTATTGTCTCTGTGATTGTTTAATTCATCTGTACCTCTCTCATGAGATTATTAAAAATGAACAACTAAATAGTGGTAATTCAAGTCAATTCATTCATGAATTGATTTTGATTCCTTTTCTATGCCCATTTGGAACTCACACTTTGTTCAAGGCTTTGCTCAGTTTCCACCCATTCCACATAGGGTTCCTGACTACTGAGACCGTTTTCTATCTCCCTTTGCTTTCCACACTCCACATTAATTTGGGGCATTACTTTGTACCTAAGGAGTTCAGTCTTATGGGGTTAAACCCAGTGCTTGTAAAAAAATAGAAGGATTTCTGGCTTCTTCTTTCAAAGCTTTCTTCTCACCACCCCATTATAGCTCTTCACTTAAGTTTGGCCAAGTGTATCCTCTTTATTGGGAATTTGAATCTTGAGCAAAGTAATACAGAAACAAAATACAAGAACTAAAGAAATGACTAGAAAAGGTCAATTTAAAGGAACTTTAAAAGCATTGATAGGAATTCAATTCATACTGCTGAATTAATTTTCAATGAGAAGAGTACAAAAGTAAGTAATCATCAAGTAAGCAAACTATTCCTTGAGTTATACTTTTCCTAGTAAAATCTAAAAACATCATAATGGAAACTATTCACTAACCACAATATCTTCTATAAAATAAAGCCACATTCATGTTTAAATTCTACAATTTTTTGTTAAATACAAGACAAAGGCTTTTATCTCACCATGAAGACCAACAGAAGAGAGAGGAATGTGGAATTAATAGTCAAAGTCAAGTGAAGTAATAAAATGGAGTTCTCCGTGACCCATGGCCTTTTCTGCAGTACTTTAGTACATTCCTTTGATAAGCAAATACCAAGATCACATTGCATTCATAACACACTAGGAACTTGCACAAAGAGATTGATTTCATTTTTTATTATTCAAAAATTCTAAATGAGTCTCTCAGAGTGTTTGTGAACAGCATCATTTGTGGTATTTGGAGAGTTCATTGTATTGTCAATGATTTTCACAAATAAAAGAATACAAAAAATGTAGAGTGCAGTCTATAAGGGTACGAATAAACCACAGAAGTAATAACAACACTGCCTGCTGGTATGCTGCTGCTGCTGCTAAGTCACTTCAGTTGTGTCCAACTCTGTGTGACCCCATAGACAGCAGCCCACCAGGCTCCCCGTCCCTGGGATTCTCCAGGCAAGAACACTGGAGTGGGGTGCCATTTCCTTCTCCAATGCATGCAAGTGAAAAGTGAAAGTGAAGTCATTCAGTCGTGTCTGACTCTTAGCGACCCCATGGACTGCAGTCCGCCAGGCTCCTCCATCCATGGGATTTTCCAGGCAAGAGCACTGGAGTGGGTTGCCATTGCCTTCTCCGCCTACTGGTATAGAACCTTACTATTCAAAAACACTTTAGTAATTGTGATTCAAATGATTTGTATCATATGAAAAGAAATTCTATGGAGAAATTAAAGAAATTATCTGTAAATATCACTCAGACATCCATTTAGAGACACAATATTTTCAGAAAGTTATTTTATTCATTAAATATAATATATTATATATACATGGTATCATGTCTATATACAAATTTTTCAATAACTGGCATAAGAACATATTTCATTTTTATCCAGAATAAGTAAATGTTGGCTTTTTATACACAAATGATAAGAATGTTATTTTTCACAGTAATGCTTAAAGAACTTGGCTTTCCTAAATAATTCATGTAATTTTTCCTCTGTTAGTACCCATTTGTATAACTGTGTATGATGAAAGTTAAGAAGTACCCCATCAGGAGGGGATGAAAGGCTGGCAACACTTGAAAAATTATAAACTAAACAGAAGTGATGCTATGGTCCCCCTTTCACATAAAAAAAAATCATAAAGTATTTCCTGTTTTGTCCCATTTCTCAGCTGGAACATACTCTCATAGAGGGAGCATGAAGAGATTAAAATCTAACTTTTTTTCTTCTTTAAGAAAACATAAGCATAATCACTTTTGATTTCTTTCAAGTAGTTCAATAAACAATGAGAACTATTTTAAAACTACAGGCATTCCATGGGAATCTCTCTGAAAAGAAATAACTTACACTGAATGTCATTTTATGAGTTAAGTTTATGGCAAGCTATAATCTTTTTGCAATATAGAGTGCAGTAAAAGCTAATTCATACATGTCCCTTTTCATCCAGTATATACAGGAGATCCAAATTTTATCTGCCGGAAATGACCTAAGGTGATTTTTTCTTCCTTTGAGAAGCAGAAGAATATTAAAATTGCAGGTACTTGTCAAGAGTTTCCTTAATTTACAAATGATCTACTTGACACTGAGTGCCTGGGGATGTCTTAATTTGTCTGCATCGGTGTTTCAGATCATGGTCCATAATGTGAGGGTTCTCTACTGTAGACAGAAAGCGCATGGGGACAGAGAGAGGAAGACAGCCAGAGGTTACTTAAACCAAGAATTGGAAGATCTTAGGCAGTTCAACCTGAAACAAAGGCATAAAACACACCATACCCTAAACCTTATAAAATAAAGGAGGAGGTAATGGGCACTCATGAAGGGCCAGCCACACGGATGCCCCCACATGGTGCAGGGCCAAATACGCGGAAAATATACTGATGTATCTGGAGAACTGGGAACTTCTCTAATGTGTGTGGGTTTTGATTTGGTATTTATTTCCAGGCAGCCTTTATTAGGAAATCCCTCAAAACCAAAAGGCCTTCACGTTGGTTTCAGGGTCATGAAGGAGGAGAACTGGGAGACTATGTCATATTTCACAGACCTGGCAGGCTGATGGGGAAGGACTTCAGAAGATCAAAATGTGCTGGGGCAGCTGGAGAAAAAAGAAAGAGGAGTGATCTTTGTGGTCTTTCAGAAGAAATAATAAAGCAAAGAAGAGCAAAGGTAAAGGTTCCTTTACCAATAATATTTATTGACACTTGCTTTATTCTGTCTCTACCTTTCTAGGATTCTAGGTTTCATAATGAATAAGAGTATATGAGCAATGAGCCATTAATAATTTCATGCTGGAATAATACTTGGCTTTTGTACTGCACACATTTGTACATGTCAAATTACTTGATATTCATATCCATCAACCACATTTTATGAGTCAGAAAAAATGAGGATTAGAAATACTAGGCCTATTAATTTGAGAAACAAAGACTAGAACCTGAGTTTCTAGTTGTCTGTTTTGCTATACATGGAATGAATGAGTTTAGATACAACTCTTTTCCTCCAAAGAGAGAATAGGAATGCTTTCCAGAAGCAAAACTGAGCTGATATTTTAGTGTGAATAATTATTGGATGCCTTGCTGAGACTTGTTTTGCTTGTCCATTCCAACAACTAAATCTTTAAAAAACAAAGCTGACATTTGTTTCGGTTTTCTCTAAATGAAGAGTGTAGGTATTTATGTGGTGTTTTCCTTGTGGCTCAGCTGGTAAAGAATCCGCCTGCAATGCAGGAGACCTGGATTCAATCCCTGGGTTGGGAAGATCCCCTGGAGAAGGGAAAGGCTGCCCACTCCAGTATTCTGGCCTGGAGAATTCCATGGACTATACAGTCCATGGGGTTGCAAAGAGTCGGACACAACTGAGTGACTTTCACTTTCACTTTCACTGTGCAAAAGTTCTGTAAACTCCTTTAGATCTTTTCTGTAACCAAATCCCATATAGGAATCAGGTGTCAAAATCTCCCTCTCTTCTCCCCTCCTTCCCTCTCTTCTCCCCTCCTTCCCTCTCTTCTTCACTCCCTTGGTCTTTACCTTCCCATCCCATCCCCTCTCCCCTCCAACCCCTTCACCACCGCCCCCCGCGTGCTAACCATTTAGCTTCATATTGCTCTCCCTTTTGTTTCCTCCTTTTAGCCTTGCTGCTTATACCATTCCTCTTGGAAAGTCCCATCGTTCCTATATGTGGACCTCTCTGCCTGTCGTGTCTTCAGGAATTATATACTGACCCACAGCTCTTAGCTCTCATAATTCTAGGAGCAGTTGCGCAGAATTCTTCTGGATAAAACTCTTCATCCTCATTATATATTTAATCACTAAACTTCTTTGGATTTTTTTCTAATTCTCAAACAATTTCAAGGGAAAAATACATCCTTCTTGGGGGCAGGTGCATGATTCACAATGGTTCTCTCTTTCTAAAAAAAATTTTTTTTCTTTTGTTCAGTTCAGTTCAGTCGCTCAGTCATGTCCGACTCTTTGCAACCCCATGAACTGCAGCACGCCAGGCCTCCCTGTCCATCACCAACTCCCGAAGTCCACCCAAACTCATGCCCATCGAGTCAGTGATGCCATGTAGCCATCTCATCCTCTGCTGTCCCCTTCTCCTCCTGCCCCCAACCCCTCCCAGCATCAGAGTCTTTTCCAATGAGTCAACTCTTCGCATGAGGTGGCCAAAGTACTGGAGTTTCAGCTTTAGCGTCATTCCTTCCAAAGAACACCCAGGACTGATCTCCTTTAGAATGGACTGGTTGGATCTCCTTGAAGTTCAAGGGACTCTCAAGAGTCTTCTCCAACACCACAGTTCAAAAGCATCAATTCTTCAGTGCTCAGCTTTCCTCACAGTCCAACTCTCACATCCATACATGACCACAGGAAAAACCATAGCCTTGCATGACCATAAAACCAGGCTCTTTCTCTGGAATATAGATGATTGATTCAGGAGAGGTGATTATTTCAAGGGTAGCTAATCCAAGCTGGTAGCATCAGCTTCTCTTTCCCAGAAACTTGAAATTTAAAATCTAGAGACACAGACTGAGATGTGCCAGAGCTGATGCAAACAGAGACGAGGCGGGGGATGAAGGCAAAAACCACACTTCTGCCTCTGAGATCCGAGATCCTACTGCTGCCCCCTCACCTGAGGTCCTGGGGAAGCTCACCCTGGGAGGTGATGAATTCCCCACTATCATCCCAGTAACATCCCAGTAAGTCACGAGCTAGAGCCTTTTTGTTGTTGTTGTTACTGGAGGAAACTATTTTCCAAAAGGATCTAGACCAAGAGATGGTTGCTTAGTTGAAAAAAGCTCTTCAGGTGGGAAACCATAAAAGTGATGATACTTCAGATTCTTTAAGATATAAAATGTATAGATGTTTTCCAATTATTTTTAGATCTGCTGATTGGAGTTTCTACTGTTATTCTTGTAAAAACCACAGCCAAAATCAATAACTGTGAGTTCTAATTTAAGCTTCTTCAAAGTAAAATAGGAGTTTTAAGCTAGTAGTAAAGCAATCTGGGTACACAATTACTTCAAATTCTACCAATTTTTTTTTCCTGATTCATACTTATCTAAAAACATGTGATCGCTGAGCAATGTTGCTTTAATGGATTGCCCTTATCAAGTTTTCCCAAGTATTTAATTACTGCACCCACAACAATTCTTTCACTATGTCATCAGGAAATATTAAATTACATGATTATAATACTATAACAGTTTGGAAACAAAACAAACATACCTTGCTCTTATTAAGCATTAAGTTCACCAGTAAGAGGAAAAAGTGCTCAAGCATGATAGAGAATAACCATTTTTGCAATAACTCTTGCATTTAGCATGATGCAGGCATTAGTGCATTTTATAGGGCAATTGGAAGGCATCTATTAATCTAGAGCAGTGGTTAAGTGGAGATATATTAAAAGAGCACCCACTAGACTTAAAGCCAAAAGACACCTAACTAATATAAGACATGCAAGGTCAATATAAGACATTGAGGTCAAAGGAAGAACTTTAAAGTAGATGAAAATACTGTGCATTTAGCCTTTTCCACAATTTTACTTATGTTAATAGTTAGATACTAAAGAGAAAGTGTGGCTCAGTGAAATAAATCAAAAGCTGGCCTTTGGAATGAATACTGACTCTTTCCCAAGCTGAACATCTCTTAACAGGCAAAGCAACTGTAATGGTCAGCTGCCAAACGACTGCATAGTTTATTGCATTCAGGTAGAAAAGAAGAAAGTTGAGAAAATTTTAACATTCTCTGGAAAAGTGTGTAGACCTGATCTTTATAATCAGTCTTCACTTTTTAATAATTATTAACTGCTTATTATGATTGAAAGGGGATTTAATCAATAAGAGGTCATTAGGAATTATAAAATGAGAATTGTATTCTGAAGAAAAATGTAAATATAAAACACATATACGTATCTATGTATAAGTCCAGCCACTATTATTAGACACTCCGGCTGTTAATGGTATTGTGTTTCTGACTTAGATATAGTGTGGTCCCTAAGTTTGATATGAAAACGACACGAGAAAATGAAGTATGCTTTTAGTTGATTATGCTAGAAGATATAATAAAGAATATAGAATTGCCACTTGAAAATTCATCAGGTGTTCTTTCATATCATTAGGTTGTGAATTTCTAAAGTTCAATGGCCATCAATATATATTGATCAACCTTCAAAAAGAAGAATTAATCTGTAATCATGAATAATGACCTCTACATGACATTGATGATCCCTAAATCAGAAACCTACATGCATGAGAGAATTAACATATATTCAGCATGAAAAAAAAAAGTGAAAGTGTTAGCCACTCAGTTTTGTCCAATTCGTTGTGACACCACGGACTGCCCCCCAACAGGCTCCTTTGTCCATGGAATTCTCCAGGCAAGAATATTGGAGTGGGTAGACATTCCCTTCTCCAGGGGATCTTCCCTGACCCAAGGATCAAACCCAGGTCTCCCACATTGTAGCACTGTAGGCAGATTCTTTACTGTCTGGGCCACCATGAGAAGTGAAAGTCGCTCTGTCATGTCTGACTCTTTGCAATCCCATGGACTGTGTAGTCCATGGAATTATCCAGGCCAGAATGCTGGAGTGGGCTGCCTTTCCCTTCTCCAGGGGATTTTCCCAACCCAGGGATTGAACCCAGATTTCCCGCATTGCATGCAGATTCTTTACCAGCTGATCCACCAAGGAAGCCCTGTATTCAGCCTATCTATAGGCCATTCGGACCTAATGAAATTCTTTCAAAGGATGCCTCCATACACAGGGTACCATACTAACTCTTAGCAAATAGAATTGCCCTAAATTTCTTGATTGGACCAGCCCTGCAAAGAATGGCACGCTTCCAGAGTCATACCCCAGCGCGGAATCTCCTGTGTTCATTTTCTCAGATAAACTGTGTGTAACCTCCAGTGACAAGAAGGAGTCATCAGTGCTGAGTTCCTACTCTGCAAGCCCGCCGACTTCAAAACCCGGCCCATTGGCACCAAAGACTGCCAGGCTAACAGTGTGCAGAGAACCAACAGAGACAGACGCCAAAGGGACTGCAGAAAGCGGAGCTAAAGCTGCTGATCACAGGTGATCGGGATGCTGTGAGGCACCACCGGAGGTAATGTGGAAAACCTGTCATTTTCTGGGTAGCGACAGGAGTGCCCGTGGGCAGAATGGGGGTGGCTAACGCCACAGAAACCATGTCACACTGCTCAAGAGTGAGCATGCAAGTGGGACTCTAACAGCAAAAGGATTCCCCACCAGCAGCTCCCAGGACTGGAAGGACTAAGTCATTACGCGGTGCCTGTGAACTCTCCACAGGGCTCCATTGATCTTGCGGTCTGCACTCATGCACAGGGCTTGAAATACCTTCAGCTCTGTCATCTGTAAATACTAGCAAAGGTTGCTCCCTCTCCCCAAAGTTAGGAAGGACAGGGACGATACCCAAACATGCTCATGCAGGCAGGTGCAAGTTGGGGTAACAACAAAGCATTGTCTTTTATATATCCCTCCCCCACCCTACGGGACATTTTAGGGACTGGAATGTAAAACCTTCATTTCGAATGTATTGGGATGGAGGTGGATGCAGTATCTCCATCTGATCAAATTTCTACACAAGTAACACAAATTTCATATTCATTCATTCACATCTCACCAAAGATGTATCTTTGGATCCCAGGGCTTTGTGGGTCCTTTTCTCACAATACTTTTATTACTCTATTTTGAAATAGGATAATCACTCTTTAATTCACCTATTCAGCAAAGTTTTCTTGAATGCCTATCATGTGCCTTCACTGTGCTAGGCATTGTCTTGTTAAAGAACAAGATGGGAAAGCCTCTGCCTTCCTGGAGTCAAAGCTCAGATGACAGATATTTTAAAAATTAAACTTTTGTGAAAACTACAACCCATCTAGGTGTCTTGAAGCAATAACAGGTGCCTAGGTTGTAGCCCCTCAATCTAGACTGACTATATAATGTTCAGCAGTAGTTGGGACTCTGGCTGGCACAGAACAGATACTTACTAAATAGTTTACTAAATTGATCTAGTGAGTATCAGAACAACAATAAGATTGCATGAATAATTGGAAGAAAAATTTACATTTTAGAGACATTTTAGAAGTGATATCTTTTCTTTCCCATCAGGATATTTGCTTTTCATTCCTTGAATTGTAAATATTTAAAAGTTTATTAAAAAAAGAAAACCTAATATTTCTAAGACATACAGACTATTTTTAATGTGCTAGTTTTTCAGTCTTGAGGTGTATTTTTGGAAATCTAGGGCAAACATTTAGTGTAGTTCACTCTAACATATGAACCTGATTCAGAGGCCCCACTCTTTTTGAGGCTTAGGCTACAATCTTATCCTGCTTTCTTCACTTTAAGTGAAGTACTTATGAAACCTGTGTTTGTTATTTAAAACTCTTGAACACACTTCTGAACAGGGTACAGCAAGTCAGGGAGAAAAATTAATCTGCCTGTTGAAAAGTCTGACACCTATAAGATTCCACTGGCCTGAAAGAGTGAGTGATGTGTCTACAAGAAGCAGTTACTCTTAGCTAAATAGTTTGACTACACAATGTAAGCTAGTGCTATATCCCCATGCTGTCCAGAGGCTTGCCTCTGCTCTCTGGAGCTTCCAGGGCTGCAAATGAGTTTTCTACAAAGAGTTAATGCCTAGTGCAACAGTGGACGTCTGAACTCTACTCCAGCCTTAAAGACAATATTCGTCCATCCCCATTCTGTGCTGTGCTTAATTGCTCAGTTGTGTCAGACTCTTTGTGACCCCATGGACTGTAGCCCACCAGACTCTTCTGTCCATGGGGATTCTCCAGGCAAGAACACTGGAGTGGGTTGCCACGCCCTCCTTCAGAGGATCTTCCCAACCCAGGGACTGAACCCAGGTTTCCCACATTGCAGGCAGATTCTGTACCATTTGAGCCACCAGGGAAGCCCAAGAATACTTGAGTGGGTAGCCTGTATCTTCTCCAGGGGGTCTTCCCAACGCAGGTATCGAATTGGGGTCTCCTGCATTGCAGGTGGATTCTTTACCAGCTGAGCTACCAGGGAGTCGTCCATCCCTATGCAACTGTAATTGCAAAATATTTAAAGACTCATCCATAGACAAATATGAAAGTATCCATAAGCTGAAGCCCAAAAACTTTGAAGAAGAGTATACATCTTTATTATGGATTTCCTTGATTTGTGATACAGGTTTCATACACTCCATTATCTAAAAGTCCTCTTCTGATTTTGTGCTTTATATTTCCTCATTGCTAATGACCAGAGACAGATGATCTCTAGCAAAACTAAGGGCCAGAAAGAGGTGATGGATGGCTTGCTAAAAACATTTAAATTTACATTTAAATCTGTAAATACCCCACATACCCCATTTACTCTTCCTAAAGGGGTATGTTTCAATCTAACAAGGCTTGCTTTCTTCTCAGATAGCAGGGCACAAAAATTTATTGTGTCAACCCTTAAGAAGCTTACATTTTAATGAGAAGAAACAAGTATCCCTCAGCTAATGTTAATGTGAGGCAAAAGCAAAATACAACAGAAGTATAAATGCAAGACCAGGAGATCACAGAGGATAAAAAAAAGGGGCGGGGGAGGCACTGTTTAAAGGCAAAGAGACAAATCCAGCCTCACCAAGCAGTGATGTCCAGTATCTGAACCCTGTAGGCTATGATATCAGAATGCAGTGAAGAGGGGCTGGAAGCAGAATCAAGAAGATAGTGTGAGTTACTGACCACTGCTGGGAGCAGTGAGGCGCTGGAGCCAAGGAGGGCGGGGAGCTCCACCCCAGACACAAGTTCATCCCCTGGATGTATCTAACCTTTGCAAAGCTGTATCTGCGGGGATTATTTATTTAGTTGAAGTTTGGGGCATTATCCTTGGGAGAATCCAGATGCCTTGGTACATTTTAGCTTCAGAATGTAACAGAGAAATCTATCCTTGCCTAGGGTGGCATTTGCTACTATAAATCATGACGTGCTGGGTTTTAGCTGCGGCTGAAAGCTGAAATACATCTCCTTTTAACTTCTACTCCGTGGTCCCAGTTCTGCCCTCAGGAACGAACAGAGATGAAGTTGAATCCCTCTTCTGTGTGGCAGCCCTTGAACTGTCACTAGAGGGGCCCCTTTCATGTACTTCCCCAGGTCCTCAGCTCCATGAACCATTCCTGTTGGTGTACACTCTGCTCCCTGCGCTGTCCCGGGCCTCTTCCTCGGCACATCCTCGAACTTGTCACATCTCTCCTAAAATAGGAAGCCCACACGGAGCACCGGGTTCCTGGGAAGAGGAGCCAGGGACAGCTTCCTTCCTCATCCTGTGCACTGTGTTTATAAAGATGTCCTCGAAGGGCTGGCGGTCTTTCTAAGCAGCCCCTCATCCTGTTGGTGCCTCCTGAGTTTACTACATAGCCACACGTGGAGACATTTATCACATGGACCTTGAAAATCCATCTATTCTCATGCCAACTCCTCATGTAGCCTCAGAGTCAAACTGTACTTCTTAAAGCAGGAACAAAGATGTCTGTTACACCTCATGGGGAAAAGGCACACTAGTTACTAGCATTACTGAAACAGCCAGCATCTATTGAGCTCTTGTATATGCCAGATAATCATTTTAATGAATTATATCCTTTCACAAAATTAAACTATGTGTTTAATCATAAAATATAAACAGATAGAAAGACATCAGTACAAAAGGACATAATATAAAAGGCAAATCTTACTCTTATCACACATTTCCATGTTTCATATATCCCACCAAAATTTTTCTGTGTGTATATATTATATATCATGTTTTTACATAATATCTATAATACTCAGTCTTAGTTTCAATCTAGATCTAACCAGTTCTTAGAAATTATTTCATAACATTCCATACAGGGTCATCTAAATCTTTCCAACAGCTACATGTATTTCATTGAGTGGATGTACCACGGTTTGAATCTCATTTAATTCTAACAACAATGCTATGCATGAGTCTTCCTCATTAAACCCACGGAACACTGAGGTTTAAAGACACTATTACCTTTCTCAATGCCACAAGTTGTAAAGTAACTCTGTAAGGGTTCAAGGGCGTATCTGCCTGACTCCAGTGTTTATCTATGTATAACCCCTCTAGAAAATTTTCATGGAGGGATTTCATAATATTTCACAAACAGATTTTCAAGTACATAATGTCTTTCCCTTTATATTTTGTAATTGATACTATAAGACTTAGAAAGCGGCTCACGCATTTTGCTATGGCCAGAAATGTTCCCTGTCCTGAGCTAGTTCAGCCTCTGGAGGCCACAGATACCAGTGATTTGCCAGAGTCTAGTTGTAGAATGAAAGCATATTGTCTGTTCTCATCAGCACTGTTCATTTCTACACAATTTTACATTTTTTGTTGTGCAGGTGCCTTTTGTTTTTATTTTTAACAGAAACTGTTGCAGCATCCAGAAATATCTCATCGTATATTGAAAATCTGTGCTTTATTTACTGTTTTAATGTTCTTATTTACCCCAGTTCAGAAGGCCATAATTGGTTATATCTCCTGGCCTCATACTCCCCATCATTGTCTCTTGAATAAAGCTGCTAATTGCATGCAGAAAATATTAAAACATGATCATGACTCTGCTAAAAGAATAAACATGTCAAGTGTCAACAAGATATTGTAAGTCTGCTGTGCTTCAAACTGAGTCAAAATAGATGGCTTAAATTTGTTCTTCTCCGTGCCTGTTTTGAGAAAGTGAAAAAGATACACCTGTTATATTAGCACGTTCACTGTGCTCCAAGCCTGTTCCTCTTCACAATAAATAAATTAAGATTTTGGGTCCCTTTGCAAGCCTCAGTTCAATCTGACTCGGGCACCTCTCTGATCAAATATATCCACATGGTATTGTCTACTGCATTATAGCACATTAATAGCTTGTAAAGTGAAATTGATGCAGCCTGATAGACTGTTTTCCTGAAACAGTGACAAACTCATCAGTGATAGATGCACTAATGGATATGTTGAATTGCAATAAATATAAATGCGGAATCGAGCATTAAAAACGTCATCTTGTGAGTTTAGGTATTTATGAGGCTGAGCCAGCTGGAAACATGAGTGGTGTGTTCCTGTGAGCCGCGGCAACTCTGAGGTTCCAAGGAAAGCGGAGGCCCTTTCATCACATAGGTCAGGCCGCCGGCAAATTGTTGTCACAGCTGTGCCATTGTCAATTAGGCCTCCAATGACTCAGCCCTTTGTTTTTCCTGCTTGCACATCTCACCCCATCTTTTCTCTGGGCTTGGGTGCTTCACTCCTGCAACCTTTCCAACACATTTCCCCTCGGTGACTCTTCTCACATGTTCCGATTCATCTTCCAGGCATTGATCTACAGCTCAGAGAAGTGACATCAGGGAAGCATCTCAGCTACTTCAAAAGGCACTGTATTCCTTCTGGACTCTTTTGGCACGTCAGACCCAACAGGCCAAGCAGAAATGCTCCGCGTTGTTACACATTTGCCTCTGATGTGTCTGATGCGCCTGGCCAGCCTTTCTGAACCCTAAAGACTCTGTTTAATGTCAGCGAAATCCGGCAAGACAACAGGATCCGGGATGCAGTGGAGGACAGACGCATCTCACACAGTTTTTCGTCAAGCTCAAACAAAACCACGCATCAGGACCACGTCACAGACACATTGCATGTTTTAGGAAGACAGGGAACAGACCGGGAAGTATGTTTGGGGGGACCAGGTTGTTGGTTATGGAATTTTTTGAAACCTGCTGGAGTGGTAGATTAAAAGTTAGCAACAGTTTTTACCATGTGCCAATCTCAGTCTCAGGTTTGAGCATGGGGTCTGTTACAGTTACTGAAAAACGCCCTATTCATTTCCTGGCTTGCGTCTGCATCCAGTGTTCTCATAAACTGGTGCAGATTTGCTGTCAGCATTCAGTAAAGTGAATTACTCAGTGCTTTTTCAAATCAGTTGTCACAACGTGCTCTTGATGTGCTCTTAATAGAATATAATCAAACTGACATTATTTTAGAAGATTACTAGACTTGCCCCCCAAAAATAAAACAAATATTTGGCAATTGTAATTCAGTTTAACATGAAAATAAGTTAGTTTGCTTGTTGTTGATCCTGCTTATCACCACAAAACCTTCATAACTAAACTCTGTTTTAAAATAGTGATGTACCTCTTGTCATTGTCTAACAATAGAAGTAAATAATATAAATAACAAAACTAAAGAGAACAGCAATGTGCCACACGATGAAAAAATAACAGCATGACATTTTTAGTCTAACCATATTCTTCATCTAAAAGCTTACATAACAGATAAAACGTAAAGGAATCTTATAAACTTGATCCTTCAGTGTATTCTGGTTGATTGTTTAATCAATTGTGAGACATGTAGAAACCATCTCAGCCTTAAAATCAAGCTTCAGTGTAATGCTAAATCTCGCCCAAATTCATATCAAGTATTTTAATTATTTTCATAGCTAAGACAAACTATCAAGGACATTTTATCCCAAATTAGTAAATGGAAAGAAAGTGTCAAAGAAAATTGTGAAAGTTAGCGATAACTTTATTGGAATTGCTTCCCCTACTATTATTAGTCCTCAAACTCAGTTAAACAACTTTTTATTAAACGCTAGTTATAATTCAAGCAACTTTTTAATCTCTGGTGATGACAAAGCTATCCACTGAGTAAATATTTATTGAATATCTATTATGTGTCAACAAAGGGATATGAGGGAACAAGCAAGACCCTGCACTCATAGGGTCTTCTATTCTGCCAAGGTGCGGGTGAAGATCGAATATACATTTTAACACGAACAACAAAAATATAAGGTATCGATGAGCATGATGCAATGCAAAGAATGAAGACAGATGAGTAATTGGCTGCCTTTCTTAGACTGGTCAGGAAAAGCCTCTCTGAGGTTTAGATTTAAGCTGAAAAATACAAATAATGACAAGTCAGTCATATGAAAATAGAGGGAGAGCATTCCAAATAGCAGAATAATTGGTGCAAAGGTCTGGAGACGAAGACAAGTTTGGCAAGTTGGAGGCTCAGAAAGACCAATTTGACAGAACAATAGATTCTAATTATGCCGTTTTTCTTTAAAGAACTCAATTCTTTATTCAAGATAAAGAAGTCACTGCCAGGGTATGTCTCTCTGTAAATTGCTGCATGTGAGTGTGTATGTATGTGTGTGCTGAAGTCTTAGTCACTATTCTCCTGTACTTGTCTCTGCTTTTCCTCTTGAATAGCCTTGGGTCTTGAGCCACTGTGGGAGAGGACTTTACTCTAAAGGCCAGTTCTCCGCCGTCAGGACCCCTAGAAGGATAAACAGCCGTAAGGATATTTAGATAGGCTAACCTGGGAATATAGAAGTTTGATTCACAATAGACATGCCAGGATGCTCTGAGCATACTGGCCCTCTGAAGAGCTCCTGTTCCTTGAGCCAGCTGAGACAGGAAGCAGCCTCTTGCAGCCACGTTAGAGTAAGCTGTCAGGATTTTCAAGGGCATGACAGGAGATATGGGCCTCGCGCTCTTTGAATATAGGACAGTTCTATTCTTTGGAAAGAATTTTAGCTTGATGAATTCCTTGTTTGAAATTCTGATAAGTAAATCTCTGTTAACAGAGTGATAGTATTCCTGCCTTTTATACGTCCCTAGATTTTAATGAAGTCATTAAATTCATTTTTAAAAGAAGATGAAGCCAGATATCAACCTTGACCTTGAGCGTCTCATTGACAATCACTTTTTCGTATAATAGAAAACATAACTTTGAATGACAATTTTGGTTAATTTTTCCCTGGGGGAAAAATAAGTTAATCACTTTATGACTCAGTTCCCTCATCTGTGAAATGAGTGAATTTGTTTAGATCTGTTAAGCCCCCTTACATTGTTAACATTTATGATTAATAAAATATAAACTATTACATAAATGTGACTTCTATTGTGTTCATTGTTAGTAACAACAAAAAATTCCGTACATACATGCACCAGAAATCATATTGTACAGAACTTTGGAGATCTCAGACAAGAAGGTGTTTATTGCAGCGCTGTTGTGAAGAATGTCACCAAGGAAACTGCTATTGAAGCAAAAATGGAAATAGGAACTGAGTTACATACAAAGATGAAATTTTGTCAGTTGATTCAGTTTTCATTTGATTGTTCTTTCTCTTAATCTGGACTTCAACTTCATAAAACAGTTTCAAAATTATTATTTTACTAAACATTAGGTATTTTGCCTAGGCATATTGACTTGTAGTCCATGGAATTTCGTGGTCTCCCCTTACAGTTATGTTTATGTATAACCTTAGAATCAAAGTTTAAAAAGTAATGGTTGAGAGGTCCCAGAATGGGCCTTAAGGGCTCCTTCCTATGACTGTCCTTTTGTACAAACTTCTCAGAGAAATCCAGTGATCTGAGAATGGTCTCTCAGCTATTTTCTGATGCCAGTTCAATGCCAGTCTTCCTAAAAGTTAAGGAGAATCTACATGGTTTCTCCAAGTTGCCTCCATATACCAGGTACTCTAATTGTGGTGAGTGTCCCATTCAAGTATTCACAAAAGGTAAATATCTACTCTGTGCCAAGGATTATGCCAGGTCCTGGAAACACAAAGAAGCAGTTAGAGAATTCAGATGTGGACTCATTTACCCAAAGAGTAAAATGTTAAAGTATTAGTGTGCATGGTAGACCTTCAGTCCCTAATGTTGAAAGAAAAAAATAAAAATATAAAATGGTCCATGGCACCTTTCTGAGTAGATCATAAAGCAAAAGGAACAGAAGGAAAATGAAGTGCTTACATCAGAAGGTAGTACAGTTTGATTATAACTCATCATTACTCTGGTGTAAGTCATTTTCAGAGCAGTTAGGTTTGAGGCTGTGATATTCTCGGTCCAAACCAGTTTGGCCACAACTTGCTTTCCTATTAAGGACCCACAAAGAAAACCCCGGAGATAGCACAGCTACCTGCCAAGTTTCACGTTAGGACAAGACCTGTGCAACCAACTGGGGCTGAGTCTTGGTTCACTGCACTGTGCTAAGGATATGGAGCCTTGAAAGCAAGGTTCCCAACAGGGTCACATCCACAGCAGTGCCAAAAAAGAGAAGGGGCCGATGAGTGGAAGCTAGCAGCAGAGTGAGCGATGCAGCCGTGAGCACGTGCCTGTGATGAGAAATCTTCCTTCTTCTGCTTTTCTAGTCATATCAGCAGTGGCAGAGACCCCCAACAGGTGCCAGAGGAAAGGGCCGGAAAGAACCTGGGGATGGAGGCTCTTGCTCTAGATGGAAAACAGTTCATTTCAAAGTGCAGGAAATGCAAATTTGGAGTTTCTAGAAGCAGCTCATTCTTTGAAGAAGGAAGAGTGATTGTACCTGAGTCTCCTCTATTTGCTTACTCAAAAATGCACAAATCACAGTAAAAATCCGAATTCATTGTCAAGATGTCAGAATAACAGAACTTGAGTGAGTCTCATAAAACAGCTCAAGCGTTTCTGTAAATATTTTGAATGCATTCCTAATAACACTAATAGCATTATATAGTATTTTTGGATATGAATCTTGTTTTCTAAGGCCACATCTTCACATCTAGACAGATAGAAGCAGTCTAAGAACTATTGCAATCTCGACTTCCAAATACAAGATTCAACAAAAGCTAAAGAGAAGAGTGAGTAAAGATCCAGAAATTTCCGACCAATACTTTGGTGATACACTAGCCCAAATCGTTTGATCAAACATTTCAACAAAATTCATTCTTTACTGTCAGTGTACAGTTGAAAAATTGTATTTCAAATTAAAAGCACAATAGCGTGCCCTTTTATTCCAGCTCTGCAGCAAAAAGGATAAAATAAGGTTCTTTTGAGAGACGCAGAAGTATGTTCAGAATGTACTTATGCCATGCTCGCCTTCCCTTTCATGGAGCCCTGTGTTTACTTCAGCATCTCTGCATGACATCAGTACTTAGAAGATAAACACAGTCATAAAAGTAGTATCGCTGCTCCTTACGTGTCCACCAGAACATTCATTCAACCTATTGACATTCATTATACACCTTCTAGGTGACAGAGATTGTACTAAATTCTGGGTTGATGAAAAAAAAGATATAGCCCCTGTTTTCCAATTATTCACAGTCTTTTGAAGGAAATGACAAGCTGACAGACAAGAAAATTAGAGCCACATTAGATTCAAGTACATCATGGCAAATAGATGAGGAAAAAGTGGAAGCAGTGGCAGATTTATTTTCTTGAGCTCCAAAATTGCTGTGGATGGTGACTGCAGCCACGAAATTAAGAGACACTTGCTCCTTGTAAGAAAAGCTATGACCAATCTAGACAGCATATTAAAAAGCAGAGACATCACTTTGCCAACAAAGTCCCATATAGTCAAAGCTATGGGTTTTCCAGTAGTCATGTACAAATGTGAGAGGTGGACCATGAAGGAGGCTGAACACCAGAGAATTGATGCTTTTGAATTGTGGGGCTGAAGAAGACTCTTCAGAGTCCCTTGAACAGCAAGGAGATCAAACCAGTCAATTCTAAAGGAAATCTACCCTTAATATTCATTGGAAGGACAGAAGCTGAAGCTCCAATACTTTAGTGACCTAAAACAGAGGGCCTACTCATTGGAAAAGACCCTGATGCTGGGAAAGATTGAAGGCAGGAGAAGAGGATGACAGAGGATGAGATGGTTGGAAGGCATCACTGACTCAGTGGACATAAATTTGAGCAACCTCCAAGAGATAGTGAAGAACAGGGAAGCCTGGCGTGCTGCAGTCCAAGGGGTCGCAGAGAGTTGGACAACTGAACAACAGTTGTTGTTCAACTTAGCAACTGAAAAACAACAACAACAGACCCACCTTGCACAATCCTGAGGATAAAGAGGGGTGGGTGAAGGTGGGGGCAGAAAAGTCTTTCTGACAGCTTGAGCTTAATGTTGAAGGTTAAGTTCAAATTAGCCAGGTAAGGAAGAGGAATAAGTGTTCCAGGCAGGAAGACCAACACATGCCAAGACTCAGAGGTGTGAGAAACTGCAGGGAGAGAGAGAGGAAGCCCAAAGTCCACATTAGGACGTGTGGATCTTTAGCCAAAGTGTGGAGAGTCACCTGGGCAAGTAACAGTATCAGATTTGTACTTTTGAGAAAGTTATCTGGCAACTTGCATAGGATGCAATAAAGATATGCCAAACTGGACACAGAGGCTAATGCAAAAATTCAAACATGGCACCAGGAAGGTCTGAATTTCTTCAGACTCTTATCACCATCATCATCTGTGAGAATATACAATATGGCACGCTCAGTACACACATTATCTTACTTGATCCACACAATAACAACAGTGTCCTTCTTATGCCCCATTTTACAGCTGGGATAAGTAGATAGAAGACTTGCCCTCACAGAGTAGTAACTAGAAAAGCAAGACTGAAACCCAGGATGTTTGCTATTAGACCCTCATACTTAATCATAACTTCATGCATCTTCACATGAGTCACTGCATCTGAAGCGAAGTTCATCTACTACATTCCAGGTATAAAGCAAGCAGGCGACAGCACTTCCCAGGTGGTGCTATGGTGAAGAACCCACCTGCCAAAGCAGGAGACCTGACATGTGGGTTCGATCCCTGGGCCGAGAAGATCCCCTGGAGGAGGGCATGGCAACACACTCCAGTATTCTTGCCTGGAGAATCCCATGGACAGAGGAGCCCAGTGGGCTACAGTCCATGGGGTCACAAAGAGTTGAATATGACTGAAGCGACAAAGCACACACCAGTTCTAGTGAGACAGGGAAGGACTCGCTCAGAAATCACGCAGCCCCCAAAATGATGAGTACTCCATCCCTAGGTGCTCAGCAGAGACAGAAGGGGACACACGTTTTTAAATATATGATATAAGAACATGATTTGTGACCAGTAAACAAAGGTTTGAAACATCAAACTCCTCACTAGAAATCTACTATAGGTTTTATCTGAAGGAAAAAAAAAAAGTCAAATCAATCAGTTGCTTTCTTTGCTCATGGGCATTTGAACTATGATTTTAATACCCCAGATTTTGTTCCCAAATTGCTTCCTTTTGACTAACACCTTCTCTATGAAAAAGAAAAAGTTATATTCATATTACTGTTTAAAATGTTGCATTATCAAAATATTGACTCTTGAACTTAGCATTTCATTATTTTGAAAAGATATGGCAGTAGTACTCTAGTATAAAACCCATTTTATTTGAGGTGACAGTTTCCAGACCCATTCATCCAAGCAAGAGCTTCATTATCTCTGGCACGGATCCCAGGAAGGATCTCCATAACTCAGAACTTAAATATCATTTTTGTTCAGGACCAATTATGGTAATACCGCCAAAAATGCTTGAAATGCTCACCTCCCTCCCCCCACAATCAATCTTAGGAACAATGGATATAGCAGGTAAGAATCTGTCCTTTAATTTCAAATACACTTAACATACAGAGATATATACATTAAATAAGACTGACCACAAATGAGATGCAGTATCTGTCAATCTCCCAGAATAATTTGTCTACATTTATTGAACAGGAATTTTTACCATTTTCTACATCCAAAATGAACCTGTTCCACATTTTTTAAAGAATCTCAAACTATATTTAATGAAAAACCAAGAGCAAATAATGTGTTCAGTACCTACTACTGAATAATTTTTTAATGTAAATTCTGAAGTACAAATAAAATCAATGCACTGGAAGTCTTGAATGATGCAATTAGCACAAGCACTTCCAAAGGCTATCACTGAACTTCTGTTAGCCTTAAATACATGTTGTTGGAATAATATTTAAGTTTTGGTTTTCAAATTATTTGAAGCTGAAAAGAGAAGTTATGTGCCACGTGTTGGACTGTAGGGCCTTTGAGAGTATGGAGAGACCACATCCATTCATTAGTTAATGCCAAGCCCGAGTATGCTATCCACTTGAACACTGCTCACTAAATATTGGTTAAATGAATGAGTGAATGGAAGAATGAATGAAATATAAAGGAATGTAAACACTATCCTGGTGATGCAGGCAAACTGTTCTTTAGTAAGAGAGAAAGGAAGATTCAAAGGCCTGGGTTATTAAAATTCATTGTCCACTATAATTGAACTCACAGGATAACTTGACTTAAAAATCACAAGATAATGTCTCTCCAGTTACAGGCACAATAATCTGAAATGGGCACCATGCCAGCATGAGCACTGAAGCCTTCAAAATTAGCACTGTTTTCTTGGACTTTGTGTTCTTTCCCAGAAGATAAGATTATTTCTTACCACTGTTTAGCACTTATATTTATGTCTGCTCATATCCGTTTCTCTAAGTCACCAATATGTTAAACAAAATGTCTCTATTTTGATCAAGATAAAATAAAATTGAATTAAGCTACAGTTAGTCCTAATTTCTGATTAACAATTTCTCATAGGTTTAAAAATACTTGCTAAATTAGCATGAGACTTAACTTCTTACATGTTTATTTTCTTGTCATTTAAGGAGGAAACTCTTTTTCTGACTTGAAAAATTTGAAAGGAAAAAATGCATGTTTATCTTTGTGATCTAGGTCATAAATCTGTAATTTTTATTCCAACTTTATAATCAACATATTTTCTTACCTTAAAAAAGAATGAAAAATAAAGTCAACCACAAAGCAAATTGGGGAATAATTATTGTTAAAACCACAAAATAGTACTATATGGGAACATAGGTCAGGGACTGAACTGAGATTTACTTAGAATTAAAATTTAAAGTATCTTTTCCTGAAATGATTCCAGGAACTTTGCAAAATATTTGTCCCTATTATAAACTCTTATAACTTTCATGGTTGTATGGTTTTTAATTATTTCACAGCACGGTATGAACTGAATTCTCTAGAGGCAAATACTCATGAGTCCATTTTGATTACATGTTACCCAGCATTTACTTGAAAGAAATAAGTGAAAACAGCATTTTGGTTCAGCATTTCATATAAGTAAATGTCTTGGATATTTTCACAAACTCCAAAGATCCAAGTTAAAAAATAATGACATTCTAATTTTGGCTCAAGTATTTTGGATCACCTTCTGCATTTTGACATAAATTTCACATTCATTTTTGTATTAGAATCCTTAGTAGGCAAAGTGCAATGTAGTACTTTACAGTCTTTGAATCAGAGAGAACTCTTAGGAATCAATGCAACGAAGTTTAACTTACCTTAAAAGAGACTGGTTTTCATGAACTCTTGCCAAAATGACCTAGGTTCTCTGGTCAAAAGCAATACAAAGACTGCCCTCTCTTCTCTTCTCTGAGACCCAGTGGGCTGATGGTTCCCGCTCTGTCTGTGATAGGCACTGCGGAAGACTCAGAGTTTGTGCTCACTCCTGATGCCACACACCTTTTCTTGGCACTTCCTCTGGTCCCAAGGGAAAATTGCTGCAGAAATTTTCTTCTCCATAATCTCTTGACAGATGGCTCTGCTGGCAAGAGTCTCAACTTTTAGGAGCGCTTTAATAGGCTTTTATTCTCCCGCATCGCATCTTCACAGGTTTTATTTTTTTAATTGCACATTGGTTGATGCCCCAGTGTCCTAACAGGCCAGAGAATCATTGCCCCCTTGGAGTACTCCCAGATAATCTGCTTCTCTTGCTTTCCATTTCAATAAATTTGCAAAGCTAGTTTCCTTTTAATGTTCCATTATTTTTCTGCTCATACACACAAAGGCAGTTGGAAAAAAGGCCTTTACTTTAAAGCACAAAGTGAATAAATATTGAACTGTTCAAATACAAAAAGTAATTTTGTATGGCCATTGATAAAGTTATAAACCAAAAGAAACAAAATCTTACAAATACCAACTTTCTTGACATTTCATGCTTTCCTCTGACAAATACCTTTTATGTAGTTTGTTTTCTCTCTCTCCCTCTCTCTCCCTCTCTCTCCCTCTCTTCCTCTGACCCTCTCTCTCCATGCCCACACCTTTCATCTTTTTGGAAAAATAAAGGAAACCTAACCTGAAATTATAGATTCAATTACTATTGAGATGTTACTTAAGAGAGTTAAAAAAATTATACTATTCATTTCTCAGTTCTTTCATCCTTATCCTTAAAAACAATGAAAATAAGGATGACTTAAAAATAGATAGCAAACCAAAATGTCTATACATCCAGGTAAGGAATTTCAGCCAGGAATAAGCGTGGAGTGGTGGGAACCATGGCAAGCTGCATGCTGTGTGCCATTTTCAAAGGACAGTAGCTGTTCATCTCCGGCTCATTACTATCTGATAGGAATTCAAACTCTGAATTATGAGAGCTAGTTTTCAAGAAAATTCCCATATCTGACTTTTTGCATGTGAAAAAGCTTATGTCTTTTACATCTTAGAGGAAACTATGGTAACTAAGCTCAAACACCTATGACCAAGCCTTAGGCTGACTTCTAACCTAGAATATACTGAAATAAAACTAGTGCAAACACCAAAACACTGCCCCTTATTAACTATGAGCTCTTTTCTTATATGTGAAAATGATGATAAAAATGTAGACTGGTTAAGTCAAGTAAGAAAACGCTTATAATAATCCTTATTAAAGATGTTAGGAAGGTTCATAGCCCAAAACAGGGAAATGGTGTGAGCAAGGTACAGTTCAAGTCTGGAGAAGGACCAGGTTTATTTAAAAAAAATAATTAAAAATCAATTTAATGAGAAAGTGATAAATTGTATTATATCTGGATTTCTTTATAACACTATCCTATATAATAGGTACTAGTTTTTTCCTAATTATACAACTCATGCTAAGTGCAAAAAATATATATTTTTTTAAATTCTAATTTCACTACTAATGAAATATTAGTTTATAATCTTCTAGAATGTGTCTATATATACATTTATACTTTTATAAATTATAAAGTATACATTTATATAAATACTATTACATACATATATTTTATATTATATACATATAGAGCAACCGTGAAAGTGCCTCAGTCATGTCCAGCTCTTTGCAACCCCATGGACTGCCAGACTCATGGAACCCCAGAGTAGCCTGCCAGGCTCTTCTGCCCATGGAATTCTTCAGTCAAGAATACTGGAGTAGGTAGCTTATCCCTTCTCCAGGGATTCTTCCAAACCCAGAAATCGAACTGAGGTCTCCAGCATGGCAGGCAGATTATTTTATCAGCTGAGCTATCAGGGAAGCCCATATACATAAATAAATACTGACCTTTATAAAAATTGTGTATTGAACATACTTGACATATACTACTAACAATATAATACTGCACAATGAATATAATACCACACAATTGCACTCATCTCACACGCTAGCAAAGTAATGCTCAAAATTCTCCAAGCCAGGCTTCAGCAATATGTGAACCATGAACTTCCAGATGTTCAAGCTGGTTTTAGAAAAGGCAGAGAAACCAGAGATCAAATTGCCAACATCTCCTGGATCATGGAAAAAGCAAGAGAGTTCCAGAAAAACATCTATTTCTGCTTTATTGACTATGCCAAAGCCTTTGATTGTGTGGATCACAACAAACTGTGGAAAATTCTGAAAGAGATGGGAATACCAGACCATCTGACCATCCTTCTGAGAAATCTGTATGCAGGTCAGGAAGCAACAGTCAGAACTGGACATGGAACAACAGATTGGTTCCAAATAAGAAAAGGAGTATGTCAAGGCTGTATATTGTCACCCTGCTTATTTAACTTATATGCAGAGTACTTCATGAAAAATGCTGGACTGGATGAAGCACAAGCTGATAGCAAGTTTGCTGGGAGAAATATCAAAAACCTCAGATATGCAGATGACACCACACTTATGGCAGAAAGTGAAGAAGAACTAAAGAGCCTCTTGATGAAATGAAAGATGAGAGTGAAAAATTTGGCTTAAAACTCAACACTCAGAAAACTAAGATCATGGCATCTGGTCCCATCACTTCATGGCAAATAGATGGGAAAACAGTGGAAACAGTGACAGACTTTATTTTGAGGGGCTTCAAAATCACTACAGATGGTGACTGCAGCCATGAAATTAAAAGACGCTTGCTCCTTGGAAGAAAAGTTATGACCAACCTAAACAGCATATTAAAAAGCAGAGACATTACTTTGCCAACAAAGGTCCATTTAGTCAAAGCTATGTTTTTTCCAATAGTCATGTGGATGTGAGAGTGGACTATAAAGAAAGCTGAGCGCCGAAGAATTGATGCTTTTGAACTATGGTGTTGGAGAAGACTCTTGAGAGTCCCTTGGACTGCAAAGAGGTCCAACCAGTCCATCCTAATGTAAATCAGTCCTGAATATTCATTGGAAGGACTGATGCTGAAGCTGAAACTCCAATACTTCGGTCACCTGTTGTGAAGAGCTGACTCATTGGAAAAGACCCTGAGGCTGGGAAAGATTGAAGGCGGAAGGAGAAAGGGATGACAGAGGATGAGATGGCTGGATGGCAGCATCAACTCAATGGACAGGAGTTTGAGTAAACTCTGGGAGTTGGTGACGGACAGGGAGGCCTGACACGCTGCAGTCCATGGATCACAAAGAGTTGGACATGACTGAGCGACTGAACTGAACAATATATTACTGGATTATTAGTCTGTTTTTTTCACTTAAGACTAAATTTGGTATCAGGTGTTCCCTATTTCCATAAATAATCTTCCCACAATGTGATATTTAAATGACTACATAGTATCCCATGGTTTAGATATAATTTATCTGGCCAATCTCCCAACACCAGGTAAATTTTCCCAATTTTTTTTACAATAAAGTGTCCACAATTGACAACAACTGTTCATTTATCTTTGAACCTCTATTATATCTCATCGTGTCAAAATATATGCATAGTTTCCTCCCAAAAGATTGTGCCAATTTACAATCCTGTAACTGTGATAAGTGAATTCATTTCCCTACATTCTCAACAAAACTGGGTATAATCTCTCTAATTACTTTAGGTGGAAAATAGATTATGTAATATTTCAAACATTATAAAAAAAAAGGGGTTTCACATATACTGGATGAATTGCTTTTTCCCTAATATGTTTTCTCACGACTGACTGGCAGAGTGGGTTTATCTAGTTAGTCCTCCTTGGAGCCAGTAAACTGTAACATGGGCAAAGGGAGAGACATGTGGTCTGTCAGTTGAAGTATTTGAATCCCAACCAGCAGCAATGGGACTCTTTCCGTGGGCCTCTGATACTTTTATGCTAATCAGACACTTCATGATGGTTAATTTGGGGCCTCCCGGCTGGCACTAGTGGTAAAGAACCTGCCTGCCAACGTAGGAGTTAAAAGAGTCTCGGGTTCGACCTCTGGGCCTGGAAAATCCCCTCGAGGAGGGCATGGCAACCCATTCCTGTATTCTAGCCTGGAGAATCCCATGGACAGAGAAGTCTGGCAGGCTACAGTCCATGGGGTCAGAAAGAGTCGGACATGACTGAAGTGACTTATATGCATGCATGGTGAATTTATGTCAACTTGACTGGGTCACAGGGCATCCAGATATTTGATTTAATGCTATTTTCGGGTTTGTCTTTGATGTTTCCAGAAGAGACTAACATTTGAACCAATTGTCTGGGGTAAGCAGATTGCCCTCCCCAGTGTGGGTGGGTGTCAGCAAGTCTCTGAAAGGCCTGAAGAACAAAAAAGCCAGAGAGGGAGAAGTTATTCCCTGCCTGACTACTGAGGTAGGACTTGGGGCTGCTCCTGCTTTGGGACTGGCACTCACACTATTAGCGCTCTGGTTCTATGCCTTCCATCTGGGGCTGGAACGGTACCACTGGCTGTCCAGCTGACAGGGGGCAGGTTGTGAGCTTCCAAGCCTCACTAATTCTTCACAATAAATAAATATTGATATAGATATCATGTTGTATATATACATACAAACTGCCTAATACCCCTACCACAGTATTGATTAAGATGAGAAAGTGAGGAAATTTGTCAGCTGGTGAAGTCTTCAATAAATAGAATTTCATGCTATGATGACTCATTGTGACATACATGGAACTGGAAGAAGAAATGTTGATGTCAAGACTCGTGCCCACTGCAGCCTTGTTCAGCAGTGTAATACACGCTCTGGATAAAATATTCCAGGTATTCTGGATAGCACTCTCTCTCTATAGAGCATGGTTTTAGAAGGACCTACATGGCTCAGTAACTGCCATATACAGGGTTCTTTGCAATTGTTCCCTGGAGCTAATAAAATCTCTTTAAAAAAACTCAGTCTCCCATCTGAGAAGTGATTCCTCTCAGTGGACCCAGAATCACTGAGTGACTTTGGATAAATAACCTCCTGTATGTCAGTTTCCAATTTGTAAGATGAGAATGATAATTGCAATGCTTACCTCATAATTAGTATCATAAAGATTAAATATGAATTGCTTAGATGATTGCCTGATATAGATTGACATATAACTTTTTTTACTGTTATCACTGTACTTTCTGTAAGTTTCTATAGTTTCACAACCTGAGTATAATAGTTTATATCTTTACTGTATCCAGAAAAAGGTAAATTTGTTGAGATAAAGGTCTGTTCACCTTTACTATCAAAAAACGAACACGTTGTCTAGAAAGTGAGGTCCTGAATAAACATTTCTTTAAAGATGAATGGTTAAGTAGATGGCCATATCATCAAGCTGAATCTTTCCTGCCATAATTCCCCTTTCTGATTTCTAGTTGTAATTCTTAGTTTCACTCTTTATTTAATTTTACAATCTTTAATAAGCACATACATTCCAGTTAAACCTATAGCATGACAACAGATACTATAATTAGAACAGGCAAAATATTAGTCTTCACCTTAAGGCGACTATGTTTAGTTTTGTGTGAAAGATCATGATTTAGCTTCTAAATAAGAACATTGTCAAAATGTGACCATTAGGGATGAAAGCTACTGTCTGTAGAACAGGTCATCAGTGTAGATATTGAACCACATGACCTAAACAATTTTGCTTTTGAGCTTCAGAGACCCGCGGACACATCAAAAGCTAACATAATCCTGGTGTGTGATTCCAGTTATTGCTGATTAGCTTTTAAGGTTTAAGAAGAAATTACCTTTTCTGGTTTCCTTCTTCGATTTGCGGTAAAGACTGTTTATAACACATATTATTAGTTCTGACTTACCACATATGTGTCATTCATGTAAAACACAGATCATTCTGCAAGTTTCCAAAAATAACAAATGCTATCTCGAAAACACTTTTCATAAAATTCAACCCATTTTCAATTGAGATTTTCAATTGTTTCCCTGGTGCAATGAAGGAGACCTGGGTTCGGTCCCTGAGTCGGGAAGATCCCCTGGAGAAGGAAATGGCCACCCACGCCAGTATTCTTGCCTGGAGAATCTCATGGACGGAGGAGCCTGGTAGGCTACAGTCCATCAGGTTGCGAAGACTTGGACACAACTGAGCGACTAACATGTCTTCTTCATATCAATTGAAATAAGCAATTAATAATTATGTCTTCCATGTAAGGCAAAAAGAAGAATTCTGTGCTCTCAAAGCAAAAAGGATATGGTAATGTTTCAGAGTATAATTGAATACTATAGAGAAAAGGCCATTTTATAAGTCATAGTTATCATATTCTTTTGTATTAAAATCAAAGAAGAAAAAAGATTTCAACCAGATAGTCTTTAAACATTGTTGGAAATACATGTGGAAAGATGTAAATAAGTGATTATTTGGAGTGGCTTGTGCACCCTGAATTTAGTCATAATGTGTCTTTCTTATACATCCTAGAAGAGGAGTTAATTTTTGTTTAATCCTCTATTAAACGTCAGGCCAAAGAAGCTTTCTTGTTGATATTTACATAGAATTAAAGAGTGTTAGATCTCCAGGGAACTTCAGTTTAGTTCAGTTCAGTTCAGTCACTCAGGCGAGTCCGACTCTTCGCGACCCCATGAATCCCAGCAGGCCAGGCCTCCCTGTCCATTACCAACTCCCGGAGTTCACTGAGACTCACGTCCATCGAGTCAATGATGCCATCCAGCCATCTCATCCTCTGTCGTCCCCTTCTCCTCCTGCCCCCAATCCCTCTCAGCATCAGAGTCTTTTCCAATGAGTCAACTCTTTGCATGAGGTGGCCAAAGTACTGGGGTTTCAGTTTCAGCATCATTCCCTTCAAAGAAATCCCAGGGCTGATCTCCTTCAGAATGGACTGGTTGGATCCACTTGCAGTCCAAGGGACTCTCAAAAGTCTCCAGCACCACAGTTCAAAAGCATCAATTCTTAGGCGCTAGGCTTTCTTCACAGTCCAGCTCTCACATCCATACATGACCACAGGAAAAACCATAGCCTTGACTAGACGGACCTTTGTTGGCAAAGTAATGTCTCTGCTTTTGAATATGTTATCTAGGTTGGTCATAACTTTCCTTCCAAGGAGTAAGTGTCTTTTAATTTCGTGGCTGAAGTCACCATCTGCAGTGATTTTGGAGCCCAAAAAAATAAAGTCTGACACTGTTTCCACTGTTTCCCTGTCTATTTCCCATGAAGTGATGGGACCAGATGCCATGATCTTTGTTTTCTGAATGTTGAGCTTTAAACCAACTTTTTCACTCTCCACTTTCACTTTCATCAAGAGGCTTTTTAGTTCCTCTTCACTTTCTGCCATAAGGGTGGTGTCATCTGCATATCTGAGGTAATTGATATTTCTCCCAGCAATCTTGATTCCAGCTTATGTTTCTTCCAGTCCAGCGTTTCTCATGATGTACTCTGCATATAAGTTAAATAAGTAGGGTGATAATATACAGCCTTGACGAACTCCTTTTCCTATTTAGGACTAGTCTGTTGTTCCATGTCCAGTTCTAACTGTTGCTTCCTGATCTGCATACAGATTTCTCAAGAGGCAGGTCAGGTGGCCTGGTATTCCCATGTCTTTCAGAATTTTCCACAGTTTATTGTGATCCACACAGTCAAAGGCTTTGGCATAGTCAATAAGGCAGAAATAGATGTTTTTCTGGAACTCTCTCGCTTTTTCCATGATCCAGCAGATGTTGGCAATTTGATCTCTGGTTCCTCTGCCTTTTCTAAAACCAGCTTGAACATCAGGAAGTTCACAGTTCACGTATTGCTGAAGCCTGGCTTGGAGAATTTTGAGCATTACTTTACTAGCATGTGAGATGAGTGCAATTGTGCGGTAGTTTGAGCATTCTTTGGCATTGCCTTTCTTTGGGATTGGAATGAAAACTGACCTTTTCCAGTCCTGTGGCTATTGCTGAGTTTTCCAAATTTGCTGGCATATTGAGTGCAGCACCTTCACAGCATCATCTTTCAGAATTTGAAATAGCTCAACTGGAATTCCATCACCTCCACTAGCTTTGTTCGTAGTGATGCTTTCTAAGGCCCATTTGACTTCACATTCCAGGATGTCTGGCTCTAGGTCAGTGATCACACCATTGTGATTATCTGGGTCGTGAAGATCTTTTTTGTACAGTTCTTCTGTGTATTCTTGCCACCTCTTCTTAATATCTTCTGCTTCTGTTAGGTCCATACCATTTCTGTCCTTTATTGAGCCCATCTTTTCATGAAATATTCCCTTGGTATCTCTAATTTTCTTGAAGAGATCTCTAGTCTTTCCCATTCTATTATTTTCCTCTATTTCTTTGCATTGATCACTGAGGAAGGCTTTCTTATCTCTTCTTGCTAGTCTTTGGAACTCTGCATTCAGATGCTTATATCTTTCCTTTTCTCCTTTGCTTTTCACTTCTCTTCTTTTCACAGCTATTTGTAAGGCCTCCCCAGACAGCCATTTGCTTTTATACATTTTTTTTCCATGGGGATGGTCTTGATCCCTGTCTCCTGTACAATGTCACGAACCTCATTCCATAGTTCATCAGGCACTCTATCTATCAGATCTAGGACCTTAAATCTATTTCTCACTTCCACTGTATAATCATAAGGGATTTGATTTAGGTCATGCCTAAATGGTCTAGTGGTTTTCCTTACTTTCTTCAATTTAAGTCTGAATTTGGCAATAAGGAGTTCATGATCTGAGCCACAGTCAGCTCCTGGTCTTGTTTTTGTTGACTGTATAGAGCTTCTCCATCTTTGGCTGCAAAGAATATAATCAGATTTCGGTGTTGACCCTCTGGTGATGTCCATGTGTAGAGTCGTCTCTTGTGTTGTTGGAAGAGGGTGTTTGCTATGACCAGTGCATTTTCTTAGCAAAACTCTATTAGTCTTTGCCCTGCTTCATTGTGTATTCCAAGGCCAAATTTGCCTGTCACTCCAGGTGTTTCTTGACTTCCTACTTTTGCATTCCAGTCCCCTATAATGAAAAAGACATCTTTTTTGGGTGTTAGTTCTAGCAGGTCTTGTAGGTCTTCATAGAACCGTTCAACTTCAGCTTCTTCAGCATTACTGGTTGGGGCATAGTCTTGGATTACTGTGATGTTGAATGGTTTGCCTTGGAAACGAACAGAGATCATTCTGTCATTTTTGAGACTGCATCCAAGTACTGCATTTCAGACTCTTTTGTTGACCATGATGGCTACTCCATTTCTTCTGAGGGATTCCTGCCCGCAGTAGTAGATATAATGGTCATCTGAGTTAAATTCACCCATTTCAGTCCATTTTAGTTCGCTGATTCCTAGAATGTCGACATTCACTCTTGCCATCTCTTGTTTGACCACTTCCAATTTGCCTTGATTCATGGACCTGACATTCCAGGTTCCTATGCAATATTGCTCTTTACAGCATCAGATCTTGCTTCTATCACCAGTCACATCCACAGCTGGGTATTGTTTTTGCTTTGGCTCCATCCCTTCATTCTTTCTGGAGTTATTTCTCCACTGATCTCCAGTAGCATATTGGGCACCTACTGACCTGGGGAACTTAGAGTTCATCTTATGCAATTCCCATCTTTTTACATATAAGGGAGGAGGGTGAAGATCAAAGTTACTAAATGATCTTCCCAAAAATACATTTAATAACTGGTATAGTCAAAACTCAATCCCAAGTTTAGTGTATTTTGAAACATAGACAAAGATAGGCTTTGCTTTTGATAGAGCTGAAAGCCTCAACTTTAAAAGATCTAAAATTTACCAGGACACATTTCACTAGCAACCACCATGAAAAAAAAATCACATGTCATCCCAATTCTCTCTCTGAGTCTACCTGTCATACTGTATATGTTGGAAAGGGATGACTTTAACTGAATGAAAATAAATCAACTGTGAGTACATTCTAACCCCAGATTGAGATGTAATCTACTAATTAAAGTATTAAAGTAATTCCATACTAGCTCAAGTCCCCCACATGCACTTCCTGGTGCCCTGTGTTGTGACCCCAGTCTCCCAATAATTCAGCAACCAAGGCTTAAGTACTAGACTGTCAGTAGTCTCCAAGACCCAACCCCTTCTTAAGATTGGCTTCCATCCTGATCACTGATGTTCATGGTTGTTAAATATATTAACATTATCCCTGGATCCACTTTTCCCTTTTCCCTCTATAAATGTTAAAGAGCAGCATTTGATTCAGGTACCCTGATAAATCTTTATTTATTTGAAGATAAATGAGGTATAATGAATAAGGTATATCCAATGAACTAATAAGAATTGCATTTTTAAATACTTAATGATTCCATTGAAAACTCAGCTCTAGAGTGCTACTTTGAAAAAGTCTGTGATAACAGCTGAAAGATTAAAAGATACTTCTTTTCAGAAATAACATTCAAATCGGATAGTCTCAGGTTTTACCCCAAAATCACTGTCTTATGGGTATAACTTTGTGTCCTTAATTAGTGATATCATATACATTATTCCTGTTTCAAGCCAGGAGCATAGTGGACAAGTTAGAATCTTCCAAGGCTTAGCAAGAATCTAACCCCTCCCTTTAAAATTACTCCTATGCCCTGTGAACTCTGGCCCATCAAACTGATGAAACATTTAGTCTAAAAAGCACTGAAAAGTGGTCAATGAACCCTCTCCCCCTGAAAAAAAGACAGCTAACAGAGGAACTAAGACAGTGGTTGTGATTAGATAGAAAGAGGAAATTAGAGCTATAACAAAATATGACATAAAAGGCAAAGCACCACAGAATAAATAAAATAGAACATAACAGGAAGGGATCCAAACCAATACAAACAACTGCAAAGGGCCTTACTGGCAGACTTTCAGACACGGAATTTGAGGAGGACAGACACATTTAATTGTTGAGTAATACTTCTTAAATGATGTTTTACCTCAAGGAAATCATATCAGTGAAGAATGTGGAAATGGTTGGGCAGCTGCGTCCATCCCTTCTAACCAGAGCCCAGCTGCAGGAAGAAAAGCCAGCAACAGAGAGGAGACAAAGAATAATGAATGAGAGGATGAAATCTAGAAAGAAAGAGAAATTAAAATGAGACAGTGAAAAATTAAGCTGCAACTCAGAAAGGCTGGGGGGAAAATAAAACACTTCAGACAAACTGTAGCAAATATAATTTAGAATGTTTTTAAACTCAACTATTGAAAAACAAATCTTTCCAAGACGAATTTGTAAGACTGGCAGACCCTTGGAATTCTTGCCCCAGTGATGGAATGACTGAAAGATAGTGCTATGCACTCATAGTGTAGGCCCCCAGGTTGCCAAGAGCTATTTACAAAGTAGGCATAACTGAGAAAATAGGTGTATATTTGGCTATTTTTCTCTGATATCCGACAAAAAATACAAAGTCTATATAGTTCTCTGATACAGAAAACATTATTTGCATCTTAGCAAAGTATATTGGAAACTGTATTGAAATTACTGTGGTCCAGGGCCTTAAAATTTTCCAATAAGCAGACCTACAAGAGGCAATTTAGCTCAGCTCTTCAACTACCTGTATTTGAAACAGTTTTGTATATTCTAGCTTCGTGTCCTTAAGTCCTTCAGTTCAGTCGATCAGTTATATGTGAATCTTTGAGACCCCATGGACTGCAGCACGCCACGCTTCCCTGTCCATCACCAACTCCCAGAGCTTGCTCAAACTCATGTCCATTGAGTCGGTGAAGCCATCCAACCATCTCATCCTGTCGTCCCCTTCTCCTCCTGCCTTCAATCCCTTTGAACTTCAAGTTACTTACAGTTAATATGAGAATAACAATGATATCTAACTCATAGGGCTTTGTGAGGACTATGCAAAACCCTTAGTAGAATGCTTGCCAAGTGCTCAATACATGGTAACTCTCATTATTCTGGGTATCATGGGTGCTGTCTCTGGTACACTCCAAAAAAGTCTTTGATTTAACATTTAGTGCCTGTTAACACATATGTTCCATAAGTCAGTAACTATTAAATACTAAGATGTCTATGCGTGTGTGTGCTCAGTTGGTCAGTTGTGTCCAACTCTTTTCGACCCCATAGACTGCAGCCCCATCAGGCTCCTCTGGCCATGGAATTTTGCAGGCAAGAATACAGGAATTCCAGATGATGTTCCCCACCCAAGAATCAAACCCACATCTCTTGCATCTCCTGCAATGGCAGGCAGATTCTTTACCACTGCACCGCCTGGGAAACTACAGTCAATAGATAAATGTGTGCTGAACATTCTCCCTGGGCTCGGCATTGCAGTGGGTAACGAAAAAGATATGGACCCTGTCCAAAAGGTGCTTTTAGGTGAAAAAACCTGCTACCAAGGCCAGGGAGCATATCTTTCTGTAAAAATGAGTAGTAGAAAAACTAATTTCAACAGATGTTAGAATTCAAGGTAAATCAGTGAGAACTGGGATAGTTGGAGAAAGCTTTAGGGAGGAAGGAGAAAATAATGTAAGCCTGGGAGGATCAAGACAGGCATAGAACAACAACAACAACAAATTGTGCTTCCTACTAAAGGAAATGATGCCAGCAGTATTATGGGTGAATATAAAGAATATCTTAGCCCGACTTGACTAAAGTGATTGGAGCTTTTTAGAGGAAAAAAAATAGACAATGGATTTTTTTTGTTTGTCTTTGGTTTTTGTTGTAGTTTTGGTTTTTTAAAAATAGAGTTGGAATAGACTGCAGAGGGTTTTAAGAGCCAGAGGAGTTTCTACTTGAAACTATAGGAGATGAAGATAGTGTGTTATGAGGTGAGGTGGTAAAAAAACTGTGTTTCATAAAGATTGACCTTGTTAAAGTATGCAGGGGGATAAAAATCAGGAGAGAAGTATAAGACAACTTAGAAGCTATTGCAATAACCTAGGTGTGGAAAAGAGAGATGGGGAAAGAAAAATGGAGATTTTTACTGTGAGTGAAATGGCTGTCACTGGAAGGTTTTGAGCAAAGAAGTGACATTATCTGATTTATCCACAGGTCTCTGACTGCTCATTTGAAAATACTTTGAGAGGGTCAAAGGGGAGAACTGGAAGGCCTGGTAGGACCCCATTTAAATACTTCAAGAAAAATCGATGGTGGCTTGGGTTTAATGTGAATGGAAGAGGTGAGAAATAGCTAGAATAAATATATTGTGAACAGGTTTCATAGGTGGCATCTTAGGCAGTCTCATGGGACACTACTCTTGGTTGAATGCTCTACTGTTGTGGTCTTAACACTCTTAATAATTGTTGAATAAATGGTCTCACATTTTTTAATTTTACACTAAAGCCTCCCAAGTTATGTAGGCAGTCCTGATTGTGAATGTAAATATAACAGGATTTATTTATGCACTGGAGCTGGGGCTATGAGAGAAAAGAAAAAGTCAATGATTACTCTGAGGTGTTTGGGCTGAATAGTTAGAAGAATGGGTTTTTTGAGATGCAGAAGACTGTGGAAGGCATAGAATTATAGAGGAAAGTCAGAGAGGCTCAGTTTTGAACACATGAAATTTGAGATGTTTATTAATCATCCAAGTAGAGATGTCTGGAGTTCAAAGAAGGGTTTCAGGCTGGAGATACAGGTCTACAGTAACCAACATTTGGATAGTATTTGAAGCCATAAAACTGAAAGAGAATATTTTCAAATGGCGCAAAAATAGAAAAGAAGTGTAAGCACTGAGCCGCAAGACAGTTCTACACTGTAGACAGCAGGTGACAAGGCACCAGCAAAAAATGATGGAGCAGGATCAGCCAGAAAAACACCAGAGCACGGAGAAGAATGCGTTGCACTGAAAAACAAACAAGAAAATGTTGATGACAATTCAAGTAAAATGAGAGTTGGGATTTGAGGACTGAGTTTATAGAGGTTACCAGTGATAACAGCTGTTTCTGTGGAAAAGTAAAAGTGAAGTCGCTCAGTTGTGTCTGACTCTTTGCAACCCCAGGGACTGTAGCCTACAAGTTTCCTCCATCCATGGAATTTTCCAGGCAGGAATACTGGAGTGGGTTCCATTTCCTTCTCCAGGGGAAAAAAAAAAAATCTTCGCAACCCAGGGGGTCAAACCTGGGTCTCCCGCATTGCAAGCAGACGCTTTTACCTTTTACCTTTTACCGTCTGAGCCAGGGAGAGGCAAATGCCTGGTTAGACTTGATTCAAGATAGAAAGAGAGGAGAGGACCAGGAAACTACAAGTATAAACAGCTCTGGAGAATTTTGCTGTGAGGGGCGGAGGAGACAGGGATAGTAGTTGGAAAGGAAAGTGTTGGTACCACTGAGAGGGCAGGCAGGCTGGATGTTTTAGGGTCAAAAAAATGTAATGTGATTTTAGATGAACATCTTCATTTTAGGTATGCAGCAGTTGAGATTGTGAAGGGTCAAATGGGAATGGCAATTAGTCAACTAGAAAGATAAGAATAGATGTGTGAGAAGACAATTCAAATTATCCACAATTTAGACTTTATTGACACAGAGGTGCAATTTGGGGCATAAAAATGAATTAGACTGGAATAAAAATGTACTGAGAACAATAGAGGACTGAAGAAACTAATATTCTGTAAAAGCAATGAAACAAAACCGAGAGCACTGAGCTATATTCCCAACTTTCAACCCCGTTTAGGTGTAGCTGTATTTCCATAGGCAAATTAAGGAAATTATCTGAATAATTAATATCCACACAAAAGCATTAGTCCAACTTGGCTGGATATTTTACATAAAAAGAGGCTCTGTATATATGAGAGAGTCTAGTGCTGGATTCATTTTTTCTGCTTTTCTCAGTCTTCACAGACTGAAAACTTATTTAGACATAAACTAGAAATTGCTAGCTGACAGAGAGGACCTCAGTTTCTACTAGGATTTTCACAACCCTAAAATTGAGATTTTTAAAGAATAAGATAAAAACTTAAGGAAGACAACATAATTTGAGCTAAAGCATCTTATTTGTCAAAACGCATGTGACCATCCATGAAGGGAACCAAACAGCCATGACTGTTCTTCACTGAAGAACCAACAAAATCCTCACAGATGAATGTGTCCTGTAACCTTTAATACAAAAGTCAAAGGAGAAATAGCTTTCTGGGCAAAAAATTGCACACACAGGAAAAAACCAAGACCAAATCAAAGAGTCGTAGGAGGGGAAGGGAAATTTGGGCCTTTTTCATAGCAGGAGGCGAGTCAAGCGTCACTCACTAAACTGACACGGCGGCAGCCATCTTAGACCCCAGCAGGCGCACGCTGCTGAGAGCCAAAGGCTCCGTTCAGACTCGGGGGCTCCGGATGCTCCTGTTCGCCTTTGTTTTCCAAGACTATCCCGCTGACAATGATTATTGTCTAAGGATTGTATCTAAGAAGCATTATATAGAAACATATGCAATGTCACACTGGAACTGACAAACGAGCCTTATTATGGCTCTGACAGTGGCACCGAGGGACATCTTGAGGCAGTGCTTGAATGTTACTCTAGCAACCAAGAGAATATTTACCACTTTTTCACTTCAGAAAGTTCTCCCCCCCCACTTTTTGAGGCGCTTCAATAAAGAGCTCAAGAAGACGACCCGGGAAGCCAGCCAGAAGAATACACTTGGCACAATCCTGCTTCCTCTGGGCCCCCGAAGGTGGCAATGATAACAGCTTCACTCCAGAGCCTCCAGGAGGGCCCTGGGAGACAGGGATCTTCACCACAGAAACAGGCTTAGCAATGTGCTTCCAAGCACACAGACAGTGTTCCCCTTAAAGTCATCAGCTAAGCAGAGGTGGTTGGTATAGCTTCTGGGAGTAACCACAATTTCCCAACCCTGTATTTCTGATCACCTCTCTAATCTTGGCCTGAGCATTTACAAACCTTACATCCAGACTTCCTAGGTTTTCCCAGTGGCTCAGTGAGTAAAGAATTTGCCTGTAATGCAGTTTAAACACAGGATATGCAAGTTCAATCCCTGGAATGGGAAGATCTAATGGAGAAGGAAATGGCAACCCACTCCAGTATTTTTGTCTAGAGAATCCCATAGACAGAGGAGCCTGGTGGGGTACAGTCCATGAGGTTGCAGAGTCAGATGTGACAGAGCGACTAAGCACGCACGTGCATCCAGACTTTCTCAACCAAAGTTCCTCCTCTGAGCTATAGGACTCAGAAAATAATTCAAGCAACAAAATGAGCACCTTTCTGGAAACAAAAAAGACAAGTTCATTTCATTACATCAATGGATGCCTTTGGGTTTAGGAGTCGTCCTGGGAAAACTGGCTGGATTGGGAGTGAGGGATAAATCCCAGAATATTTCATGATGGGTATTGGGAGACAGAAGCTCTTTCCACTGGGTTAGGTTGGAAAGAGGAAGCCTGGAACCAGTGGTGAGCGAGTTCCTTAGCCAAATGGAGGATGTCTGTCTGCCCAGGAGAGAATGTCACTTGGCAAGAAACAGATCCGGGTAGAGTGAGAGCTGGAGCTGGAGAGTGAGAGACCCAGAGAAGGATGTGTGAATCCCAATCCACCCGTGAGTTAACTGGTCACACCAGCCTATGTATTTTTCCTAAAATCACTTTTCAATGGTTTCTGTCACATGCATTTGAAGAGTTCTGAAGAGTATCACAGGAAGAATGTATAAACACAGAAAAAAAAATTAAGCTTTACATATCAAAATCATCAGGTAAAAAGAAAAAAGCATCTTTTCCCAATCTGTTTCATTTTGTTAACAGCTATGTTTTGTGTACCTAACATGTACCGACATTGTGGCAATCCTGTGAAGTAGGAATTAGATCCATTACAGCGAACTAAGGTTCAGAGAGATTATATGATTTATGTAAAATTTCTGGTCTAACAGATACTAAAAGGAGGTGAGACTTGGCTCACCTGAAGAAAACTGAGGAATAAACTGTAAGTATATGAGGGAAGAGCATTCCAGGCAAAGGGAAGATCAAAGCAGAAACACTGAGGTGACAGGCTATGAGGAACACTGAAAAGCCAATGTGAGTGAAGTGATCAATGGTGGTGGAGAGAGTGGGGGGCCATGAAGTCAGAGAGATGACCTGCTATCAGGTTGTGTAGACCTTTGTATAGTACTGTAATGTATGGAATTCAAATTTATCTATAGATACGATTTTTATATATTTCCATTATACCCCAGTTCAGCATATATCTTCCCAGACTTGTGTTCTAATACTGTTTTATTATCCTAGTAACACCCTTAATTAAATTTCCAATTTCAGAAATTTTATTCTATTTTGAATTTCCACAACCCAAACTGAGGGTAATATTGTAGTTTCCTGGTGCATGGGCACCATGATTTATAAAGCAGACAGTAACCACAGAAATTGCTTGGAGCTGAGACAAAAGATGTTTTCAAGGAGGAACTTTTTTTCATTGGCATTATTCTGCAGTATCAGTGCAGACTGACTTTAAATTAGCTTTGTTTTCATTTTTAATTCTACAATGCTCCTTTTATTACCTTAACCCAGGGTGAACTGCTTTTGCAGTCCATTACACACAACTTTTAAATACTTTTGAGTCCAGCTTTATCCGTTCTTCCCGACCTAGGGATTGAACCCGCTTCTCTTGCATCTCCTGATTCTTTACCACTGTGCCACCTGGGAAGCCCATTTAACTTAATACTTTAGTGATTTCCACTGGGTTCTCCCACATGCATATCAAATTCTGCAGATCCAAGGCCAAATTCATTCGATTTCATTCTTCTCTTCCACCAAATCTGCCCCAAAACTCCCTTCTTATTCAAAATCTTAAGGGGAAAATAAGACATTTACTCAGTTGCTGAGCCAGAAACTCAGAAATCAGCCTTATTCCTTAATTTTTGACTAACCTCTACATCTCATCAACCCCTAAATCTATCAATTCCACTTCCCCAAAATTTCAACATGTGCTCTGCCTTTGATAGCCATCAGCATATAACTGGCTATTCAGTAGCCTCCTGCCTTTTCTTTCCACTGAACCCCAACCTTCACTTCAATTTCTTTTCCTCTACTATCAGAGTGATCTTTCCAGTGTGAAAATACAGGCTGCCCTAAAAGCTTTGGTGGCTTCCAATGACAAAAGGCTCCATGACATAGTAACAATGAAAGGACCCTGTCCAACTATACAAACTCATTTCCAATTATTTCTCCCTCACCCTTTTAGGCTCCAGCCATAGTAGACTCATTTCCTATACACCCTATGCTCTTTTAAAATCTTCTGAACTCTTGAACCTGTTTTCTACTCTACCGAGAATGCAAACTTAGGGAAAACTCCTTTAGGTTTTACTTCAGATGATACTCTTGAAAAGGTTCCCCTGCCACCCCTCCCCTCCCCACCCCGGGCTTCTCTTCTGTTCTCAACCCATCTTGTCTGGTCAGTAAACTGTCTGCTTTTTGAAGGCAGGAAATGTGCTTCTTCATCCTGGTTTCCCAGAATCTAGCCCAATACCTGACAATTAGAATATTCTGGGAATAAGATTTTGAAAACATGAAATCAGTTCACGTTCTGCTACTAATATTAAGCTTTGAGAATTATTTATCCCTAGGCTTGGCGTGCTGCGATTCACGGGGTCGCAAAGAGTCAGACATGACTGAGCGACTAAACTGAAAAGTGGTTTCAAAGAAATGAGTGGTTTCAAAGAAAGGTGGTTCCAAAGAAAGGGAAAGGAGAAGAAAGAGATAAGGTCCTCTCCAAAGAGAAGGCAAAAGGAATAGTTACTTCTGTTCTAGAGAGAGAAGAAAAATTATGAGATCAAGATTAAAAGTTAGGCTCCCCACTCAGGGGCTTATAGAAATATCTAGATAAAATGAGGAGGTGGGGGGTTCACTGTGATAGGGCACTACAGAAACCCCAGATATTCTGAAGGATAAGGCACTCCCTCTCTTTAGTATCCCACCAGGACCAAGGCTGGCCTGCTGCCGTCCATGAGGTCTCAAAGTGTCAGACAGGACTGAACAACAACAAGGGCCAGGAAGCAGAACCAGCTTCACTGATCTGAAGCTCACCAAGCCAAAATGTGAGGCACCAAGCCAAAATGTGAGGCGCCAAGCCTGGCAGCAAAGACAGGATTGATCAACAAAGCAGCCAAGCAGAGAAAGGAGGAAAACTCAAGGACCCAACCCCTCCCTCCATGCAAGAGGCTCGGGTATGTATGGATAATGAATAAACGGGCAGGGCCCCCTGAGGCATGGCGGATATGGGGAGCATATGGGGGCCTCCAGACGGATAATTGGAAAGAACATGTGGTAATCACCTGTGCAGGAGTAATAGGCTACAGGCCTCTGCTAGGTCAAACGAGGAGGGCCTTAGTATGATCTGAGGGTGGAGTGTTCAGCCCTCTGATGTCTAAAGGTCACAGACAGGACATTCACACATGCCCAGTTGGAAGGTGAGTTGGTGATCCTATCCAGTCTTAACCAGCTCAGCTTGAACTAGACATAGCTGGCTACAGTTCCTGGAAAATAATTCTGGAAAACATCTTGTTTAGGTTTTGTGCCACTTGAGGACATGCAATACTCTTGTGCTCATGCTAAGTCATGTTTGACTCTTTACAACCCCATGGATTAGAGCCCGCCAGGCTCCTCTGTCCGTGGGGATTCTCCAGGCAAGAATACTGGAGTGGGTTTTCATTTCCTTCTCCAGGGCATCTTCCCGACCCAGGGATCTAACCCATGTCTCCTACTTTGGAAGGTAGGTTCTTTACCATTGAGCCACCAGGGAAGCCTACAAGTCTTCTGTAGCAACAATTAAAACGACCTTGATTAGTCAAGGCAGGCTACAGGTGAAATGAATTTAACTAATGATTACCCACGGTATCAAGGACGGAACATCACTGGTGGAAGGAAAGGTCTCACTAGATGACTCTAAAATGGCTCGTTAAATATTTATATTGAAATACATCATCTTTATAGAGTGACAGTAACAGACTAGGATTCCTGTAGCAGTAGAAATATAAGAGATGTGGGAGACAAACCTTAGAAGGTTTTCTTATAAAATACGTAAAGCATGAGAACAGGGATATGAAGTCATAGAAACTCTCCTGACACATGGGTAAGTTTCCAGTTGAAAACTTCCAGTCACCTTTTTTAGCCATAATACGTGCTTGAATTCCAAGATCCTGACATTTTGAAAAGGCTTGTACTTTAATGGCTACAGAAACCTCATGTATGCTTGAGTCATTTATACTTACAATTAATCACTTTCCTATGAACTAGCAATATACCTAAAAGAATTGGGAAAAGCTAGTTTCTTTATGTTATAAAATATTTATGGCTTATTTTTGGATTTCCCTATCTATTTTAAATATCAACTGATCTAAACAAATACTCCCAATCTCCACCCAATGAAGGTATATCCGATGCCAATTTAAACCAAACCAGGACATTTGCTTTAAAATTTCCAAAATAAATTCTATAGTATTACAATGTTTTCTACTAATTAAAAAAAGAGCTTTTTTATGTAATGGATAATAATGCTCAGTTGTGTCCTACTCTTTGTAACCCCATGGACTATAGCCCACCAGGCTCCTCTGTCCATGGGATTTTCCCAGCAAGAATACTGGAGTGGGTTGCCATTTATTCCTCCAGGGAATCTTTCTGACCCAGGGATCGAACCTGCATCTCCTGCTATTGTAGGTGGATTCTTTACCACTAAACTATACGGGAAGGCTTTATGTAATATTCCTGTGTTATTTTGCTAGTTGTTTACAAAATGTCTTATCAATTCAAAGTTTAATTAAGGAGACAAAAGAAAAGCAGAAAAATTTTTTTCCCATATCAACCTAAAATTATTTTTTAAGAAGTTTTTTTATTTAGTGTAAGATGCAAGAAATATTTTACTGGAATAAAGCAATTTGATTTTTATAATCCTTCCTAATCATTTTCCTATGCCTGAAAGCTATACCTACATCAGCAGTTTTATGAAAAGTTTTTGCACTTCCAGAAACAACAGGTAACTTAGAAATCACTAGAATGCTAGTGGCCATTTTCTGTAGTTTTACATTTTATATATATATATATATATATATATATATATATATATATACACATTTTATATATATATCATATATATATATATATCAAAAAAAAACTGCTGTGCTATCCATAAAGCCAAACAATAAAGTCTATTTGTAACACTCTTATTTCTAGGGTTCATTCTTTAAGCATGGGCTGAGGTAAACATTTTCAATCCCATTTAAAATATTTTATTATTTATAGCATTTTCCCCTCAGATATTTGAAAAGATGATAAGAAGGCTTTGTTTTATAGAACGTTTACTGGTCTAAATAGTATTTGAGCTCAGCACAATTTGCTGTCCACTTAAATAGTGTTATGTAGTATTGATAGAACTGGTTGTTCCTGAAGGTCTCAATAGAATCAGTCAGGAGTCCATCATTAGCCAACAAAGGTGGTTGATGTGGGTGTTGGTACAAATACCTTAGTTGTTTTGAATAGACTTTAAATTCTATTAGTAAAACTACAATGTGCTCATGGTTAGGACTGGAAAGGCGCCCTCAGATCTGGTGCTGAACTGAACGCTTCAGTTGTTTGGGAGAATTTGTGTAAGTGATAGAGCACAAGACGTTAAGATTTTATTTAAATAATTTAGTTTTCACTAAGAGTGTCTAACTTTTTTCTTTAGCCCATTATTTGTTTGTGTTATGTATATCTCGTTCTATAATATTGGATGGTGTGAATGATGTGATTACACAGGGTGTTTAGTAACGTTATTCCAATCAGATCAGATCAGATCAGTCGCTTAGTCGTGTCCGACTCTTTGCAACCCCATGAATCGCAGCACACCAGGCCTCCCTGTCCATCACCAACTCCCGGAGTTCACTCAGACTCATGTCCATTGAGTCAGTGATGCCATCCAGCCATCTCATCCTGTCGTCCCCTTCTCCTCTTGCCCCCAATCCCTCCCAGCATCAGAGTCTTTTCCAATGAGTCAACTCTTCGCATGAGGTGGCCAAAGTACTGGAGTTTCAGCTTTAGCATCATTCCTTCCAAAGAATCCCAGGGCTGATCTCCTTCAGAATGGACTGGTTGGATCTCCTTGCAGTCCAAGGGACTCTCAAGAGTCTTCTCCAACACCACAGTTCAAAAGCATCAATTCTTCGGCGCTCAGCCTTCTTCACAGTCCAGCTCTCACATCCATACATGACCACAGGAAAAACCATAGCCTTGACTAGACGAACCTTTGTTGGCCAAGTAATGTCTCTGCTTTTGAATATGCTGTCTAGGTTGGTCATAACTTTCCTTCCAAGGAGTAAGCGTCTTTTAATTTCATGGCTGCAGTCACCATCTGTAGTGATTTTGGAGCCCAGAAAAATAAAGTCTGACACTGTTTCCACTGTTTCCCCATCTATTTCCCATGAAGTGATGGGACCGGATGCCATGATCTTCGTTTTCTGAATGTTGAGCTTTAAGCCAATTTTTTCACTCTCCACTTTCACTTTCATCAAGAGGCTTTTGAGTTCCTCTTCACTTTCTGCCATAAGGGTGCTGTCATCTGCATATCTGAGGTTATTGATATTTCTCCCGGCAGTCTTGATTCCAGCTTGTATTTTTCCAATTGTGTTATTCCAATAGAGAAGATGAAAAAAGCTCTTGGTTTTATTGAGATATATTATCCTTGTTTAATACGTCCAGTGCTCCCTGAAGTAGTTAATATTCTAAAATTTATATTTCTAATATAAAAAAGAAAAAACTTAGAGAAGTTAAATGCTTTACCCATGGCCACAATAATAGTAAGTGGCAGAGGAAAATTTGAAACTAGTTGAGCTTAAATACAGAGACCCTTAACACTAAATACAGAAGTTTTTAACCTCTACACCTTATGCTTCAATACACCTATTACACTGTGGCCTTCCTCTTTCCTATTCTGTCTTTCAATTTGGCCTTTTCCATCTCAATTCTGGTCTGTCTTTGTATCTTTCTTTGCTTCCTAACAAAATAGACTATGCTGTTCAGAATTAGCATGCAAATGTCAACATAAATCATAGATGTGAGAAGAAATCCATGCAAATAACCATAGTACCCATATCAATGTGTCCTTGCCATAAGCAAACCAATTTTTGACAGTCCACTTATTTGAAAGTTTTTATTGGTGGTAAGAAAAAAGGAAAAGTTGGGACCATCAAGAATTACCAGTCACACACCCATCATTAAGGATTTAGTTAATGCTTGGCACTGAAATTAGCCATTTATATATAGTATCTAATGCAATCCCTAGCACAACCTTACAACATAAACATTATTACTAGTAATTTACTGTGGAGAAATTTGAGGCCTGGAGACATTATGCAGTTTACCCAAGGACATACAATTTAGCAGGTTAAGCAGAAATTTGGACCTACGTTTGACTAATTGCAAAGATTGTGGTATATTAGCCATTAGTTAAACTGCACTTTAGACCACTTGGTTGTGCTTCTTCTAGAAAGAATACTTTGAGTAAAGAGAGAGATCAACACTTAGCTGACCCAAGATCACATTCTCGCACAGGTATAGCAAATTTTCACTACTCACTTCTTTAAAAAAGTCAAAGAACCATTATTTTGAAAGATAAGAGGAGAAAGAAGGGGGGAGGAAAGAAGGGAGGATAAAAGGAAGGAAGGAGGGAAGAAAGGAAAAAATAAAATTCCTCCTCACTTCCTGGGTTGATGATCAGACTCAAAGTCCTGAGCCAAATGAGCAGATAAATTATGAAATCAAAGCAGAATTTTCCTTTTTACTACAGTGGGAGGATTTGTCTTATCAAACTATTTACACTTTTGTTTGCCATGATTTCTATAGTTTTAGTCACTGTACCACTGCTTAAAGCAGAAGCTGAAGTCAGGGGAGATGCCAAAGGCGAGGACAAAGAGATGACTTCTCTTGCAGTTCCTCGTGGGGCCCCAACCAGAGCCTGGTGGGCTGTCCTAGAGTCGCAGGATGACAATTGAGCCTAATGGGATTTTGAAAGCTTTCTCTTATCCCATGATTCTGGGTTGCATGTTTCTACTCTAAATATGGACAAGAGGGAATGAATAATAAGTACAGCCAATTGCCAGAAACTTTTTACTGCCTTGGTGCAGATCTATTTTTTAGCTGGATGACTTTTATTTTTCCATTTTTTAATTGCTTTGTTTGTATTATCCTTTTTCTCAGGGCAGTTTCTAAATACCACTTCAGAGAGTCTTTTATGTTCACAACAGTGACAGAACTGCAGAGATTTCAAGCTAAGCATGAAAGCCTGGATCTAATATCTTCTCCCTGATTTCCTCCCATCTAATAGATCTGCTTGCTTATCTTGCTGCTATGATACCAGGAACAATACAGATGCTTATTGAGGAAAAACTAGGACTGGCAGAAAAGCAGACAAAAACAATTCCTTATCAGAACTCTGGTTTGATATCTCATCAAATTTCACATACATTATGCAACCAGACAACCTATGATGGTGAAGAGTGCAGTTGAGAGAAGTGAGAGATAGAGAAAACTGCCTCCTGAATTTGGTTGGCCAGCTATGTGATGCGCCCCAGCAGGAAAAAATATCAATTGGTAATCACAAACACTTACTTTTTACTCACAGAGACGCAGGAATGGATTTGATCATGTCGTGGAGTGCTTTGAGGTCTTTGGAATAAAGGCATTCTACAAATATATATTTCTGTATATGGTTGTGTGTGTGTGTGCGTGTGTGCGTGTGTGTGTTTACACGTTCTTTCTCTTGAGTAATAGGCAGGAAGGGAGAATTTCGTACAATATCTGCAAGTACATTTCATAGTCTCTGTATGTTGTGTGCTCATATATCTAAACATTTTTACAGGTAAGCTGCTTTCTGTCTTATGAAAAATGTCTCTTGGCTGCATTGAGGTCTTCTATATCCATGGAACAAACTGGCAGCTTAGTGCTTTTCATTCAGTATCCAGCAGACGAGCAAATCCCAGGGCTGAGCTATTGATCCAGCTGAACTCACAAGCAGTATGTCCTTATTCTTCTGGTTCAGTAGCCTTGGATGTAGTATACAAAATAATTTGCTGCATTCTTCAAAGCAATTTTCCCGTGGGGTAGGAAAAACACAGTTGGAAAAATGCAAAGATATTTCACTGCATTCAACAATAAAGGCAACATTTTAAATAAGTTAACTGATATAAAGAAGCCCACTTGTTTTGTTTATATTTGTTTTTGTTCTATCTCATTTTGTGGGTATTTCATGAAAAAGGCCAACAGGGTAAAAGTTTAAACAGAATCCTTTTTAAAAGAATTTTACCCAGTCCACTGTAAGGGTTTGGGGAAAAGGCTTAACTTTCAAATCAGCTTTTATTAATGTTCATGATCACACTATGATTTGTATCTTTACCTTTTATTCATTTTTCTAATTTATATATCAGATTAGTCTCAAGATATGAAATAATATTTTTCTGTTTCACAAGAAAGACAAAGAGAGAAGATAAAGGAACAGTTGGTGGCTGTCATGAAAAGAAGGAACATGTCAAGGTCCTTATTCACTGGTCTAGTCTCTTGTTAGAGGTACAGGGTTCACTGCTCAGATAGATGACCTGGATGTTCAGTCCGGGGAAGCCAGTTAGCCTTTGAATTCAAATCAGAGCTGGACCAAGACTTGCAGGTTAAGTTATCAGTGCTGATCTTCCCACCTGTAAAATGACCTTTTGTCATAAAGTCAGTGTGACATTCAGACTTAAAAAAAAAAATGTATCGAAAGCATTTAGTACAACCTGGGAAGAGAGTAAGCAGTCAAAAGTAAGTCCTTAATATGACGAACAGTAACTAATCAGTAGCAGAAAGGGTAGAGTCACAGTCACACAAAACTATAGATCAAACTCAAAGAAGTCAGACTCTTAAGAAAATTGTTTACTGCCTAGCACATGGTCAGCACTGTCTTAGCTGTTGTACTAGGCACTGGGGGATACCAATTAAGAAGAATAAGGTATGGTGTCTGCCCTAAAGAACTAACTATCTAGTTAAAATGATACATGGGGAATATATTTAACACAAGACAATTAAGTATCAAATGAATAATAAAGGCAATCAAATAGGGGGTTTAAAGGAGAGTTCATAGAATAGAATAGTTATAGCATTCATTATCTGATAAAAAGGCAGAACTAGGAGATATACATGCATATATATATATATACACACACACACACACACACACACACACACAATCATATATTTAGAGAGAGAGATAATTTCTTCAATATTTTTATCTACAACTTCACACCCATACAACAAAGATAAACAATAAGCTGTCTGAAAACACAGCCATTTCACCATTATCTAAATACTAAGCAGATAATAAAGAAAAGACTTTTGGACTCTGTGGGAAAAGCTGAGGGTGGGATGATTTGATAGAACAGCATTGAAACATGTATATTATCATATGTGAAATGGATCGCCAGTCCAAGTTCGATGCATGAAACAGGGCACTCAAAGCCAGTGCACTGGGACGACCCTGAGGGATGGGGTGGGGAGGGAGGTGGGAAGGGGGTTCGGGACGGGGGAACACATGTACATCCGTGGCTGATTCATGTCACTGTATGGCAAAAACCACCACAATATTTAAAGTAATTAGCCTCCAATTAAAATTTTAAAAATAAATAAATACTAAGGAATTATAGGAAATAAATTTCTATTTGATGAGCTTAAAAAGTCAATCATAAAAAACATAAAGCAAGACTTTGAGTAGCCTCAGAAGCCCAGTGTCCAGTATTACATTTCCGTTTGCTTCTGGGAAATTAATCAAGCCAATGAAGCTGATACCAATAAGAAATAGGGGAAGTGGAGTTCTTTTTAAACAGAAGCAACAGTTGGGCTATAATTACATAACCAATAGCCTCTTTTAGTGCCCAGAGCATCAGAACATCAAACTGAGGAGGAGTTTATGCATATGAAGAGTAAAAAAAATCATTGGCCAATAGATCACATTAAGTAGATTTAACAAATTATTGAGACAATATTAACTTTTTTTACTATACAAAATTTGGTTGAGTTTCAGGGCACAAAGATAAATTTATATTCAAAATGTCCATTCCTACTGCCCAGTTCTCTATTTTGTTGGTGTTATCTTGCACTGGTGAGATTTGAAAATAAAAGCTATTTGAAAAGAAATCTATATAGAATTTAATTTTATTACTTTAGATTTACTTGTATATTACCTTAACAAGTATTTTAGGAGCTGTAATATTCATGAAACATATATAGAGATAAATCTACACATATAATATTATAAATTGCATATTATATAAGAGTTTCTAGGTAATGAAAAATAGCATTAAGAAAAATGAAGCAGAATACTACGGGGAGAGAGATTCTTTTTTAAACTCTCTAAGGAGGTCAACTTTGAGCAGAAGCTTCAGTGAAATGATATGGTGAACAATGCATGCAAAGTTGAGGGTCAGGTCATTCTAAGAGCGGGGAATAGGAACTGTAAGGCCTTGATGCTGAAGTGGATTCAGGTTATTTTAAGAACAGCAAAGAGGCCAGTATGTCTAGATGGACAGAGATGTCTAATAAAATTCTACTCTAAGTTTTGAAGCTGAGAATTTTAATTTTTATGTCTATATACGATTAACTTAGTTTTATGTCTCCAGAAACTACCACTAACTGTGTCCCATCTAAACACAGAAGACAATCAAATTAATTTAAAGTAGGCCCAGGGATGTAACACCAGGAATGTGGTACTGTTAAAAGCAGAAGCAAACAATTGTCAACAGACACAGCAAACTAAGAAGTAAACCTGCAGTGTCTAAGCGGCTTGCAGTTACCGGATACAGAATGTTTATATCCCACAAGACTCCAGGGTCAGAGTGATTTTTCAGAGAGTTCTTTAAAGAAATAATTTCAAAACTAGCAACAGTTTTAAAGCACATTTTTAAAAAGTACTACTTAATTACAAATCCAATTTTTAAAAAACACAAAAATTTCAACTATACACAGGAATTGTAAATGGTTGGTCTCAGTTTGTGTAAAAGGTCTTCTCTTGAAGTTGCAGCCTGATTGATGTTCTAAAAATGATTCCAAACCTTCATTTTGGTTTATTTAGCAACATCTGCTATGCCATTTAAAATTTTTTTAACGTAAAAAAAATTTCAATATAATAAAGGGTTAATGTAATTAATATATGGAGACCTCTTTCAAAGTAAGAGTCAAAACCTCTTATGGGAAAGAAAAAAAAAAGGGAAAATTCTGTACAATGAAAATCTAAAGAAGCAAAAATATGTGACCAGTTGACATAAGAAATATTTACTTTCTCTAGTAGTAAAAGGAAAAAAAATAATAAATCAACCATGAAGCTCTGTAATAGCTTAACAACTGAACAAAAAAATAAGGAAAAAACCACTCATCATCAGTGCTAATGAGTGATTAGAGAAACAGCCATGACCTGGTGACATACAAAGTATTTTCTTAGAAAGTTTCAGATCTCTCATAAATGTATGCTGCTGCTGCTAAGTCCCTTCAGTCGTGTCTAACTCTCTGCGACCCCAGAGATGGCAGCCCACCAGACTCCCCCGTCCCTGGGATTCTCCAGGCAAGAACACTGGAGTGGGTTGCCATTTCCTTCTCCAATGCATGCAAGTGAAAAGTGAAAGTGAAGTCGCTCAGTCGTGTCTGACTCTTAGCGACCCCATGGACTGCAGCCCACCAGGCTCCTCCGTCCATGGGATTTTCAGGCAAAAGTACTGGAGTGGGGTGCCATTGCCTTCTCCGTCTTAAATGTACATGTCTTACCAAATCAGGGTTCTCAATAATAAAGTGAGTTGCTCCACAACTTTACCATTATGTAGAACAAAATTAATTTAATGTGATTATCAATGTTTTAATCTGTATTGGATAAAACTTTAATTATTATCTGGGTCATTTTCCAATATTTTAGATAACTGATACTACTTTTACTGATTAATTCAAAAAGAAAAATCTAAAAGAAATCTCTATTTCTTTACTTCAATTACTATAGTGGTGATTTCTAAATATGGAGCCCAGAGACAATCTGGATTTCCATCCAGACATATTTGAGCCTAAAAATCTGAATCTGTAACAAGCTCCAAAGATTTGCTGATGCATATAAGTTGGAGACTCATTGACCCAGCAGAAGCAAAAGAAAAATTAATCCATGCCAACACATCAGGAGTCATAGATGTGCTTCAGAAATACACATCTGCAAAGAAGCAAGCATGTGAAGTAAGGGATTGCCACTTATCAAGGCCCTTGGAAAATCAGCCCTAGAATGGTCTCCAAGAATGGACTATATGTTAAACCTTGAAAGCTGACTGCCCAGGCAGGTCTATGCACTGAGGCTGAAGTGGACACAATAGGACAAATTCCAGGGGGAGAACAGTCACCAGCCAAACTTAATCAGGGCAGCAGGAGACCAGCTATGCCATTCTCCTGTGGGCATTTCCATCAGGGCTACCCTTCAGGTCAGCATAGACATGCTTTGGCCTCAAAAATATGCCTTTTGCCTTATTCTATTAAAAGTTACAATGGATCCAATTTTCTGAACCTCTGCTTACTGCTACGTCTTTCTGTCGTCCTCAGTGATCATGAAATGCATTGTCAATATTCAAATAGTATGTATCCAAACTCTACAGAATAAAGAGCAAATTCTGACTTTAAAACAGCTACACATGAGAATTCTTTTTCTTGCTGTCATAGGTGAATGGTGATTGTGACACAAAAGGGGACTCTGACAGCAATAAAGGTCTATCAACCTGATCATGACCTGTTTGTTCACACTCTGGGCCAGTTTAACGAAAGGAGAAAAGACAGTGTTTTTCCATTTGAAGAGCTGTTTTAAAAAGGAAATGACATTTTTATTTGTTATATGAATAGTTTTCAACTGTTTCTTAGTGTGTTTAAAAAAAATATTTCTGAAAATGTTCATAAATTTTCTTAAGTAACAAATTGTGCTTTTATCTGTATTTTCAGCCTTTCAGTATACAAAGAGGACTTGCAAAGTCACTTCAGCATTTCTGTAAAAGCCCAAATGTAAACGAAAAGTAAATACAAACGCCAGGAGTCTCTTAAAATTCAACAAATGTGTCCTCTACCCACTCTTCTTTGCTTGAATTGGGTTCTTTGTGTCCTCATTTCCCCCAGCCTTGGCCAAGTGCATTTTCTTGCTCACCAGGGCCCTGAAGATGATGATACAATGGTGCATTCACGGTGGTGGCATATGCAGAACTATGGGTCAAGGTCCGCTCATTGTTTCCTTGGGGCAACTATTCGAGGGAGTGAGTTCCACTTGTCCTTAAGGATGGACACTACAGACTTTTGACCCTCTCAATGCCTAATATAGCCATTTTTCTTATTTCTAGTATAGACATGGTCCATGTCATACTACACACGTTAAACAGTACGTTAGGAAAAAAAGATAATATTATCTTTGTCTCTTCCCAACCTCTACTCCAGAATGTTCATAGCTTTGGAGAGTTTGACTGATATTTACTTTTATCATAATTTTGTGAAGGGGAGATTGAACTTAGAACCTATATAAGTGATAAAGTAATTCCAAATAGTCACTGTATTCATATTCATCACTTATCACTAAATGGAACTGATTATAAATGTACTGGAAGACTATCAGAAAGGCACTGTTGATTTACTTTACATAGATAAACAAGCCACATAAAAAATGAAAGCACAATGCTTACTGAATTGTAAGTGATTAAACATTAATGACTGTAAAGCTTAGTCAAACACTGCAAGTCTTAAAGTCTTCCACAGTACATCATGTTGAGTGTCAACGGATAAAACAGAATGCCAATAATAGTTGGAATGTTCTTGAAAAGAGTTAAGCTTTGTCAATAGCTATAAATGTACACATGCCAATATCTCAAAATCTATCAGTCTCTACACACTGTTTGTGTGAGGCTCTATTAGTCTGACCAAATAATTCCAGTACTCATTGGCATTGAAAAGAAAGTCTGAGAGTAATTTTATATTCACTTATGTGCTTCTTTCATGCTCTGTACATGGATTTTGGTATTGATGTAGTCAAATATTTATTGTCTACACTAAAAGAAGGTTGAGATAAAATGAATAAATCAAATCTTTATTTCATTTTTTCCCTTCATAGCCTCTCTGCTAAGTAGAATGCTGTAGGGAAAGCAAGTTTAAATCAGTATCTATCGTATATCAAATAATTATTTAAAAGGAGGCACAAAAACAGTCATATGTCCTGTCTTTGGTAATCTCAGAGAAGTCCGCAAACTCTACCCTCAGTCACTTTGGACAAACATCTTGCGGACAAAAAATGTAAGAATTCAGGATAGGTGGCCTTGTAGTCCCAAAGAGCTGTTTGGTTCAGTGACCCACTCCTAGCACAGATGAATTTGATGCTTTATCTGACAAAAAAAAAAGTTGGCTGATCCTGTTATTGAAAGATTGTTTCATTAATTCAAAATAATCCTTTCACACAAGGACTGAGGGGAAAGCAGAATTTTCGCCACCAACACGGGAAGTCTCTACTATTGAAGGCCATTCAGCAAGTCGATATCACCAAAAAGCTACTGAGCAACAACTTAGATTTGCACAACACAGTTTGTGTACATTTGAGAACTGAAAATGGATCTGACATGAGATGATATTCAGGAATAATTTTCAGTTTTATTAGATATGGTAATGTTATTTTGATAATGTAAGAAGACAGTTTTGTCTTTTAGGGTGGGATGTTATGTTGTCTGTATAATATTCGGTCTTGTCTCTGCTCCACTCCCATTCCACCCCATTGTGTAGAAGACTTATCAAATGTTTGGTTTCAGTACCACATCCATTAATTATAGATGTATTGTGGTGACTGTATTTAAATATTCATTGATCTAGCTAACATTAATTTTGGCTTCATATAAGAAAAATGCACTTTGCACTTGATGTTCAAAGATTTGGGTTCAAATCTTCACTCTTGTTTATTAAGTCATACGACTGTGTTAAAAAAAATTCACTTAACCAGTTGGATTAGTTATTTCTGCTTTAAAGTAGAATCTCTCTCATCAATTATTTATTTTGAGGAATCAAACTAGAAGTAAATTTAAAAATACTTGATGAACTCAGAGTGTTATATCCATGTGAGATATTATTGAGAAACTGCTACAACTCTAAGAAGGTTGTAGATAAAAAATGTCAATAAAAGGTAAATTTTACATTCGGAGGTCATGGAGTATAATAACATCCTAGAAAATTTATTCTCCTTCAAATGAAGACCCAAATTTCACTGTAGGAACTTAAAATTCACCCAAACTCTCCATTCCTTCCTTTATTTTTTGTTCAAAAGTTCTTCATTTAGTATTTCATTCTGTAAGTCAAAAAAAAAAAAAAGTTTTGTTTCTACTGTGTGTCAAATACAGTGCTAGATACCGAGCTTACAAAAATGAGGAGAATACTATCCCCCACCCTGCAATAGAGCTTACCCTTCAATGAAAGGGCTTGCTCTCTTTCTTTCCAATGCATGTTGGGCTCATAAGCATCACTTTCTAAAAAGCGTTAATGTCTAAAACTATGCTCTGCTGCTGCCGCTAAGTTGCTTCAGTCGTGTCCGACTCTGTATGACCCCATAGACAGCAGCCCACCAGGCTGCCCCGTCCCCAGGATTCTCCAGGCAAGAACACTGGAGTGGGTTGTCATTTCCTTCTCCAATGCATGAAAGTGAAAAGTGAAAGGGAAATAGCTCAGTCGTGTCCAACTCTTAGCGACCCCATGGACTGCAGCCTACCAGGCTCCTCTATCCATGGGATGTTCCAGGCAAGAGTACTGGAGTGGGCTGCCATTGCCTTCTCCATTTTCAGGTAGGATCCTGTCCAAATTCTGTTTCATTACAGAGATGTATGTAGTGTTGATCCTTAGAAAGTGAAAGTGAAGTCGCTCAGTTGGGGTCTGACTCTGCAACCCCATGGATTGTAACCACGGAATTTTCCAGGCAAAAGTACTGCAGTGGGTTTCCATTTCTTTCTCCAGGGAAACTATGCTCTGACTAATGTTAAAAGTTGATGATGTGCCATGGTTGTTTTTTTTTTTTAATTCTATTCTCATCATACTGACAAATATTTCTTGGGCCTTAAAAAAGGATCATTAGGGAACTAAGATCCCACAAGTTGCATGGCCAAATAAATAAATAAAATTTAAAAAAAAAAAAGGATCACCTTTCAAAGACAATTTGAATTTTAAACTATTTTTTCACTTCTGTAGTAAAATACAATTTGAGATGAGCCTACAAAACATCAGAAATCTCACTAAGTCACTAAGAAAAGACTGAAACGAGACTGCCAAGGACACAAAAGTTTAGAGAGAGAATGATTATAATTAGACTTTCTTAGTTGATATGCATACAGTATAAGAATGCAGTAAACTTGTATTCTCTATAAGAATACCTCTCATGATGAATAAGTAAACTGGCATTCCAGTTTTTGTGGAAGAGCCCCTGCTTTGAGAAATGCAGAGTCTAATGCAGTCTTTCTTAATTTCTTTTGGATTATGAAATTCTGAGACACGGAAAGAAGCTACATATCTTTCTACAGAATAGTGCACATGTGGACCTACACACATTTTTAAATATAGATCAGGGATTTTTCAATCCTGTTGTAGTTTAGTGGACAATCAAGTTCACATATGATATTACCCCAAGTGCTGTTACCTGCAAGACCAGGATATTTACAGGACTTGAAGCAAATTACTCATATTTTAAAGATTTTGACTGCTTTGTGATGACTTTAGAAAAATGATCTGAAAATTAAAAAAAAAAAAAAAAAGGCCAATCAAAGAAGGAAAAGATGATTCTGAGATAAGAGTGAGATCTTCCCCACCCAGGGATCAAACCGAGGTCTCCAGCATTGCAGGCAAATTCTTTACCACCTGAGCCATTAGGGAAGCCCACTTAAGAATCAAGCCAGTCTTCATGTTATATCCCTAGGGCCAGAAGCAATCCCTGGCTTGTACATGTTAGATGTAAAATAGCCTTTGTTGTAAAAAAGCAAAGATCATGAATAAGCCACCAAATATTCATCCTTCCAGTTCTTTGCCTGATGCTAAATGGTTCTTACAACACTTCCAAGGTAAAGGCGCCCCTGCATTACCAACTGCCTCTGGCAGAGTCTGAGTAGCCTTTGCATTCTACTAGTGGTAGGGATCAATCCTGGGGCCATTAGATTATGATCTCTTGTTTTAAGACAAAATGTTAGACCTTAAGTATTGCTGTAAAATGAAATCATATCTTTGGCACAGCTTTAAAATAACAACCTGCCTAAAGGCAAAATTCTCTTCCCCTCATCACGCAGTGATAAATCTCTATTTCACATTCTGCACTTGTTGGGTGAGTAGCCCCGTCCCCAGGCACTGTGAACAAAAACCCAGAGAAGATAATGAGGGCAGAACCTAGGAAAAATAGACAGTGCAGGAACAATCTGTGGCTGTGGGTGCAAAGAAAATTTGGCTCAAAGCACTGTCATTAAATATATACTGCATTGATGATGAAGTTGAGGAAAGGGGATTGAATAATACATTTTGATATTTTAAAGATAATCCTCTCTTCATCCAAATATTTTGATTTAAAGAATGCCATTCTTACAAAGAGGAGAGTTTTGCCTTTTCAGACATCCTATTCGGGGTATGTCAGAGAAAATCTATGTCATTTTAGTCTAAAGTTTAGATTCACTGTATTTTACTGATATATTTGAAGAAATTACTGAAATAATACCCTGAATTCTTTGAAGTCTTGTGTTGTTTAGAATTAAGAGACTTTGGCTTTAAATGTGTGTTGAACAAAAATTCCAAGAGTATAATACATTTTGTAGTATTTTACCTAAAAGAAGAAATGTTTACATAGGATCATTCACTTTGCAGCAATGTGGAAAAGCTAATACTTTGTGGAAAGTTGTCTAAACCCCCACTACAATCATTATCACAAATTCAATTTCCAATAAGAGTATCATGTAGAGTAGGATATAAGATAACAGTTCTTGGGATATTGTGAGTAAGTATTGTAAATTAAAAATTTTAACACCAGTTAGAATACATATATACATATATATATACACACGCACACACACACAAATATCTCTAAGGCCAGATATTCTTTCATGAATCATAGCACAATACAAAATAAAGAAAGACATTCTGAATTTAAAATGATCATCTATATAACAATGTGACTGAGGATAAGCAGATGTTTTGCTACATTAAACAGTGTCTTAAAAGCTTACATTAGGGGTTAATAAACTAGGGTCAGTGATCCAAATCCGGCCCATGACTTGTTTCTGTATGGCCCTCAAGCTAAGGATGGTTTTTAAAATTTTAAAGGGTTGTAAAACAAAACAAAGAGCAATATATGAGAGAGACCATATGTAGCTCCCAAAGCCTAAAATATTTATTATCTGGCCATTTACAGAAATACTTTGCCAATCCCAGGTTTAGATTCTAGCGTACTAATGGTGAGGTTTAATGTGCAATTTTGGATTCAGTTGGAAATGCCACATTATTACACTAAAGATAGGTCTCATCTTCTGCAGCAGTCAATTTGTGTCAATTTAGAGACTGAAAAGATGGAAAATTTCCCTAGCAACAAGTCAAATGCTCAAATTTCTAGTTAATTTAAATCACACTAACTAGATTCGGCTTCCTTATCAACAGAAATGCTTTAGGAGTGAAGTCGTCTGATGATACTTTTAGTATTGAGCAATCTTTTGGCATATTTTGGAGGAACATCGATTTGAAGTGGAAGTACTGAAAAATTCTTATACCCAACTGTAATATTCTTTCCTATTATTCTTCTTCAGAAAAAAAACTATCTCTCTCCATAGGTTTTTGAATATGTGGCTTCGCATGAGAATATGTGGGTATTTTAAGCTAAGAAATTTGTAAATGTATTTACCCAGTAACATAAAATTATTTTAATAAGCTTGTTTGTGAACTAACTACATTGTTCAGAATTCAGGTTCAGTTAATAAACTTCATCATTAACACTATTACTATGATTGATTCTCTTTTCAAATTGTATGCATGGAAATCTATGACAGCACTGTACTAAAAAATAGAATCAATCTGGCCATAAGCAGTTAAAGATTTCCATATTATCAGCCAATAATATATTCTAGAATAGTCTTTTACATTAAATAGGAATTAATAATTCTAATAAAATTATTTTTTTCTTTTAAACAAGTCATGTGTATTTTTTGTAATGTGCATTAATGAAGCTCCCTATCTCAGAATAATAAAAGTGATGTAGGGAAATGTAAGTACCACAAAAGAGAATTTAATTTGAATGTTTTCACAAACCTGAGAAAAAAGAGACAATTTCTTTTCTTAAAGTTCATCTGAAAATTCTTAAAACAATTTGGAAAAACAAATTTACATTTTGATAAGTGCATCTCAGGTAAAAGAGAAGTTCCCCTCTATATAGGCCTTTATTAATAAGTAGACTACTACTCATTGAAATTTTAATTTATGATGTCCACTCTGAAATGGACTGAGATGTCTGCAGTGCCCTGAGAAATGGTACCAATATCTAGATCACATGCCTAGATATTTCTAAGCTTTTGTGTAATGAATTACCGCTATTTTACTTAGGAGAAAATATGTTTGCTGTTATTTTTGAATCTTCGATGAACTCTCTATATCAAACAAGGTCAAGCCACAAATAATGCCCCAAATCAAGTTAAGATGAAATAAAAATCAATGATTTATAATACGGATTTGAAAGGATGTGGGTCAATGTAAAAGCTGCAAGATTTTGTTCATTATTTTAAAACGAATGCACATCTTCTGTGGGTAAAACAGCCCAAAGCAGTCTCTTTTAAATCATCTATTCCGAAAGATACAATACCTCCAAACAAGAAGCCTTTGACATCTGTGACACAGGAGACATGCAGAAGTCATTAAGGGTATCCCGAGGGGCTTCCAACAGTTGCTTCACTTTAGGGTGGGTGTGAGAAGGTTTAAAATTAAATTACTTTAAAATAAAGTTAGAGCACTAAGCAATTTCCTGCTTTCGACTCAGTAGGGTTTCCCGTGAGAAAAGAAAGTAGGCAAAAAGCTCAGACAGACAGACAAACATATTTACCCCTAGGTGGAAGGTACAAATTAAATTAGCCTGCTACAAAGGGGAGATGTTTTCTCCTTCTGTTCAGATGTCATGGTAGTGAGGAAACATAGTCTGGGGCCAAGAAAAATGGCACAAATGCATTCATCTGAGCTACCATTCATCCTGATCCAAGGTCTAAGCAGAACACATAAAAGAACAGCACTGTTGAAGGACTTCCTCTCCCTAGTTACCAAGTTGAGACTTGCAAGGGAATATGGGAGCAGGGGGTGGGGTTCTTTCCAGAATGTTTCAATGTTGTTGGAAGTGTCAGAGGATGTTATGGAGTTAATGACTGAATCTGAAATCACATCAGTATAATTTGATTCCATATTTCATAGAAAGAGCTGTATTTTATGGTACACAGTATGGTGTGTTTAAAGGTACATTGTGAACTTTCTTTCCCTCTGTAGCTGGAAACCAATATAGGCACTTCCAAAGAGTCAAGTATCTATTATAGTGCCTCATTAATATGCATGTTTTTGGCACTCAGTTTGGTTCAGCTGGTATGCTTTCCAGTATCTCATTCTTTATTTATATGAGACTAGGAGGTGTGACCTATGGAGCCAGTTGGCTGTCATGAATTGGAATATTCATTAAGCCTCATGAATTATGCATTAGACTGCTTATAATACTGAGATCCACATTTGATCTAGCCAGAACTCTCAACTGCTTCCCATTCGATGGAATGATCCACATTTTGTCGACCAAACTATATATGTGTTCCATACACTGCAGAAGGAGTAATTGTGTATTTGCTACCCAAAAATGCTTGGGAGATTTTGCAACTTGTGTCTGACTAAGTCACTTTCATATTTTTTGCATGTTTGAAGGGCACAGCAGACATGGTTCTCTTCTGGCAAACTAGGTTTGAGTAGCATTCTTCTCTAGGCTGATTACTGTTTCCATCCATTACTGCCCTTGCCTGTAAAAGTCACCAGTGACTGGTGAGCAGCCTGGATTTGTAAAAGATATGTAGCTGTCTCCTGGTGAGCCACACATACAAGTGAAGCCAAATATAAAGGACATGGAGAGTGCTTTTAAGAATTTAGTTTCTCTTATCTAAAATAAGGAAATCTTTTTACTGATAATCTTATCATTTTTGTTGCTTTTTTAGGGACAGGTATATTCAAGCCATATAAAATCTAATCTGGAGATTTTGCTGATGCTATAAGATTTTATCAGAATTCAAAACAACATATACTTGTTAGGAATTAAATATTTTCATTTTTAAAATATATGCAACAATATTAAATGTATGCCTTGTTTAAATCCACATTCTGAAATATAAAGAGAAAAAAAAAGCTAAAAAAAAATTAACCAGCAAATATTAATATGATCTCTTATACACATATTGGCAACCTCAAGTGCTAAAGGCATTTCACTTTTTAGGTTCTTAGTACAATTTACTCAAGGTAAAATCTTCCCCCCCAAAATACATTCTTAAGAAATAAGATTTTATTTAGCATTGATCTCAAACCTTTGATGATTATCCACTTTAAAAATTCTCTACTCTTTATTTCTTAATATAGACCTTATTTCTTAATGTAGAGGCCTTGGAAGGAGCCTCTATCGAGGGAAGTAATTATTATTAGTTAAAATCTAAAACATGATTTGAATTTAGTCCCTTCTGCTTTCTATATTCAGGAAAACTAGACTAAAGAATCTATAGCCGGCTCTACAAAAGGTCATGGGTGAGTCCTGGGTAAAAAAGCATTGTTTACAGATTTTTAGTGAAGAGATTAGCTGTCATTTATTTTCACATACCTAACTGAGGAGCCTTAGTGGTTCCCAGCAAGACTGTGTTCTCTTCTCTTTCTTAGCCTGTCACATCCTTGTCAGTTTCAATAAAATTACTTACCTGAATTATGCAAATGAGGTTTTGTGATGTCCAGCTCCCATCATTGTTCATCTCCACTACAGCTGAAAATTCTAGCAGACCCCTTGCTTACACTGTCTGATTCCAGGACTCCTTAGGTCAAGACCTTTCAACCTCAGAGTTTGACTTATGCCACAACCATTTGACAAATCGCCCAGACCCTCACAAAAGCCGGTTGAGCTCCAGAGTGGCTGCTCTCTCTATACACCACTGTTTCTCTGTTTTGACATTTCCTTCTCACTTTTCCTCTCAGTAATTAGACAAAGGGAGAAAAAGACATTTGTGTTTAAAGAATGCTTTCATTTAGGACTGTGATAAATGGCTCCCCTTTCCAAGAAGCTGCAGTCCCACTGCAGGACAGAAGGTTCCTTCACAAGGGGGACTCGACAGCAGAACCCGCCCACCAAAGCCTTCCCGGACGTCAGCTTTGCCTCTAAAAAGCCTGCAGAGAGTGTCCACTGATCTTATCTGTATTTTCAGTCAACTGGAAAAGGGAAAATGTAGCATGAACTACCCATATTAAAATTATCATGGTTGTAAATACAAGGACACCGAATTTATAATTTAAGTGTTTCTGAGAAAGTTTGGTGTCGGAAAACAAATTTGGAACAAAACACACTGTGATTGTCTTAAGTCATCTTAGTACCATTAAAAAGTCTCCTTTCAAGTAATAAATTCCAGATTATAATATATCCCACTCCCCAGTATGTCTCATCTATCATCCTGGGGGAAAAAAAATGAATTAACAGAACTATCCAAGATCTGGCATTTTAGTGGCCCATCACAAATTTGAAATATTTGTGGGGAAGTTTGAACATGCTCTTTTCAAAATAAAACACAACTCTTATCATGTTGCAAAAGGGGAAACAGGCTTTGTAAAAGGAAAAAAAAATTAATAGTAACTTTGTGTCAACTATGTTTTTATAAGCTTCTCTCAGAGTAACGAGTTAATGTTTATTGTTCCATTGGGGAGGAAAGATTGCCAAACATGCAAAATAAATGAAACTGCATGTGACTCAGCGTTTGAGAGTTTCAGTGAAAACTGAGCGTGTTCTCGTTCTTGCTATGGTTAACCCGTCAACTTCGCTCACGGTAGTGCATTAATTAGAAAATCACCAAATGACATTCCCAAAGGGGGCAAATCACTTCTATGGCCTGATATCACACTTGGATTAATAAAGCAACAAGCCTGCCTTTCTACCGATTAGAAGTTGGCATGTGATTTTTACCTGGTTTATGGAGCACCACCTTTAGACTCACTTAAGTTAATCCTGTGAAATTATGACACTTTCAATATTTGCAAGAAAGCATTCCTTTTATTTTATATTAATTTTAGGAATCAATAGAGCTTACAAATAGCCCCTACTAATGGACTTGCAATAACATTTTTTTTAATAAAATGAAATCTGGCACACGATTTTAAAAAGCCAATGTCAATTTGTGTAAGCAAACTATTTGTGGTTGCTTCCTCTTCCTTGTGTTTAGCTGTGGGAGCTAAAACAATGTAAGTGAATAAACATGCCAGAGTGTCTATCTCCAAAATCAAAACAAAGCCAAAGGAGGAATCAATTTCATTTGGATTTTTATTGAGATCTTTGTGAGGGAACAGGGTCTTTAGATGTTTCCCATGTAAAAGGCACTAGACCAGGCAGCCTGATATGCTTGAAATAATGTCCCCTCAGGCCTAAAGGCCAGGATGCATTCCGCTTCAGAGATCTTTTCCAGCATGCGGGAATGCATTTAGTGAGAAAAGGAAACCATGGGAACTCTTTTGGTAAACCTTTAACTAACACAGTATATGCTTGGCTCCTGGTTTCCATTTATTCTGTGAATAGAACAGAGCAGAGGTGAACTCGCCAATGCATAACTGAAAAAGAATATCAGGAAAACCTTACAGATCCAGGGTTTCGGGAGGAGCATAGCTTAACGTGAAAGGGAGCTCATATCATTGACAAATATGAAGTAATATTAGACATGTAAGTTCTCGTTATGGTAGCAAAATATCTAGAACTTTAAGTGTAAGTATATCTCTAACTGAAACTGTATTGTGTCGCTATGTGAAGACTTCTAACGATTTCAGGGACTTCTCCTTTGACTAAATGTTATGTGTTTCAGTATCAGTACACTCAAGTTTTAAGTTTGGTCTACATATTTATAGCAATGCGTTATATGCTTCCGTTTGACTTTTGTCACCAAAACATCTTTATTTTTAAACCAAAATTATCTGCTTTTTCTGATGAATCATACTCAACCAAGTGATGATTTTCTCTTTTAATTTCCAAGAACAAAAGTCTTGTTTAATTCTTTACTTAATGTAATTTCTTTCAGAAAGGATCTGAATTATTCAGAAAAGTTGCAGTCTATATTTACTCACTAACACACCATTTCCTAAAGGCAGATACTATCCTATTTCTTAGGCATATCATAAACACTCAGTAAATGTTTGTTGAAAGATTAATTTTTATTGAGCAGCTACTCTGTTATTCACTTCAGCTCCTAAGGAGCTCACAATCTAAAAATAAAAATAATGTTACAATAACCATAAAATAAAGAAGAAAGCTCAAGTGCTATATGGGCAATGCCATAGACCTTCAAAGGAGTTGAAAGACTGCTTACAATGTTGGTTATCAGAGAAATCAGTGAGTAGAAAATGTATCTGTCATTGACTATGAAGAAATGTGGGCTTCACTGGTGGCTCAGACATTAAAGAATCCTCCTGCAATGCAGGAGATCAGGGTTTGATATCTGGCTGGGAAGATCCCATGAAGGAGGGCGTGGCAACCCACTCTAGCATTCTTGCCTGGAGAATTCCCATGGACGGAAGAGCCTGGCGGGCTATAGCCCATGGGGTCACAAAGAGTCAGACGCAGCTGAGCAACTGAGCACGCACACATGAAGAAATGTACTTATTTAATCTGATTCATTAATCAGAAGAAATAATTTTCCAGTCTTTATAGATTTGATTCTCTTTCAGAATTCTAGTTGAACTTTTCATGATTATGAACAACTACTTGTGTAGTTGCACCTATAACAGAATTTTTATAGAAGTTGGAACTTTCTTTACCTAATTTCAAAAGGATAACTCCTCATTAATCACTCAGGAAGTGATTAAAGAAAATGTTTAATCTGTAGCTATGTTTCTATCATGTTTCTTCTTATCTTTTCAACTGGGTCTCTCTACCCAGTAATTAGTTGTATAATAGACCAAAAAACAAAAAAACATTCTTGCTGGAGTTATCATAGCTGAGTATGACATAACCTCTTTATGAAAGTGTATGACCTGAAAGAAGACTGCATTTGATTTTGAAATTTAACTAGCATAATTATTTCTAAATTCTGCTCAGAAATGAAAAATTACACAATCTGATTTATCAAAATAATGGCAGCAACTTCTTTTAATATCTATTCTTCTCCTTATAGTAGGTTTTCAGTTCAGTTCAGCCAATCAGTTGTGTCTGACTCTTTGCAACCCTAGGGACTGCAGCACACCAGGGTTCCCTGTCCATCACCAACTCCCAGATCTTGCTCAAACTCATGTCCGTTGAGTCGGTGATGCCATCCAACCATCTCATCCTCTGTCATCCCCTTCTCCTTCTGCTTTCAATCTTTCCCATCATCAGAGTCTTTTCCAATGAGTCAGCTAGCCAAAGGATTAGAGTTTCAGCTTCAGCATCAGTCCTTCCAATGAATAGTCAGGACTGATTTCCTTTAGGATGGACTGATTGGATCTCCTTGCAGTCCAAGGGACTCTCAAGAGTCTTCTCCAACATCACAGTTCAAAAGCGTCAATTCTTCAGCTCTTAGCTTTCTTAATAGTCCAGCTCTCACATCCATAAATGACTACTGGAAAACCATAGCTTTGACTAGATGGACCTTTGTTGGCAAAGTAATGCCTCTGCTTTTTAATATACTATGTAGGTTGGTCATAGCTTTTCTTCCAAGGAGGAAGCGTCTTTTAATTTCATGGCTGCAGTCACCATCTGCAGTGATTTGGGAGCCCCCCAAAATAAAGTCTGTCACTGTTTCCACTGTTTCCCCATCTATTTGCCATGAAGTAATGGGACCAGATGCCATGATTTAGTTTTCTGTATGTTGAGTTTTAAGCCAACTTTTTCACTCTCGTCTTTCACTTTCATCAAGAGGCTCTTTAGTTCTTCACTTTCTGCCATAAGGGTGATGTCATCTGCATATCTGGGGTTATTGATTTTTCTCCTGGGAATCTTGATTCCAGGTTGTGGTTCATCCAGTCCAGCATTTTGCATGAATGTCCTCTGCATATAAGTTAAACAAGCAGCGTGACAACATACAGCCTAGAATACTTTAAAAAGAAATGCGTAGTATACTTTTGAAATACATAGAAAAAGATACTGTTGTTTTCCCTCTCATTCTCCAAATACTACCTGCTCCTCCTCCTCCATTTCAGGGTATGACACTATCATATCCCCCATTATTGAAATCACAGACACTTAGAATTCCCTTAATGTTTAAATCCGCTCACATACACAATACACGTATATTTACAATAAATGCACCTTAACATCTTACATATTTATTCCTTATTTCACCCCATCATCACTGCCATAATCGAGAGTCTCCTAAGTGCTCACTTCCACAAATGCTTTAGATCCTTAACCTTCCTCTCTGCTATCTGTCTCAGATGCTATACCTTATCTTTCCTCTACGGACAAAGTCATATATATAGAATGCAAATCCAAATATACTGCAGCTCAGGATCCTTCAATAGCTCCCATAGAGATTTGAGAACAAAATCAAATGCCTTAGCAGAGTCCCTGACTCCTCCACAAAAAGTACTCTTCTTCACACTTTACTTAGAGATTTGCAAGCTACTCCATGAATCCTTCATGTTTCACATGGTGTTCCTATGGCTGGATTTTTTTTCCCTTCTCTTCAATCTCCATTCCACTTACCTACGTGCTATTCCTGATCCCATCAGTTTCTCCCAGATCCCTTCTCTGACCTGGGGTCTGCTTCGTATTCCTCTCCACACTCAGCATCCTGCCCTTTTATTTGTCCTAGCTTTTGTCTGTTGACACCGGTAGACCTTGAGCTCTTCTAGTGTAGAAAGTTTACTCCAATTTTTTTCTTTCAATTGCCTTGAATTAATTTAGCTTTTGGTTAATATTACCAATTGAAGAGACTTCCAATATAAAGGAATTGAGCCTTATGAACAGTCTCATGATTGGATATTCTGTTTCCAATAAGAGCAAGGAAAAAAAGTGAGAAATCACAAGAGTAGAGATAATAATGATGATATAAATATAGAATGTATACCTGAAGCTATGTACAGAAAAAATAAAATTAATAGATACAGACTTTTGGTTTCAGCTCCAATATGTGAAGAGCTTATAAGTCATCACCCCATCATACAGCAAGGAAAAAGCTGGCTAACCTGAAAATTGATGACTTTTCTCGGACTTTGAAAATAACTGAGGTTGCAGGGCAAACCACTCCCTTTGAAATCTGGAGAACAGGAGCATCCTTAGATATTTCAAACAAGATGCACTTATGTGGAGCAGAAGTTGCTAGAGCCATAAACTGCTAGGATCACTCAAGGTTAATTTTCACAAATTGAATTTGTATTGCATGAAAATAAGGCTACTCCTGGGAACCACAGTCCCAAGTAAGGCCTCACACTTTCATGAGCTTTACTTCCAGGAACCTACTAGGTTCTCACAGGGAAGATCTAGGAAAGAGCCTCCCCTGCCTCTGAAAGGGGAAGACGAATCATTGTGAAGTAGTCCCAGAGCTTTCTCTGTAAAAAGGCCGAGGCTCCAAGGAGATAGATTTTACTAAACCTTATCCCGGTTGAGAACAGGACAATCATTCTACTCTCTATTCCATATAGACTCTCTGTTTTATCTAAGGAGGAAAAATCATATTCAACAGGAGTTAGAGCCTCAGTAGACAGGTTGGGAATTCTGCTCTCAGGAATGATAACAGAGTAGGGAGTCAGCCAGTTGAAGACACAGACCCACTAAAACATGAAGATTTAATTGGAAAAAATAAAACACTCCACTTTTCCCACATCTTACTGTTCCATATAGTATATCTTACTACCACACCAAAAGGATGCCAGTATAAATAAAAGTGCATTCCACCTGGAAGAGCTACAAGACACAAACTCTCTCCCTCAGAGAGTGTTGGTGGTTTAGTTGTTAACTTGTGTCCAACTCTTGTGATCCTATGAACTGTAGCCCACCAGGCTCCTCTGCCCATGGAATTCTCCAGGCAAGAATACTGGCCTGGGTTGCCATTTCCTTTTCCAGGGGATCTTCCTGACCCAGGGATCAAACCCGAGTCTCCTGCATTGCAGGCAGATTCTTTACTGACTTGGGCTACGATGGAATCTTATTAGATTCCCCAGAGAGTATTAGAGAAGCCTAATATCAAGGAGGGAGAAAAAATAAGGGTGGTAGAGGAATTTAAAGCCTCTGGAAGTTGTAACTACAGCACATGTCACACACAGTCAATTTCTAGTCAGGTGGCCATAAATCTTCACAACGAAAGCCAATCTACCACAGTTGCCATTACCCAACACAGTATATACAGCTTTCAAAAAAATGACAAGGCACAACAAAAGGCGAGAAAAAAGCACAATTGGGAAAGAGAAAGCAATCATCAGAAATGACACAAATGGATTTCCTTGGTCATCCAGTGGCTAAGACTCTGCTTCCAATGCAGGGGACCCAGGTTCAATCCCTGGTCAGGCAACTAGATCCCATGTGCCACAACTAATACCCCGTGTAGCCAAATACATAAATAAATGTTTTTTAAAAGAAAAAGAAATGATACAGATGTTGGAGTTATCAAATAATTTAAAATAATTATGGTTAATATGCTAAGAGCTTTAATTGAAAAATAAACAGCATTTAAGAACAGGTGCCTTATGTAAGCAGAGAGGTGAAAACTCTGCTTAAGAAAGAGTTTAAGAAAGAATTAATAAAATATGCTAGAATTAAATACATTGTAACAGAAATTAAGCATGTCTTCAATAGACTCATTAGTAGATGGGATATAAAAAATCAGTGAACTTCAGGATAGATAAAGAGAAACTTCCCAAGCTGAAATGCAAAGATAAAAGTAAGTTAAAATAAAACATCCAAGATCTGTGAAAATTTTTCAAAAAGTGTGACATATATCTAATGTAATATCTCTAAACAAGAAAGACAGAAAAAAGCAGGAGAAATACATTTGCCAAGACTAATGATAGGCTTGAAACCACAGATTTAAACAAAGCAAACAAAAAAAAGCCTACCTGGCATATTGCATTCAAATTGCAGTAAATTGAAGACAAAGAGAAAATCTTTAAGAAACTAGAGGAAAAGACACCCTATCTATATTTTCTTGGGCTCCTAAATCACTGCAGATGGTGATTGCCTCCATGAAATTAAAAGACATTTCCTCCTTGGAAGAAAGGCTATGACTAACCTAGACAGTTTATTAAAAAGCAGAGACATTACTTTGCCAACAAAGGTCCATACAGTCAAAGCTATGGTTTTCCAGTAGTCATGTATGGATGTGAGAGTTGGACTATAAAGAAAGCCAAGTGCCAAAGAATTGATGCTTTTGAACTGTGATGTTGGAGAAGATTCTTGAGAGTCCCTTGGACTGCAAGGAGATCTAACCAGTCCATCCTAAAGGAAATCAGTTCTGAATATTCATTGGAAGGACTGATGCTGAAGCTGAAGCTCCAATACTTTGGCCACCTGATGCAAAGATCTAACTCAGTGGAAAAGACCCTGATGCTGGGAAAGATTGAAGGTGGGAGGAGAAGGGGACAACAAAGGATGAAATGGTTGGATGGCATCACCAACTCAATGGACATTAGTTTGAGCAAGCTCTGGATTTGGTGATGGACAGGGAAGTCTGGCATGCTGCAGTCCATGGCATCACAAAGAGTCTAATATAACTGAGCAACTGAACTGAACTGAACTAGAGAAGAATGAGGATAACAATTATAGTAGACATCCCACCAGAATTCAAGGAAGCAAGAAGAGAGTGGAGTGAAATATTTAAAGACCAGTGGAATAGAATAGAAAGCCCAGAAACAGAGCTATATCATGCTTAACTGATCTTGGACAAGGGTGCTATTCAACGCAGAGAGTCTTTTCACCAAATGGTGCTGGAACAAGGGGCATTCATGTAAACAACTGATGCAGACTTAGATGAATAAACCTAGATGCAGACCTTTAGCTTCCATAAAACTTGCTTCATGGTAGATCATAAAACCTTGAATGCAAAATTTAAGTTTATGTAACTTCTGGAAGAAAGCATGGGAGAAACTCCAGGTGATTGGATCTGGATGAGTTTTTAGATACACCATGGAAAGCACATCCATGAGAGGAAGATTAATGGATTGTATTTTGCTAAAATTAAAAACTGCCCTTTGAAGGATAGGATAGGGAGTATGGGAGAATAGCCATATCTTAGAGAAATATTTACAAAACACATTTCTGCAGGGTAATTGTATCAGAAGAGGACACCTGAGGCTCAGCAATAGGAGAGAGAGTGAATCTAAGAATGGGCAAAAGGTCCAGACTCCTCACTAGAGAGGACATATAATGACAGGTAAGAATAGTGATAGTGAAGTTGCTTAGTCGTGTCCAACTCTTTGCAACCGCATGGACATTAGCCAACCAAGCTCCTCCGTCCATGGGATTTTCCAGGCAAGAACACTGGAGTGGGTTGCCATTTCCTTCTCCAGAGGATCTTCCTGACCCAGGGATCGAACCTGGGTCTCCCGCATTGTAGGCAGACGCTTTACCGTCTGAGTCACCAGGGAAGGCCACAGGTAAGCATATGAAAGGTCAATTCACACAATTTGTCATTAGGAGAATGCAAATTACTTCCTGGATGGATTCCTGAAAAAGAAGACAAGAATGATAGGTAAAAACTAAGGGAATCTGCATAAATTTTGTACTTTGGTTGGTGTATCCATATTGATTCATTTTTGTGACAAATATATTAATATTTTAAAATAGGGAAAATTATGTCTGGGATGTATGGGAAAAAACTCTCTGTACCGGCTTTGCAAATTTTCCGTAAGCCTGAAACCATTCTAAAATAGCAAATTTATTAAAAATACGTATAAAAATTGAACCATATTTTTCTGAGGTCACATGTGTACATGGAAGAGGAGAATTTCAAAGTCACTTTCAACTCCATATGTGCCTTATATTTAAACATAATCATTTTTAACATACACTATAATTCATGATTCAGTTAGCAAATGCTTCAATGCTTTTCAACAGTTCTTAGCATACAGCTTGACCTTTAAGATTTTCATACATTCTTCCATAAGAAAAAAAAGTTTCCTTGTAATGAGCTTGATCTGCCGTACTGCCTTGACCATGACTAACAAGGGCTGACAAGGAAGCATTCTCTGCCCTGCCTCCCCTGTTCCCCCCAGATTCCCTCCTCACCCCTAAGGTGAGGCTCCAAGGGTTAGTGGTACATGTGAGCCTCACAACGAGCATGGTTAAGACAGCCGGGATGAGAAGAGCAAATAACCATCAACACTGAACATCCACGCCTATCCCATGCTCTTGAGAAAATGAGCCTCCAGTTGCCAGCATGGACAATCTCTTTCACTTTGGGTTTCAGCCAGGGAAGTCCAGGAAAAAAAACTAAAGTGGAATAAGCTATCACTTAACCTATCTATTCCACAGCTCTCCCATCTGCTAAATGATGAGACTTGCAGTGGTCCCTCACTTTAGCTCCTAATGAGAACAAACCCTAAGATATGGCTCAAGTCAGATGTTCATCACAGACTCCACTCCACAAGGTCAGTGTGAGCCGGGTGCTAAATCACCCCCCTGAGATGCAGGGACTGTGCTGTTGCCAGAGTCACAGGCTCCCGGAGTGAGATGCTCTGAGCCGTTTTCATACCCTCTGTTCTCCTCTCAACGGGGACAAAGGGAGGTCAAAACAGGCCCCTGGAGGGTTGGAGTGAGAAAGAGATGTATGCCGTCTTTCCTTGGCAGACAAATATTCACATTTACGAGTTGGAAGCCTCCGGCTCCCTCCCTTGAATCAGGGCTTGCTGCAGCTCAGGCTGCCATGGGATGGATTTGTCTTTCCCTGCACATTATTATTTTATTGTTATTACTCTCATTCCTTCCTAACTGTGAGCCAATGAGCAGAATTATTTTTATTTACTCTGATTTTTGGATGCTTGAATATATTACTTCAATATAGTTTATAATCCCTTTAATAGCACATAATGGTTATACTTTAGACATTTAAAAGCAATTGGGCACATTCAATATGTTTGTGACATATAATTGTATAATGCCCTATCTCTTTCTGTATTAAATGTTTCATGTTAATAAATTCTAGCCTATTTTGTATGTTTCATATTTGAGTGTATAAACTCATAAAAAGAATAATAACTGGCATGAATTTTTCTGGTAAACTTGGAGTGTGAAGATGTAATGGAACTACTGATAGCAGAGTTAAAGCTCTATAATTGAGGAAATCAAATTGAACATAAAGATACTGTAAAATTCAAATTTAACAGGACTCTGACCAGATCCAGAAATAAAATCATGATGATGCATTTGAATAAAACTTTTCCTAGTGTCAGGAAAGCCATATACTCTACGTTACAGCTGAGGGTGATCTGTGTACAGATGAGTCATCTTCTGACTGAGCCAGACTCCTGACAAAGTACAATTTTTATTGTAAGCTGATTTTTGTAATGTCATAGCTTCAATGTCGTCTGCATCACTAACACAACATTCTTCCAAAACTGGTGGCTCTGCCATACAGAAGCTCTGCAGCCTCTCTCTTTGATAAGTCTAAAGAGAAGGATTAATAACGAGACATGATGGAGCGTGATGACATGACATCATCCTCAGAGGTGACCCAAGACCCAGGGCCAATCCCAGCTTACATCTCGGATGCACATTATTGTTGATGGTTGCAGCTGTGCCTATTGTCTTGTCGGACACGTGCAGGGTGACGGAGAGATGTGTGCTGGTGGCCAGAGGTAGGGGCTCATCACCCTTGGAAATCATTTTGAGGAGGCTAGACTTCTCTTCATTTTTCCAGAAGAAACACATGTCTCATCGCACACACATAAGAAAAGCAGAGTGTGAAACTAAGGGAGAAGGCATTGAAATAATCCTGGCTCACAGGGGTTCAGGAATTTACTAAGCCTAATTTCAGTAGCTCTAGGTTTAATCCCTCATGCCTGCACAAGCTAATCCTTTATTTTTGTGCTCAAAGATATTTAGCAGCTTTCTCTCTGGTCCCTCACTATTAATATTCATCCTACAATATTTTCTTTTCTCTAAAGTTGGGTTGACTCATAAATAGAAAACTATTTTTCTATCAGGGCCCTCTGCAGATAATGGCCAACTTGGATCTAACATGATAACTGGATTTCTGATCCAGAAGCTTCTTTTTTGTGTCTGAGAAAACTCCACTTGTTCTCTTTTGTCTTCACTTCCATATAAGTTCAGGTGGCACCAGGTTTAAGGAAAATACTATTAGATATTATATCAGCTATCTGTTATAATACAAAATGTTAAAAAGTAAGTCAGCTTTCAGTAGGCTCAAAATGGTTGTTCTGTTAGATAACAGGAATTCAATTGTTAATGATTTGGTGTGACTTAACTGGACTTTATTAAATGACAGTAGCTAAAATCTGCTTGAATAGCATCTGAACCAGAGTTTTACCATTATTGAACCTTAATAGCAATTCTCCATTGTATTATCAAAAGATTTTCATGGATTCTTAAAGATTCATTTTTATTTTTTCTATTGAAAAAGAAGGCTAAATTATCCTGCTATTGGAGTATTTGGGGGTGAAAGAATAAATGTAAGATAAGGAAAAGCTTCTAACGTAAGAGAACCACTTCTAGCTGCATATTTCTTTCCTTTTTAGCTTTCAACTTGTTGCTTTGGATACTACAAATCAATTAATCAAGAAGATCATAGTTTACCCTTAGAATCATGTTGCAAAGAAATATTTAATTAAATAATGTATCTTTCCCTCAGGAAAATTGAAGCGATGAAAGTAAAGTACTTTTATAAATGCACAGAAATAAAGTACTGTTGTAAATACATAGAATAAATCCTTCCTTTTCTGAACAACAGCCATTTGCTCATGACTTTAATAGAGGTAGCAATACTTTTCTATTCAATAAATTTTGACAAAGAATACATACATTTTTTGAAGTTTAAATTGTAGGTAATGTTTTTAAGCACATTGTTGTTTAGAGGAGCACATGTTGATAAGTCTCCATAAAGCATAAATGAAGATGTTTAAAAATCAATAAAATATGAACCAGCAATAACAATAGCATGTATATGACTGAAATGAGAAAATAAACGTAGTAATGCTTTTAAAATATTGATTTGAAAATTAAATTTGTGGGGACAAAAACAGTAGAGCAACACCAGATATAATTAAAAGTTAAGTCTTAACTTCGTCTACGAGATCATGATGTGATCCTGGAAAATCATTTTACTTCTCTAGACCTCAGTATCTTACTCTCAGATGGTAAAGAATCTGCCTGCAATGCAGGAGAACTGGCTTGGATCCTGGGTCAGGAAGATCCCCTGGAGAAGGGAATGACAACACAGTTCAGTACTGTTGCCTGGAAAATCCCACGGATAGAGGAGCTTGGCAGGTTCCAGGCCATGCGGTGGCAAAGAGTCGGACGCAAATGAGTGACTTATACAGTATCTTATTCAGGCAGAATTGATAAAAGTTTCTGCATTCCTTTTTGTCCATTTACATTTTTTGAAAGTATGCATTCATTACTTTAATGACTATCTTTGAATTAGCTGTTATTTAACTATTAGACATCAGAACGACAGTGCTGGTTACTTTCAGAGGCTGTCCTTTCCAATTATTCAGTGTCCCTTTATGATTGGCTGTTTTCTGACTATGTCAGTTGTTAATTTTTTTTAATTACAGCCTTAAACATTTATCTTACATTTTTGACACAAAATCCATCTTTGACAATATATCTAACCTCTTTACTAACATTACCAAGAACTTAAAGCTTTTACTTCCATCTTCCACTTTATTGTTTATCACCCAAGTCTCTCATTTAGTTTATCCCATCCTCCAAAAATGTTTATCTTCTTACATGATTGTCATCATATGTTTATTCATGATTTTCTTCATCAATGTTTTTATTATTTTCATTCCATCTTTCTGTGTGTGATATACTTCTTACTGAGATGTGTTCCAAAATTCTTTCAGAAAGTGTCTGCAGGAATAAATGCACTGTTTTATTTGCCTGAAGAAATCTTCAGGTTCCCCTTAGTTTTGAATGATACTTTGGCTGACAACTGTTAGTTGAATGAATAAATAATGTTAGTCGAATAAATTTTAGCTTACAAAGTTGACTGTATTTCAAACATATTTAATATACAGTACAACAGAATTAGCTGATATTTTCCATTAAGTTTATAAAATTAGTATAAAACATAAGTAGCTATGAATCAGTTTATTCAAGTTGCTAACTTTTTTTTCTGAAAAAAAGTTAGATAAAATTACACAGTGAAGAAAATATTTAGATCTCAGTAGTTCTATTTACTCGTGTCCTCCACGTGCAAGCATGAGTTAAGAAACTAATGTGTGCAAGGATATCAGCATTAGATTCTGGAAAAAGAGCATGGAGAGAAATAAATCTGATATTGTACACCAATTTTCTGGCTCAAAGAGACTCATAGTTTGGTAAGAGAAAAAAATAATATGCAACTAATACAAAAGAAAAAAGGAAAATACGTGTAGATGGAAGAAGAGTTGTTTAGGCACAGGATTTCACTAGACTCCTCCAAGTTTCTGAATAATGCATTAGTATTCAGAAAAGTGCCTTTTAAAATTCTCTTCCAAATGCATGGTTGTTGGCAACATGCAGTAACCAAATCTCCAGACTGAAAAAGATTTGTCCTTAGAGGAGGTTAGAGGAGTCATATAAATCTTGTTTAAGCCACATGGCTGAAGGTCATGGTTCTAAATTAATGTCGGTTTAGAATTTAAGAATATTTGGTGCTCACTCATTATCTTAGTTTGGCTCTATTTTGAATTGATTTTCATCTGTGTTATACTAAAAGAAGCACATTTTAGTTGTAGTTCTGGGCTCAGTAAATTTTTGGAGTCCCTTGGACTGCGAGGAGATCCAACCAGGCCATCCTAAAGGAAATCAGTCCTGGGTGTTCATTGGAAGGACTGATGTTGAAGCTGAAATCACTTGATGCAAAGAGCTGACTCATTTGAAAAGACCCTGATGCTGGGAAAGATTGAGGGCAAGAGGAGAAGAGGATGACAGAAGATGAGATGGTTGGATGGCATCACTGACTTAATGGACATGGGTTTGGTGATGGACAGGGAGGCCTGGCATGCTGCGGTTCATGGGGTCACAAAGAGTCGGACACGACTGAGCAACTGAACTGAACGGCAGGTTTATCATTTTTTTTTTCCATGTGGCTCAGGTCCATATTCGGAGAAGGCAATGGCACCCCACTCCAGTACTCTTGCCTGGAAAATCCCATGGATGGAGGAGCCTGGTGGGCTGCCGTCTATGGGGTCGCTGAGGGTCAGACACAACTGAGCGACTTCAATTTCACTTTCACTTTCATGCATTGGAGAAGGAAATGACAACCCACTCCAGTGTTCTTGCCTGGAGAATCCCAGGCACGGGGGAGCCTGGTGGGCTGCCATCTATGGGGTCACACAGAGTCGGACATGACTGACGTAACTTAGCTTAGCAGGTCCATATTTGGGTGAATTAAGAAATATTAAAACCCTGAAATTATCCAGGTTTTGCCTTGAGATGATCTAGTCCTCTTAGAACTAAGCCATACTTCTAGATTCTTCTGGTGTGTGGTTTTGCTGAACTTTCTGACAGGAATTTGGGCACTATCAGCATGGCTTCTCTAATGTCAAGAAACCAAATCCATCAATTTTACATTGTAAAGTACCTACAATATTTTCTTAATTTATGAAAATTAGTTTTAATAGTCTTATTTTTCATTCAAAACTTTGGTCCCACGTTTATATAATTGCCAAATCTTTCACAATGTAGACTGCTAATTGAAAGTAAGAAAGAAATACACTTTTTCTCCCCCACAGCTATTCTCCTATGTGTTGAACTTCCATCTGTTTGCCTTTGTTTCTGTTTATGTGAAGCTTTACATTTTGCCATCAATATGTTACGTTATGTTGTGTTAACTTGTAAGCTGAGACATAAAGGTCATAAAGTATACACTTTTACCAACATTTTAGTTGACTGACTAGTAAAATCTGATTTGAAAATTCAGTAAGAATGTAATACATTTAATGAGACTACAAGAAGATTATTTGCTGAGGAAAATTCCTACATGAAAAAAATTAGTAATTTATATTGGTAATTTGAAGGACAAGGACCTGTATGTCACAAATGGGAAGTGAGTACACTTATGGGCTAAGACGTCTAATCTCCAGAGAAGACTTATTCCCAGACTTGCCTTTCATTCTCCTTTTTATGAAAATGCCTCCAACTAGTGATTCTCTAAGGAGTCAAACTAATTGAACTGTTTCCTACATCTTTCTTTCATGTGAGCCATAAGAGGAGGGAATGATGCAGAGAGCTCATAACGTATAAAGAATAAAGTTTTATGTATACAATAATTGGGGCTTCCCGGGTGGCACAGTGGTAAAGAATCTGCCTGCCAATGCAAGAGGTGCAAGGAGACATGAGTTCAATCCCCGGATTGGGAAGATCCCCTGGAGCAGGAAATGGCAACCCACTCCAATATTCTTGCCTGCAAAATTACATGGACAGAGGAGCCTGGCGGGATACAGTCCATGGGGTCACAAAGAGTCAGACACGACTGAGCATTGAACAACTGAGCACGCACACATACAATAATTAGACTCACATGTTTTAGGGATTTATATAAAAGGTAATTAGTTCTGTATATAGTACAATAGGAAAAAAAAAAAAACATAGCTTATTATGGATAATAAGTGAATGCTGGTTGCCACACTCAGAGACACTTCGTCTTCTACAGTTTCTTTATCATCATTGACTTGTCCTGTAATGACAAATTTTGCAGCTTTGGCTCTAAGTATGGGTCTTCTTAAGGCCAAGTTTTTGTTGCTATTTGAGGCTAACTCATGTCCAACTCTTTTGAGACCCCATTGACTATAGCCTTCCAGGCTCCTCTGTCCATGAGTTTCTCCAGGCAAGAATACTGGAGGGGGTCACCATTTCTTTCTCCAGGGGATCTTCCCTCCCCAAGAATGGAACCTGCATCTGCAGCATTACAAGCAGACTCTTTACCACTGAGCCACTAGGGAAGCCCTAAGACCAAATTAAAAAGAGTTAAACCCTGTTGTAGGAATGTTATTATCAAAGTAGTGTCATTGTCTTCATCCAAAGAGTAACACTGCTTGAATGCACTGGGCCCTGGAGGAAGGCTTTTCAGAGCAGATGGCATCTGTTACTCAATCTTAGTTTTTCCACCTTTTCAAATACAAGGTCTCTCCTTTTATTTCTTTTTCTATTGTTCTCCATATTTGGAAGATTTTTGAATTCTAAAATACTGCATTAAGTAAAACTCAATTTTATGAATTCCCATTTCCTTTGTTAATAATCATATAAAGAAAGAAATACATTTTATGCGATTCTGATCATTGTACTGCACTGACCCAAGATAACAATCTAAAATGTCGACTTAGCCTTCTCAAATCATCTTAAGTCTATGACCAATTTTTATTTGACCTTAAATATATACATATATAGGGGCTTCCCTGGTGGCTCAGACAGTAAAGAATTTGCCCACAACCCAGGTTTGTTCCCTGGATGGGAAGATCCCCTGGAGAAGGGAAAGGCTACCCACTCCAGTATTTTTGCCTAGAGAATTCAGTGGACAACGGAGCCTGACAGGTTACAGTCCATGATGTCTCAAAGAGTTGGACACGATTGAGCGACTAACACTTTCACTTTCCATATACATATATGTGTGATATATATGCAAAATAGGTGTTTAGACTCTCTAAAGGATACTGATTTCAAGTTGTTTTGGAACAAATTCAGATTCACAGGCACCCCTAGTGTATGTACAAAGGATACTTTTCTTAAGGAGGGAGACTCTTCAAAGGAAAAATGACATTTATGGTTAATATTTATGTGTATGTACTGAAAGTACATATATATATATGTCAGAAACAACCAAAATACATAAGTAATATAAAAACAATAGCAGATGAGCCAAAAATGAACTGTGACTTGAAAATATTTCACAATAATCAAACAAAATGTCTAGAAACAGTTAGGCCTTGACGATAATCAGCTAATGCAATTCTATACTTGTAACCACTGCTCACAAACAGGCTCAGATATTATTTTTCACTGAGGAAATAAACACTTGTCTTTGGACTGATTCCCATGTGGCAGAACTAGGGCAAGGCATTTATTGCTATTCTGAAGCTCTTTGAAAAATCAATCCAAAAGGGAACCTCTGCAGAAGACCCATCCTCTTCTTGTTTCTCTGATACACTGCACTCTGAAAATGAACTAAAGGGAGAAAAGAAAATAAAAGAGCCACACAGAGAGGTGAAAACATGATGGAGAAAGTAACACCACTGCTTCCAAGCATCAGATTAGAGAGTGCTGCCCTTGTCCTGGAATTCCCCTACAGTTACTTAGGACAAGAATCTGGTCCACGGAGATCAAAGCCAGCAAGAACAAAGAAAGTCAGAGTGATAAACAGCCTACTCGGAAGAAATCTCAAACAAACTCTGACAGTTTGTAGAATGACTGAGATAAAAATCAGCTGTTCAAACTAATCTCTCATTTCGTCCATCAAAATAAAGATGGAGCTTTCTGTGGTTCTGATGAGAGTTGGACACCCTGACATAGTATTTTCTTCCAGAGGAAGAACTGTCTTTTTTGGCTAATTTATACTCACAGTCATACCAGGTCTTTTTTGCTTCCCCAACAAGGAATTGTTTTGAAAGTAGAAGCTAAATCCACTCTCACTGTAGACCTTCTGAAACAATGAATGGGCTAGAATTTTTTAATAGTGTCAACCACACTAATTGCTCCATGATCCTAAGGCCTTTGTGTAGTATGCAACACTGGTCAAGCATAATATTAATAAAAACTGCCCTCTCTATTTTTTCCACTTCTTAATTATTTGGACAAAGGTAAGATATAATTTATAACAGGGTCTCAACTACACTTACATGCCTATCTGGAAAGAAAATGCCTTTATTTTTTTATAACAACTAACCTTAAAAATTCTTAAAAATTCTTCATCCTTCTGGATAATGAAGATAGGATTATAAGTGACTATAATTTAGTCCAATTAGGTAATCTTAGTCCAACTCTAATAATTAAAACAATCTTTTTAAGCAACTGTTTCTGACTGGGCAACACTAGAAAATGTGCAGTCTCGTGAAGTTTTACTCTCCGCCCCTACTCCTCTCTGAGACGGCATCTTGGTATATAGGGCAGCGTCAGCATGCGCCCGTGTGTTGGGGTAGGGAATGAGAAGGATTTTTCAATGTGCATGACTCCCTCAGTGTCTTTGCAAGTCTATGGCTGCAGAATGGATGGACAAGCTGTTCCCTGGACCGGTGATGCCTGAGAAGCTGCTGGGTCATCCAGCCTTCTCATTGTGACATGCTGACATTGTGTGGTCAAAATTCTCCAAACAAGATGACCTCTTCATCTTGTACCTGCCTAGTAGGCAACTAGGCATGGAGAGGGAGCAACCATTCAAAGCCAATCAATCTTGCCCCTTCCTTCACCTTCAGTGCCATATTGGAACTGGGCTGGCTTGAGATGTCTCCTAAAAGTCAGCATCATGACTGTAAAAGCATACAGCTAGGATGCCAATAAAAGTATATCACTAGTTCCTATTTCTAGGGCTCCCCATAGAGATGTCCTTCTCCCTTGAGACTCAGTGATGATTGAGGTAAGGATGAAGAGCACTTACAAATGAACCCTGAACTACCACCTTTTTTCTTTTCTCTCTTCTTCTCTACTTTCCGTTGCCCATAAACCCTGGAGGCTGCAAGGTGCACATTTCAGTTCTCTCATTCCACCTGTTCTTTTCACTGCAGCATTGTCAATCTCATGATAGAAAGCTCTATCCAGAAAGAATATCATGTCTATACTATAGAATAGACTTTATAATCTGGATTCTAAAGGCTCCATTTTATTTCCTAAAGAAATTTACAGAATTATACCTCTCCTCCAAAGAATGGCTTTCTCGATATGTTCACAAATGAAAATCTAAGCAGACAGTACATTCTGAATAAAGATCTTCTTGTTCCAGAGACTATATACAGTCTTTATCCCCCTGCAGTGCAAAAACTCAAAGCATCGTTGGATGGGAGGGAAGTCTCAGAGAAAATAGAGCTATAAGATACAGCAAAATATTTGAAAATATTTTTAAAATATTATCCATATTATGTTTGAACTAAGATTTTTAGACACATAACAGTGCTATGAAGTTTATCTTCTTCAACACACCTTCCAGGTTGAAGAGAATCACAAGACTTGTGATAATTCAGACTCTTGATCAGTCATCTTACATAAAGGAGAACAGGCATCTAGAAACTCTCTTGTAAAGCTGGGCTGTGTCTCCCAGTAAGGAGCAGTGAAGCCTAATGAATGACACAGACCAATGTAAAGTAGGAAGCAATGGGACTGTGTGAAAGAATGAAGCATAGTTATTTGTACTTTCAAATAAATGATTACACGGGATGACCACAAGAGTGTTACCATGGACCAGGTGCAGTGAGAATCCTGGGAAAGCATTTGGTGCTCAGTGTTGCCTTCTCTTCACTACCCTATTCTTTCAAGGGCCCAACAAATGACAAGGGTAAGACATGAAGCTGAATAGTAGAAAGAAAGAATTATAGCAGATATTCAGGACTATTTAGTTTATTTTAGTTCAGTCGCTCAGTTGTGTCCAACTCTTTGCGACCCCATGGACTGCAGCACACCAGGCCTTCCTGTCCATCACCAACTCCTGGAGTTTACTCAAACTCATGTCCATGGAGTCAGTGATGCCATCCAACCATCTCATCCTCGGTCATCCCCTTCTTCTCCGGTCTTCAATCTTTCCCAGCATCAGGGTCTTTTCAAATGAGTCAGTTCTTCGCATCAGGTGGCCAAACTATTGGAGTTTCAGCTTGAACATCACTCCTTCCAATGAACTTTCAGGATTGATTCCTTTAGGAATTATTCAGGACTATAGATTCAAAGTTTGATAGGAGTAGAACAAAGAGGAAACTCCCTCCTCTGGTGTTGCTAAAGCCTCTATTTTGGTGTTTCCTGAGGAAATCAATTCACAAAAACTTGAAACTGCAGAGAGATTGTCTCTGTATTGGAAGGCAGGTGAGTGAGGGTGGGAAGATTGGATGCAAGAAAAGATGCCAAAGAAATGTCCCAGGACTCGTGGGCAGTTATAATAGCTGGTAAAGATCTCTGTGTCTCTGACAGGTGAAAACTTGGCTGTCTTTTTACTCATCTTCACAGAAAAATTTTAGGCATTTAACACAAACTGATTATGTTTTCACTCTTCTCAAACAAATCAGGATACTACAAAGTCATTCTGTGGTCATGATTTGTTTCATTATTCTAAGTGGGCTCCATGTCTAACCAGCCCGAAGTTAGAATCAGTTGAATTTGGCTTCTTTTGTATTTCTCAGGAAACCCAAAGGACACAGAGGTTGGCTGCATGCTCATAAAAAATACTAAATTGATACAATGGAAGCAACTTTTACCAAGATAGAGAGAATTACATTCCTGTATGCCTTCAAAACTAGAGGAAGCTAAAGTCCAATTATCTTCTTTCTTATCTCCCTTAATTGTGAACCTGATAAGAATAAGTACCCTCCTTTGACAGCTATGACCAAGACCATTCATAAAAGAGAGCCTCATGAACAAACCCATTTTGGAGGATCTAGGAACAGGCCAGTTTTAAGTGTAAAAAAACTATTTCAAGAAAGCCTAGATTTCCTCCCTTCCCTGATATGAAGATGATATTAACATTTTGTAGCTAATTGAATCCACTAAATATCAATGTCCTTAGAAAAAAGAATATATACCAAACATTTGAATAATTTTGCCTAAGGCAAATAATTATTCTCAATAAAAATCCCTTAAAATGTATAAATAATTTCACACATTTATTCAACAGACACTAATTAAATAGCTACTATGCATCAAATATTCTACTAGGTTCAAGGAATATGACAATTAACAAAACAGGAAACTCCATGCCCTGTTAAAAGGGAAGGTATTCCCCACCTCATAATTGCTGTTAGAAAGCTTAGAGACTATTTCTACTCCACTTCATGCAACCAAATGAAACCTACTAGCAGCACATTTTGTTAACCAATTTCACTTGTGGCCTCTTCTAATTTTCCTACCTTTATTTTTTTCTGATACTTTTTTATTACTTATTTTCAATTTATTTTATTTTGTTATCCATAAACTGCTAAAAACTTTCTTTTGAAAAAAAGAGGGAAAATTAAATCAAATTTAAAATTCTCCTGATCATCATATATTTAATTTATATGCAGAATACATAATGAGAAACGCTGGGCTGGATGAAGCACAAGCTGGAATCAAGATTCCCGGGAAAAATATCAATAACCTCAGATATGCAGACGACACCACCCTTATGACAGAAAGTGAAGAAGAACTAAAGAGCCTCTTGATGAAAGTGAAAGAGGAGAGTGAAAAAGTTGGCTTAAAGCTCAACAGTCAGAAAACGAAGATCATGGCATCTGGTCCCATCATGGCAAATAGGTGGGGAAACAGTGGAAACAGTGGCTGACTTTATTTTTGGGGGCTCCAAAATCACTGCAGATGGTGACTGGAGCCATCAAATTAAAAGGTGCTTACTCCTTGGAAGGAAAGTTATGACCAACCTAGATAGCATATTAAAAAGCAGAGACGTTACTTTGTCAACAAAGGTCCATCTAGTCAAGGCCATTCCCTTCTCCAGGGGATCTTCTGACTCAGGGATTGAACCTGGGTCTCTTGCATTGCAGGTAAATTCTTTATTATCTGAGCCACCAGGGAAGACCCATGAGATGCAGTCAAAGTGAATTAGGCTGGGCCCTAAATTCAATAATTGGTGTCCCTGTAAAGAGAGGGAGATTTGGACAGAGACACACAGGATAATACCCTGTGACAACAGAGACAGAGATTAGTACACTGGTTCCATAAACCAAGAAATGACAAAGAGTGTCAGCTACCACCATAACTAAGAGAGATGCAAGAAACAGACATTTCCTAGAGGTATCAGGAAGAATATGGCTCAGTTGATCACTTGATTTCAGATATCTAGTCTCCAGGACTATGGAAAAATAATTTTCTGCTGTTTCAAGCTACATAATTTATAATAATTTGTTATGGCAGCCCTGGGAAACTGATATAATAATAAAATTCTTCTTTATAATAAATTCCTCTGAGATTGAGTTGTAAGAAAGGTTGTAATGACTTTGGTTGCAAAAGTCAAACGTATTCCCAAAGAAGATTTGTTTAAAAATATGATTTTATGTATAGATGAATCATCAACTCTCAAATTTGCCCTTATTCTTGCCCTAAAATTATTTTTTTAATCAGAAGATAGTTTGGAATACCTGTGTAATGGAAACAGGCGAACTCAATAAAGTAATCCAATCCAAGGATATCAGATCCCCTTACTTCTACCCAATTCCCACCCCTATCCCCAAGGAAATAGGTAAAGTCCATAAGGGTCATAAAACAGATGGAACCCAATCCCAGGTCTGAGCCATCATTATCACCAGCAGCTCTTTCACTCTCCATGAAAATGGGCTAAAATTTACTTGACTGAACTTACCTTGGAAATATTTCAAAATAAATAACTTGAAATGGACTAATTTTTCAAAGGAAGAAGGGACCTTGGAAAACATCTGCTTCATTCTTCCTCATTTTAAAGACAAGAGAACTAAGATCAAAAGAACTCAAGTGGCTTTCCTTGGTTATACAGATAATTAGCGGTAGAATCATAGCTTGAACCCAGGTCTCTAAGCTTTTCTGACCCTTACTGCCCTTCCACCGTAGCTCCCATCTGGGGTGTCTGGCTTTGATCAGACATTAACAAATTTTTCTTGCCATTTCTTGTGTTATAAGAAGTAGTCAAATGTGTTTTCTTTCATTTTGCTTTTAGTGAAACCTCTATTTTAGGAATCTTCAAATTATATTTTAAATGTGGTAAAATGTACTAATAAATAAACAATGCATTCAATGTAACATTTTTTTAAAGAGAATTATAGTGTGTATAGCAGATGTTAGATTGACAGACTTGAAAACTTATTTTCAAATTATTACCAGAATATTTAAATCACAAGTATATAAAATACTTGTATTTATGCTTACCCACATTGAACAATTTTTCAATATGTTAATGGATTGAGAGTAGCTTCTTCAACAGAAATTAGTTACAAATGTTTCTATACCCAACAGAGATATTATTGTAAAATACACACACATAGAAATGCGATGAAACACACACACACACATGTATATAAATGACAGAAGAAACACTGGCTTGAGAAATAGAAATGTTCCCTGAAAAATCTACCATAAATTTGAAGGTATAATCAATGGCCAAGTTCTGGTCATGCTTGATGCCAAGAAGAAAAATAATGGCTAAGCGAATACAATTAATCACTGTATTTACATAACTATCATTTTCCTATGTAAAGAGCTACCCTGGTGAGTGTTATAACACTTGTCAATTAGTTCTAATTAGTGTTTCTGCCTCTAAATGCTTGACTCCACTTTCAATTACAATTGTTCGCCTATCTTAACAACTACTGTACTGGATACGCTGGCATGAGGCCTGATACATTTTCAGCATAAACATTTTCAGCCTCAATATCCCTACTCAGGTAAGCAGTACACTTCTCTGTGTAGGTATGGTAATTTCTTGGACTTGATGTGGGCATCTAAGGATAATCCAATTGTTGGCCTGCCTCATGAAGATACATTAAATTCCTTCCTCAGATAGCCCCAGAAACAACTAAAAGCTTCACACTGCAGTAATTTTGCAGCAATTAGAATTAGACCTGGCCATCACTTAGGAAGTTTACTAACAATTCTGAGAGCAGAGGTTTAAGAGATGACTGAATGGAAAGACGTATGTCAGCAAGTGACTTCAACACATGATGTGAAATAAAGTTTCCTGTGTATATTTGCAATAAGTGGTGAATATCTAAGATGTGAACACTACATTTTAATATACTTTCTGTACTTCCCAACAGAATTCTGACTTTCCTGGAGATGACAACAGGTACAGATTTTTTTTTAATTGTTTTGTAAGTATGAATGCTTATGTAACTTCTCTTATGAGATGTATGGAAGACAAATTATACAGAAAATAAACTTTGTCTCTAACTGAAGTTTCCTTCTGAGTTGCTCTGACTCTTCTAGAAAGTCATCTGTGCGTGTAAGACTGTTGTTTGCGCCCTGCAGAAGCTGTGTGGCAAATGGACATAGATGAACTAAGTTTCATTCATTCTCTCAAGGATCTTGAAGTGAAAGTGTGTTAGCCCTACAAGTGGGCCATGGCCTTCCAAGCGATTATTGATAGTGCCTGTGGCGTGGTTCACACAAAGCCTGAACAGATGTCTGCTAAGAACGATAAAGACCAAACCTTTCGGTGATCACAAAAGGTTCGCAAATGTTCCCTGATGGAAAGAGAAAGCCATCAATTTTCTATATCAGAAATGGAAGCCATATTTTATATCCTAAATTAATAGGTGGAGATGAAAAGTATTCGTAGAAAGTTAAGGAGATTTAGAATCTTTCTTGCCACATCTTCTTGTGACTATGATTCCTAGGTTCAAAATAATTAAAGTTAGGAAATCAGGAACTCCTGGTTCTAAAATATCATAGGAATGTGACCTCAAGTAGGAGAGACCCCATGAACAAATAACAGGTAGAATGATTTCAGTTATAATTATTTAGAAACTTCATTTCTCTAATTCACCCCTAGAGCAATTTAACACTTCTACATTCTGAAATAAACTGAGTAGGGCAAAACATCTCCAATATCTTAAGGTCAAAGTGTAATGTCAAGTTTGCACTGATCAGGAAACTGAATCAATAAAGGATCAAGGTTCCCCCACCCCAAAAAACCCTCATTGCATGGGAAAGCTAATTGACTTAGTATATATGAAAAATATTCCTGAGTCCAGTTATACAGTATGTTCTTACTGCTTTTTTAAAATATGAGTCTCTAAGAAATTTCCTTTAAAAAAAATGTTTAAATGGTATCTCTTAAAAAATAGCAATTATTATTATTATCAAAGAATCATTGGTGAAAGTTCAATCTTCATTTCCATATATAACCCAGAAATCTTAAACTTCTATTTGAGGAAATAATGGGTAAGAATTAAATGATTATGGACTTTATAGATGGTATATTTGGGGGTATTTTTAGACTTTCAGCAAACTTAACTATTTCTTTTATTTGCACAGAAGATACATGGCCACATATGACAGCTTTGAGATAATAGTTGGGTTTTTTTTTTTTAATAAAGAGTTATACCAGATTATGTTTTAGGTTATGAATTACCATAATAAAATTGCTAAATTGATATTGTAAGTTGATTCACTCTTTTGGGAAAAAGTTTGCAATTTCTATTAAAAATGTTTAATAACTATCATTTATCACATGCTCATTATATGTTAGGCACTGTTCTAAGCATGTATAGTCATTCTTAAAACAATTCCATAAGGTATTAATATATTTCACTAAATCCTAAAAAGCTACTAATTATGAGGGGTACCTTTACATTATGTATATCCAAGAAAAAAAATAACTGTGAATTGTACATATATAATTTTTGTATATGTACAAAATTGTACATATACAATATACATGTACAATACAACATTTTCTTGCCATCTATAATTTTTATTTTTACTTACTCAAAGAGTTCTTTTACATTTAGATCTGTACTTTATCACATATCACTCCTTGGCATGAATAACATCGAATATATAAATTAAATCAATTGGTTGAGATTCTTTACACTTGTGGTCCAATTCTTCTTAAATACTTTTTGACTTAGAGTTAACAATGTCTGCATTTTTCTGCAAAATATTATCCAATATCCCATTAAGATTGTTGGTGATACAATATAGCTTTATAAAAATTCTCTGCTAACCTCTAGAGTTTTCTTACAGGCTTTTGACACCCATTGGGCAACTTTTATTACTGGTATTGTTTTTTACTTAAATGTAGATTTAAAAAGATTTTCAGACAACAACCATGTCTCATATCCATACTGTCAAGTCCTTAAATGACTTGTTTGGGGGTTAGAGGTGTAGTCAAGGAACAACTAATAACAATCTAGGTGCACATATGTTAGCAATGACATCTATATCATGTGCTATCCAGCTGACAGTGACAAAAGGCATCAGTGTGGGGATGGATTCTAGATTCAGAGATGTTAAAATATGAGAATAAACGAAACGCTAAGAATCAGAAATGATGACACGTGTATAGAGCTCTGTAGTCAGACCGTGCGAGTACCGCACAAGTATGCAACCTAGCTCTTTACCTTACCAGCAGCGTGACTTTGGATAGGCTATTTAACCTGTTTATTCTTTAGTTCACCCACCAATAAAATGAGTATAAGAATAGCAACCTTGTCTTGCCAGGTTATTTTTAGAATTAAAAGCAGAAATTAGGAATCCATTTTGGAGTATTTATTCTACAAACATACCCATAAATGTATAATTATATATAAGATAGAGATATACATAGGAATGGCCATTGTTTTATTGTTTAAAGTTAAACTCCTAAATTTCTATCATTATGTTAGTTATAAAAATGATGGAATATACAATCAGTGGAATACTATACAAATATAAAAATAATGGAAAGGGTCTACATGCTATGGAATATCCTATACTAAATGAAAAAGCAAGTTTTTAGAATAGAATAGTCCCATATTCAAAATAAACAAACAAGCAAATGAGCAATAATATATGTGTATGCTTATGTACATGAGTATATATATGTTTGAATATATGAGTTTGATTTTAAAAGTCTAAAAGATTATTATCAAAATTTTAACAGTTTCATCTGAAGGATGAAATTATCTACACTTTACACACTTTTCCATTTCTTAAAATTTTACATTAAATTATAAAACACTCACAATCAGTGAAAATCACTGTGAGGATATACATTTGTATGTTATACATTTATTCAATTTATATATTTTTATAGGATAAAACTGCATAGGCCAATAGCATGTCAGGAAGATAAAAGAATTGTAACAGAATCTGAGAAACAACTTTCTTAGACACTTAATCAAAAATAAAATTGCCTTGATCAATTTTTTTTTTTCTGTCAGCCAATATTGACTATAAATATTCCTTCAACATCCTTTGGGAGAAGGCAATGGCACCCCACTCCAGTACTCTTGCCTGGAAAATCCCATGGACGGGAAAGCCTGGTGGCCTGCAGTCCATGGGGTCGCTAGGAGTCAGACACGACTGAGCGACTTCACTTTCACTTTTCACTTTCAGGCACTGGAGAAGGAAATGGCAACCCACTCCAGTGTTCTTGCCTGGAGAATCCCAGGGACAGGGGAGCCTGGTAGGCTGCCGTCTATGGGGTCGCACAGAGTCGGACACGACTGACACGACTTAGCAGCAGTAGCAGCAGCAGCAACATCCTTTGATACACTTTATTTATTCTTTGTATCCCTTCTTCTATATCTAAATGGGGAGTTTTCTCTCCCCAACATCTGCTGTCTAGCTGTAGCAGATTCCCTCATCCTTTCTCATAGAAGCAATCGGACTGAAAATGTGGCCCATTTCTGAGCTTACCCTCTGAAATGTGAATTCAAACAGCCACCTCTAATCACTTGCACAAGTGGTTTGGGACACTGCTCTTTTCTGTCTGGAATCTTGCTTTCCCTGTGTCCAGATAAAATGCAAGCCATAACCATAATGGTATTTGATATACAGATACCTTCTGCAGAACTAAGCCATGGACCTATCATTAAAAACACATTTTTAATTTGTATTTGATTTTTCAAATACTTTATTTTCAGGTAAGCAAAATCCTTTGCGTAGAAGAAACAAAAGTAATAGAGCTCACAGATGAATACAGTGATGAGGTGGCAGGCTATGCTTAGAAAATATTTGTTTTCTAATGTTAGCTCAAATTAATCCATGAAATATTTTGCGTATTGCCACCCAAAAGATGGAATAATATAAGAAGCTAACAATGACCGGCAACCAGCAGTATTTCTGCATTTCCATTCATTAAGGCCTCTTGGTTATCAACTAATGAGAAGTTTTCTCTCATGCAACTCAGTATATTCTTATTTATTTATTTCATAAGAAAGTGTTGGTTAGTCACTCAGTTGTGTTTGACTCTTGCGACCCCCATGAACCAGGCTCCTCTGTACATGGAATTCTCCAGGCAAGAATACTGGAGTGTTTAGCAATTCCTTTCTCCAGGAGATCTTCCTGACCTAGGGATTGAACCCAGGTTTCTTGCATTACAGGCAGATTCTTTACCATCTGAGCCACCAGGGAATCCCTTATATTCTTATTTAATTGATTCCTATGTATAGGTACTAAGAGGTAGGTTTTTAAATACAAACATCTTGACATCTCTATTGTTATCATGAAGGTATAAATTGGTACAAGCCTTTGGTGAGATAATGAAGAGAAATGCTTTTATGCAGATTTCTGAATTAACACCATAATCATACTTTTAAGAACTAAGAATATTGAATTCTGAATGTGGGTCTAGAACTTTAGTAGGCAGATTACAAGGATGACCCAGAGATGTACTGTTAAACCTGCTCTCCAGGAAGGAAAAGGAAGCTCTAATTTATAGAATTTGCTGATTTCCATTATGTAAATACTCCCCCATGCCAATTTTAAACTACCAAGATTTTAACATCTATCTCACAAAATTTCTGAATAATTAACAATTGGCCGGCTCCAGCACATCATCACATTTCATCCTCAAAACAGACCTTTATAGTAGAGATTAATACCCCCCTGTTACAGATGTTTAAACCGAGCCGGAATTGGTGATGTTAATTTGCCCAAATTCATACTGTTGGGGTGCCACGGGTTGTCTTTCTTTGCTTTATGCTTTTGCATATGTATTATAATTCTAATCTTTTTCAGAGAAAAATGCAAATTAGCAACCAAAGAATAAACTAAATCAGAAAGAAGAAAACTCAAAGCCAAACTTCCCTCTGGTGTGCTATTTGCCTAGAAAAACCTGCCACGGTAATGGATTCCAATGGGGTGTATAACTTAGCAGTTAAAAAAAAACTCTTGCCTGAAAACAGAACTGACAAAGCTTTAGTACACGCTTGACATCTTTTTTTAAGATTTTGTTTTTAAAAAACTACTTTTAGTAGCTACAAAAGAAGAGTTAATCAAGGGTCTGAAGTTGCTAGGCCTATATGTGATGTTTTCTTGGGCAACACTGAATAACTCTTTTTATAATGATTATTCATTATTTAGTAATGAGTATCATGCTGCAATATTATAAATATTTCTGTGAGAAAGTAAAAAGAATAACCCTTACAGAAGATTTAGCAAAATAGGCTACAGAAAAGAAGATTTAGAAAGAACTACATGGAAGATTTTTCCATATTAATTATAAGTGTTATCCTTTCAAGGAAGTCTTGGAAATGAAGCTATTTCAGAAGAGAGCTAATGTAGTAGAAAGAAAAAAATGCTATGCATGTAAATAGTTCAGCACTGAAACCTGAGTTTGAATCCCAGTATTTTCACCTATGATCTGTGATTCATGGATAAGTTGCTTGGTGTTTTTCTGGGCAAAAAGAGAAAATCATTCTTGTCCAGAGTCAAGTAATATGATAATAATAGCTAATATATATATATATATATATATATATATATATATATATATTTATCGATTTGAATGTGCCAGAGCTAGTGCTAAGTGAATCACAGGGACTATTTCATATAATCTCCTTAACTCAATGAGCAAATTACTATCTCATTTTATGGATGGGAATCTGCCCTGCTGTGAACATAGCTATTAACCCAGTAGAAGAAGAAGAACTCAAAGACAAGGCTTCCAACCTCCAAACCTTCTTATCCATTGTTCCACATTTTGTATACATATAATGAAAGGGAATGAGCGCATGGAAAGTCATGGTGATGTCATCTCCTCTAAAAGGTTATGGCTTCTTGAGATCTGGAACTGTGCCATATTCCTCTCTGGATCCTCAAGTATAGTACCACATAAAATACATCAATGAATACAAGAATGAATGAATGTGTTATTGGTAAGGGTTGAGCATCATCAATACTATACTGTGAATGCTATCATACACCCAGAATTTTGAATAAGTGTGTGCTTTTTTATGTATTCTGAGTTCCAGAGAAGTGGTGTGGGAAGTGATTGGCAAGCTAATTAATAACATTTGCCACCCAAATTTAATATGTGTTTACAATGTATTTGTAAGAGATTTATTAGAAACTATTTTTCTGCTGAGTTGCAATTGAAAGATCTTTGCTTTGAATACTTTAGAAAATGCCTCTTTACCATATCTTTCTTTTCCAAATTTTGAAAGCGTCACACTTTGTCATATTTCTGCCCATGATTATCTGTCTGTAGATAATATAAAATAACGACTCAAAATGGGGCCCTGGGTAGAAATAAGAGAGTGTGGATTACAGCCTGCAAGTTAACATCAGTGGTCAAAAAGAACATGTCTTAGTGGAATTTTGTTTAGCTTCATTTCAATTCAATTTTTTCTTTTTTTTTTTTTTTTTTTTTACTGTTTCTACAGTTTGGATTTATTATTCTGAGCTAATAAGACCAACATTGCTAGGATGGTCTCTGTTTAGAACAGCTAATATTTCTACTCTACTGTTACATCCCACATATATAAAACCTTATGCTCCAAATCACAAGGGAGATGAGTACAATTCATTATCTTATAAAAATAAAAACAAAAGCTAGCAAACAACACATGTCCTACTATAATAGATTAGAACTGCAAGCTTTTTTATAGGGCAAAAAATACAATTTTCCTCATTATGAATTGTTCTAAGCTTTTAAAAAATCAATTTTTTTCCCTATATTTTTAGAGTATTTTGTGAAAACTTCCTTGCCTTCCACATGGTTACATTTCCATTATGGTTTCTGATTTATTCATTTTCTTACTCATCACATTATATCCTTTCTGGTACATTCTCTTTTTCTTTCTATCTATTCCATTAGACTCTGGACAAAAGCAGTGTCTTTCTTTTCTTTCTTTGGCTCCTTACATAGTTCATGTCACATAGTGAATAAGCTTAATATGCACTGCTGTTAAATGTTCATTCATTTAAATATTTTTTCTTCATAATCTGGATTCAACAAAGGAGACCAAGGGGGTAGTGGAGGGAGAAAGAGAGAATGTGTGCTCCTTTTTTTTCAGTCCTAAGCATTTATCTAAGGTTTGTGTGTTTGTTTGTATTCAGCATTGAGCACTGTCAGACATAGAACTATAAGTTAGGTCAAGTAGAGTTTTCCAAAGAGACTTTCAAGAAGTTTAAAGGAATTTTTTTCCCTTAACATCTCTCAAGCATAATGCATTCAGTGGATCAGGGATGAGTTAGGGCAGTCCGTAGAGATCCTTTTATTTTGTAGAACTAGCAACATAAGGCTAAGCACTGAAGAATTGATGCTTTTGAACTATGGTGTTGGAGAAGATTCTTGAGTTCCTTGGACAGCAAGAAAATCACACCAGTCGATCCTAAAGGAAATCAACCCTGAGTATTCTTTGGAAGGACAATGCTGAAGCTGAAACTCCAATCCTTTGGCCACCCGATGTGAAGAGCCAACTCATCGGAGAAGACCCTGATGCTGGGAAAGACTGAAGGCAGGATGAGAAAGGGATGAAAGAGGATGAGATGGCTGGATGGCATCACCAACTCAATGGACATGAGTTTAAGCAAACTCCAGGAGACAGTGAAGGACAAGGAAGCCATGGGGTGGCAAAGAATCAGACACGACTTAGCGACTCAGCTGAATTGAGCAAAATATAACCCACCTCCTTCAGCGTTTAATCCAGGGAGTGTGTCCATCAGACACATTAACACAGATGTTAATAAACAGTCAAACTTCTAACAAGTGGACTGTAAATCAAAGATGTGTGCTGCGCCTTTCCTGATAAACTGGATCTGGGCACTCATAAAATCCCTCCAGAAGCTGGCACACCTAGAATGTTGACCTTGATGGACAGATCATGAGATTCTACTACAGCTCATTATAATCATAATCTGAGTACTCCTAGACAAAGAATTTCATGTTTGCCCAGTTTCAACCCAAGAATGACATAATTACAGTTTTTTGTGTAATCTCAGTCTACTAGATTTAAGAACTCTGATTTTCCCCTAGGACTCACTCCTCAAAGATTTAAAGCAACTTGGAAAATACAAAGACTGGGGCCAGGGTGTGGGGTGGTGAAATTGCAGCCAACAGGATGTCTTTGAGGGGTCCTTTGACTGTGTCAGAACATCAAATACAAGGAGTTTATTGGAGAACAAGCAGGGTATTTTACCAACCCCTTAGAACTTAGCCTGCTAGAGGTAACTGCCCTGGAAAAGGATTCAAAGGAAGCTGAAAAAACTGCAGTGAGGTTTCAGTACTTCTTAGTTAGCCAGGTAAATGACCATCCTGCAGGCCAGTATCAATGGGGACTCCAGAGAAGTGAGAGATTCTTAATAACTCTAAGGGTCTCTGGATTCAGATATGCCAACACTCCAGGTGTTAAAACTGTAATCTGATGGGAGAACTGCAAAAGGATGATTCTCCTTTTAGCAGCTTTGTAAAGGACCATAAAATACTGTTGTATAGGAAACATCCTGGCTGGCTGGCTGGCTGGTTGACTTCTTTCCAGAATTTCCTTGTAAGACACTCTTCAACAGACTTAAAAGGAATGTAAAACTGTGAAAGAGCTGATCAGAGTGTACCAAGAAGTGACCCGCTAAAGGACCCAGTGGAACATAATGCTGGAAATCACTTCTACCAGAAGGGTTTCCATCTGCAGGAGATATTAATAGAAGAGTAAATGTCTATCATCTATGGAGTTTTACCTAGGGAATTTCCAAGCTAGTAGAATAGCAATCTGCAGTTAGTAATCCATGATTCTGGTTTCTGACCTCCCAATTCCATATGACAAGTTAGACCTGCTCAAATGTAAATGCTAACAAAAACATTTAAGGCAAGTACCTAGTTAACATGCCCTATATGTTTCACTTCCAGTAATTTATATTTCTATATTAAAACAATTCATTGCCAATAGGATGTAAAGTATCATTATGCTTGCTTATGTCCTGTAAAAGATCTATTACCATCCACATACTCTGAAGGGTTAAGACCAAGTTAAAAGATTGTTCCCTTCCCCACTACTTAGATTACCAAAAAAGATAGCCATGTAAGATTACTTTGCCTTTTTTGACTTTAAAAAGTTGCCTGCTTGCTACCTTTTTTTATCTGAAGCCTGTAGGCAGATTCTAATTTGGCCCTACAAAAAAATCTGTTTGGCCCTGGGCTGAGGGAAGATGTTAATTTTCATGACTGTTTTAGAACACATCAAAATTCAGTATGCATTTTTTTCAGGATTTCAAAGCAATATGCTTAAAACATGCAATTTAGAACTAGAACATATAGAGCATTTAAAAATATTCAGGTTTTACCAAGAATCCATCCGGTCTATTATTGCAATAAGTAGGATACAAAGATATCTTTATCTGGTTGTGAATGAAACTCTATCTACTTAGGAGAAAGTTCAAAGTAAAATTTTAGCTCTCTTAATTCTACAGAGGTTTTCTAGCTTTGACAGTAGAAATTTGGGGTCGTTTGGGGAAAAAGAGCAATTATAACATTGAATCGGCATTATGCATTTCTCAAAAAAGTTTAAAAGAAAATGGTTTCTAGTTTTTAATATTTGTCTTTAATATATTTTATGCAACAGTTTTAGTTTAGTCAATGAATGTAACAAAAAGATGAGTGAGAATATGACTCATTCCACCATGAGGGTCTATTAAGATGGACATGTGGAACATTTTCATAGGCTTCATTCACAATATTTATGCTCTCGTATGTCGAGCAATGGGGACTCTTTCCAGAGAACCAGTAGATAAGATTTTTTTTTAAAAATCCAGAAGAAATGCGCCTGTAATACTCCACCTCATATATGCCAGAATGCACATAGAATCAGCCTTAATCAATTTGCTCCTTTCAGTAAATTTTCTAAATTATTTGTTTGATTCAGTTTCTATCCAATTAAAATTGAATTGAATTGAGTTTCATGTGTACAGTTGTATTAGTTTGCTCAGGCTGTCATAGCAATACACCACAAACTGGGTGACTCAACAGGAATTATTTTCTCATAGTTCTGGAGGCCAGAAGTCCACCATCAAGGGGTCAGCAAGGCTAATTTCTTCTGCGGCCTCGCTCTTGACTTGCAGGTGGCCCCCTTCTCACTGGGCTTTCATGTAGACTTGACGCTGTGAATGTGAATTCCTTGAGTCTCTTCTGAGGGGCCTACGCCGCTACTCACAAAAAGACACCAAAATCAAATTAATTCATACACACCCTAATATTTAAACTTAATTATCCCTTCAAGGTCCTGGCTCCAAATATACATTCTGAAGTCCAGAGGTCAGGGCTTCAATATATGAATTCTGAGGGAACTTAGTTCAGTCCCTAACAACCGTGTTCACCATACCATGAGATATGGGGTTGGCTCAATTTATCCAGCAAGCCATTAGTGGCACACAGACCAGTATCATTAAAGGTAAATAAATAGATAGATAGATAGAATACATACATAAAATGTAGCCATAAAAGAGACAATATTGAAAGTCATTTTATTAATAAGTAAACAAATAATCTCCCAGCATTGTTGCTGTGTGATGCATTTTAATAAAAAGACAGACTCATTGAAAAGATTTTTAAAGTATCCCCAATTATTTTTATATGTAATACAAAAATAAATTATTGCCATTGAAACATTTTTGGTGATCTGAGCACTGTGGATAGATCTTTTAAACACATTATTTCAGTTATTGTCAGAACAGCTTAAGAAGTAGAAATTTTTGTTTCTGTCTTAATGGAAAAGACGAGAATTTTAAATATTTTGAAAATTTTAAATACTCTGCCAAAATCACAGGCTAGTTTGTGATAGAGCCTCAGTCCCAACACAAACGTGCCTGTCAGGAAGGCCCATGTTTTTACAATAATCTAAACTACGTCCTGAAACCTTGGTAGAGTATCTAAAGCCAGTTATCCTCAGTTCTGTTAGATAAGGTATTTCTATAACCAGGTAATAATATCAAGAGGAAGGACGAATCTGCACACTAAATTGAATTTGTATTTATTGATTTACATAGGATGTATTTAGCACTGCGCTGAGCACTGAGTTTAGGATGATAAACAGGAAATAACCCTTCAAGAAATTCACGGACTGGTCAGGAAGACAGACGCAGGACAAACTGTAATGCAATAAAGTCCTAGAGACTTTTATTCGGTCAGCAGGAGGCTGTCTAAGGTATTACTTGGTAAAAGTATAAGAAATTCTTTAGACTATAAAATACACTAAATACTATAGCTGTTCTTACCAAAACACTTGTGAATATCACTATAAAATTTAAAAATTATTAGATAAGTGACGAGAAATCCTGCGTGCGTCTTTTGAAGGCACAGCTCTGTCACATTCTATTTCAGTAAATTCCAACAAAGCTTAACTAAATTGTATCATTTAACTTTTACTATAACATTTTTACAAACCACAGTTTCTGGTCAATGATGCTTTGGCTACGGAACTGAGTACATGGTAATGCCTATTTTCTACTTTGAAATCCAGCCCATTTACCAAGCAGAAAGGCAAATGCCAGTTAAACTACTGTTAGTTCCATCTTTCTGATGTTCAAGTGCAGGAACAATTATGTTCATCAATATTTAATGGCCTAATCCTAAGCAGACAGTGCCACAGTGTAGGCAACAGTCCCATTAACATGCTGTTAATTTCCAAGCAGAGAGGCAGACACGAACTACACAGTTACTGCAAATGCACAGCGGTACATTTCCCTAAGGGAAAATTCTCTCCGCATTCTCTGGTCTACCTTCATTGATAGTAAGGGAATTAGAAACATTTCAGTGTTTTGTTTGGTGGGTTAAGCTCGTTCACTCTTTAAAATTCTCGGAGAGAATGAAGCTTTCCCAGCTCTCCAGTATTGTCAGTAACAACGTTTTGCAGCTCTTGGATTCAAGGCACATATCTTATGACCCCACCTACCTGCAACTTTGTTTGGTTTGGTTTGGTCTTTTTCTGATGTAATGCTTTAACTATCCATTATATAACAAGAGTCGTTGCCTAGATACTTGAAATCTAGACCACTGGACTTCAATTAGAAATCTTCCTATAAAATAAAGAACATAAATGCCAACATAACACAAGTCATAAGAAAACGTAACGTAATGTAAAATGTAATGTAATGTAAAACAACTACAACATGAATTGAGAGAACTTCAGTAGCCTAAATAATTTCATTAAGATCACAGGGTTAATTCTCTTCCTATTCTTTTAAAAAGACTAAAGCCTGAGGGGGGAGGGATGTAGGAGGCAAACCACCACGTAAAACCATCTTTTGGGAGAAAATAGCTTAGAGGAAGTGTGGGCAGAGAAATCATGTAAGGATTCAAAGAGCAAGAGCAACAGGAGAAGAAACAAAAGATCCTTCTTTATCTGTTTATTAATGAGCTAAATACATTCCGACAGCTGTTCTTGAGAATAAAGTCTGTATTATCTTCCTTATAACTTCAAGTTTGACCTTAAAAATTATCTAACCTCCTCTCAGTCTGATACAACTGATTTTTAAACCCAACTTAGTTAAGATTTTCCACTAAACAGAAAATTTCAGCAAATTTCCCTCTTAAAGGTGTTATATTACTTAAAACACTTTGGAGTCCTTCCCATTATTTTTTCTTTCCTCTCTATACTTTGTGAGAATTCAGATTTCCATGTATTAAATATCAAGTACATTGTCAATATTAAAGAATAAAGCACAAACATATTTCTCCTAAGTATAAAGGTAATAAACATCAAATTTATCAATATTATCCAACTAGAATAAAAGCAATAAAGCTTGATCAGTTTGGAAATCTTGTTGAGGTGAGTGAACATGGTAATAGATACCTTTCACAAACTGGAGAGAAGGAACTTCGTGCCTTTATACAATTCCCTAGTTCTTATAAAGAAAAGAGCAGAATGTCCCTGTAAGAATATTTCTTGTTTCTTTGCCAAATACAGTTCTTGGTTACTATGTTTATATAACCATCTGCCATGTTTATATAGGAGAATTGAAAGGCAGAAATCTCTCATTTGTCAAAATCATAGCCATTCCCATAAGCCTATCTATTATATAAATTAACATGGAGTAGATTACAATCTTTCTCCATAAATGTTCATTAACTTAAAAGCAGAGTTGGACCTAATGCACAATGGAGGAGTGGATAACTTTGTCTTTAAAATCCTGCCTTCCTCCTGTTGCCCTTCATCAAGAATCTAGTGACTACTGATGGCCTGGTAGTTTTCATTCTACACTTCACATAGACAATGTTCCTGCCCATGTCCTTCCCCTCATTTAACAGATATTTGTGGAGCTAACACATGTAATCAGGCAATGCTCCAAGTAGGTATTTGGGTTATATCAATGAATCAAGCAGAGGTCCCCAGCCCCAAGGAGCTTACATTATAAGAAGGGAAACCAAAAAAGAAAAATAAATGAGTCAATTATATAGGACGTAGATATATGGCTATGCCGAAAAGAAAAGTAAAGCATGGTAAGGAAGATGAGGCCTTTAGGGGTTCTGGGTGCAGGAAGGAGATTGTACTTTCAAAATGGGCTTCACTGAAGCTCTCCAGGAACCTGCAATGAGCCCTGAGGAAGTCTGGAGGAGAGTTCATAGGAGGAAAAGCCAATGCTCAAAGACCCCAGTGAATCTGAGGAACCGCAGGAAGGCCACTGTGGCTGAAACAGAATGAACAAGAAGGGGAGGCCTAGGAGAGAGAGAAAAGAAACAGGATGAGTGAGGCAGGAATGGGGATTCCAGTCTGCCACTGGGAAGTTTGGGTTTTTAATCTCCCTTTAATCTCATTCCACAAACTTCTGTGCCTGGTTAAGACTCAGAGCTGATTTGTTTGGTGATATATTTATTTACTTATTTATTTAATCCCTTAGCCCTTCTTTCATTCAACAGATATCTAACAGAGGGTATAATACTGTATCAGGGATCATGATAATAAATAGGTAACAGTAAGCAAAAGCAGGTGTAATCCCTGTCCTCAGGGAGTTTATGATCTAGAAAGGAAGACAGACACTAATCTGATCATCATATAAGTGCTCTGGGAGTGTGGAACAGGAAGAGGTGACTGAGTCCTGACAGTCAGGGAACACTATCCCAGCAGAGCAGCAATTCATTGGCAAGCCACAGATAAGTAGGTAATAACTCGGCTGTCAGGGAAAAGTGGTCAGGGGAAGAGCAAGGAATAGCAGGGTAATTTTCGAAACTAAAAGAGCTGATGGAGAGTAATAGGGATGAGTCTGGAGACGGTGGTTGTTGTTTTCAGTCACTAAGTTGCATCTGACTCTTTGTGATCCCATGGACTGCGGCACACCAGGTCAGTCTCCTCTTTGCTTCACTATGTCCTGGAGTTTGCTCAAATTCATGTCCATCGAGTCGATGATGCCATCCAACCATCTTATCCTCTGTCACCCCCTTGTCCTCCTGCCCTCAATCTTTCCCAGCATCAGGGCTTTTTCCAGTGAGTCTCCTCTTGACATCAGGTGGTCAACGTATTGGAGCTTCAGCTTCAGCATCAGTCCTTCCAATGAATATTCAGGGCCGATTTCCTTTAGGATTAACTGGTTTGATCTCCTTGCAGTCCAAGGGACTCTCAAGAGTCTGCTCCAGCACCACAGTTTGAAAGCATCAATTCTTCAGCATTCAGCCCTCTTAATGGTCCAACTCTCACATCCATACTTGACTACTAGAAAAACCATAGGTTTGACTATATGGACCTTTGTCAGCAAAGTGGTATCTCTGCTTTTTTGAATACACTGTCTAGGTTTGTTATAGATTTTCTTCCAAGGAGAAACTTGAAGAAAAGTTTTAATTTCATGACTACAGTCACTGTGCACAGTGATTTTGGAGCCCAAGATAATAAAATCAGTGTTAGGAAGGTGAAAATTGAACTCATGGGGCTCAAAGACCACAATAAGAAGTTTCTCTTTATCCTAAGCCCACTGGGAAGCTGCCAAAAGATTTTAAGTAAGGCAATGATCCAATCAGATTTAAGTTAGATTATATGGCTATGAAAAAAATGAAGATCATTAATCCATATTGAATATGTATTGACGAGTTTACATGTCTATCCTCCAGACAGCTTGATGGCATTTTAAAGACATCCTTATAGAGGTAAACTTGAACCCAAACAGACCTGGGTGGGAACCTTAAATATTGTAATAAGCTGTTGAGAAAAAACAAGTTGGGTCAGGAGATTATTGAGCAGCCCATCGATTAAGTCAGGGAATGAAGTCAGATTCTATGTAGTAAGCCTTTAAAATATGGTTTTCGTTAAACTATTAAGATGTCAATGAAGAACAAAATGTTGTTTTAGTGTGAATACTTAATCCCTTTTATTTCTTTGATAAGCATTTCAAGGCCTAGCAATATTAAATGACTTTCCCAAGGTCACAGAGAACTTTCATAGCAGTTCATCCAGGGTAAATTGCTTTTAAAAAAAAAAAAGAAAGAAAGAAAATGGGCAAATTAATTTAAGACTCAAACCGGAAGATGCGGACATGCTAATGACTCCTCATTCTTTTGTTTTCACTTCTAAAACATTATGGAACACTTATGTCCATACAGCCTTTAAAATCCTGCTGTTCTCCAGGCACAGTTCATAAACTGCAGTCAGTAGTCTCGTCTGCAGTATCTTCCTCACGTTGTGTTTTGCGTCTTCTCAAACTGGTGCTCAGAAGGAAAGCTGCTCTGTGTGATCCTTTCCTCTCCCTCATCTTCGGCTCATTTCCCTCCCTCTTTAGCATGGCCACACACACGTAATTCAGTCAGCAAATATTTATTGAGTATCAACTATACACCGGAGAGTCTGATAAGAGACAAAGATTTTTTAAAACTTCAATCCTTATTCTCCAAAAATCCAGTGGCATGAGAGCAACTGGCAGGTAAGTGATTTGATGAAAACAGGGTCGCAGCTTCTCTATAGAGCTGGACGCGGAATGTCGTGGAGCAAGACAAATATCATATCTAACTCTGCCATAGAAGAGGCTGTACAAAAATGACAAAAGTGGCTAGTTCTGATGGAAGAGTTTGCCAGGCAGACAGAGAAGGAGTATTTCAGGCAAACAAAACTGCATGAAGAAACAGCCCCTTCAGATGGTGTGGGCAACTACAGCATGGAGTAGTGTTGGGGAACTAAGGCATGATTAGACTACAGAAGTAACCACGACATAGATTCTAGAGGAAATCTTATACCGTTATAAGGCTTTGAATAAGATGTAAGGGAAGTTATAGGGAAACTGATAAGATTTGACTCTTTGATACGATTAGGAAATATTATATTCCCAGCTTAGTTATTAAATGGTTTACATATTTCTGGTAATGTGTTCACTGACTTCACCAACTAGATTGGCATTCACTCTGAATTGTCATTGTCCAGAATTAGTAAGGCAACCATTTTTAAATTTATTCTGGCCCACACTAGATCACCCAGGTGGCTCAGTGGTAAAGAATCCGCCTGCCAAACAGAAGACTCGGGTTTGATCCCTGGGTCTGAAGAAGGAAATGACAACCCACACCAGTATCCTTGCCTGGGAAATCCCATGGACAAAGGAGCCTAGAGGGCTACAATATACGGGATCACAGAGAGTCAGACACAACTTAGTGACTAAACAACACTAGATCCAATGCATAAAAATATCCAACATACAATACCTTGATATTATCCTGCAAGATTACATGACTTCTTCAGCATTATCAATTGATACTAAGGTAAACTGAAAGCATTGTCCAATTCACTTGCCAGGGAAGAATTTGCGTGAAAAAATATGTCAGTTAGACAAAATACCATTGTGTGTCTGTTTAGTGCATGTAGGCAAACAGTGCCTATGGTTAGGCTCTTCAAAAAAATGATAATATTTAAGTTTGAGCTTTTTTTTTTTTAAGGAATGTCATAATTAGCAATAGTAAGCCTTAAACAAAATAGCATTGAAGATGTAGATCTCTCAACTATTAGAATCAGAATAATCTATGAGTCGAAAAATTGCTACCTTGAACACAGTTGACAGAGTTAGAGCTCATTTTTAAGAAAGAAGGATCTTTAAATAACTTCAAATGCATTAGGTAAAATAGCAGTGATATATACTGAAGCATTCAGGGAATGGCATTTTAAATAAATATTTTAAGATATTTTTCAAAGGAAAGAATATTTACTGAACATTTCTTGAATATAATACTCATAAATTGTTCAGCTATTGTCATATGATTTTCAAATGTGTACATATGTATATTAGAGTTTTACTGTAGTAATATAATATACCTCTTCTGATAGTCTCATTATCTCTTTGATAATTCCAAGAGACTTGGTGTGGCTTATGTAATTTTTTTCAATTTATTTTTAGTCTAAGCAACACTGCCTCTACCAAAGTAAGTACTGAATTTCCCCAGACATGACAACGAATATACACATATTTATGTCTTTCAACGACATTCAAGACTTAGATAATCTCAAACACTAGCCAGAGAGGTTTTCTCTTCTGTCCAGTGTAACCAAAACACAAGAAAAAGCAGTTAATTTTAAAATATATTTTATTGTGTTTTCCTAGATTAAGCTTGTAAATTAAGCTTTTTTGAAGTGACATGAATGAATAGGGAATTAAATTATTTAATTGGATTGAACATCTGTGACTTATACAGAATATTATTCTTTGATTTAAAATTGCTAACATTAAAATGCTATTGAAAATTGATATTTTAGACCTGCACACACATTGTATGATTACAATGAGATGATACAGATGCAACAAAATTAATATTGTCTTTTTATGTCCATACCTCTTTTACCCTTGCTTTACATTGTTTGTGCTTGTAATCATGAAAAGTATAGTCTTTAGAAATCAATATTATTTGAAAGCTAAGCTCTATATAAGATTCTTCAAAGGATATGTTAAAATTTACCTCTGGATTGAGCAAAATAAGGATTTTTTTTTTCTTAGATTACATGGAATTGACATACCTCAAATTAAATTTTCTTAGCTGTGCTTTGCTATGATGCCATCTGCCTATACCAAGTCACCCAAAATGAAACATTTCAGTGAAACTCATCATTGTTCATGTAGGACCTTATCCTGTGATTAACACATTGTCTCCTTTGTGAAGACTCATCTGGTATCAACATAAATAGTAGTTGAACTTCCTCAGAGTTCCCACTATTTTTTTCTCCGTTATGTATCTTGCAAATTATGTAACTGAACAAATTTTCTTTTTCCCATTATAAAACCTGGAGCCAGCTTTGAATACCTAAATACTTACTATTTTTTTCTATTTGTTGTACAATCTATGCATTTTCACACATGTCTAGATTTTTGTGACCACCAGCACAATCATCCTACAGAACAATTATACCTTTTCTCTACCTAAACAGTGGCAACCTCTGCTGCTTTCCACCACTATTTTTGTCTTTTCTAAAATGTCATTTGAAAGTAAAAGTGTTAGTCACTCTGCTGCTGCTGCTGCTAGGTTGTGTCAGTCATGTCCGACTCTGTGCGACCCCATAGACGGCAGCCCACCAGGCTCCGCCGTCCCTGGGATTCTCCAGGCAAGAACACTGGAGTGGGTTGCCATTTCCTTCTCCAAAGCATGAAAGTGAAAAGTGAAAGAGAAGTCGCTCAGTCATGTCCAACTCTTCGTGACCAAATGGACTGCAGCCTACCAGGCTCCTCCGTCCATGGGATTTCCCAGGCAAGAGTACGAGTGGGGTGCCATTGCCTTCTCCGGTTAGTCACTCAATGGTGTCCAATTTTTTGCAATCCCAGGCTCCTCTGTCCATGAAATTCTCCAGGCAAGAATACTTGAGTGGGTAGCCATTCCCTTCTCCAGGGATTGAACCCAGTTCTCCTGCACTGTAGGTGAATTCTTTATTATCCAAGCCACCAGGGAAGCCGTAGAGTCATACAGTATGTTATCTTTTGAGACTGGCTTCTTTCAGCCAGCATAGCATTGTTTGTAAGATTTATTTAAGGTATTATGCATGTCAACATCGTGTTTCATGTTATTGCTCAGTAATATTCCATGGATGGGTATATCAGTTTGTATACTCATCCATTAGAAGACTTTGGATGGTTTTCAGTTTGGGACACTAACATAAGAGAGTCACTATCAACTTCATCCATAGGCGTTTATGTCAACATAAGGTATAATTTCTACAGATAAATATCAGGAGTGATATTGCCAATTCATACACCTACCATAGATATATATTTAACTTCACAAGAAATGGCTATACTGTTTTTCAGAGTGGATATACCATTTTGCATTCCCACCAGCAATGTGTGAGAGTTCCATTTGGATTACAGTCTCACCAGCACTCAGTATTGTATTTTTAGTTAAGCCATTTTAATAGATGGGTGGTAATATCTCAGTGAAATTTTAATCTGAATTTCCCTAAAGGCTAAGAATATTGCACATCTTTTCAAGCACATATTTTCTTTGGTCATTTTAACTCTTATTACATGTCCACTTTTGCTTTTCCTTTTTTGTGTGTGTGTGGCCTCTTTTAAATTTATGATATCATGCTGCTTTTCCTCTGTTATTAAAGAAACTTAAGACATTTCTGGAACAAGTGTAAGTAAAAATGCCTAAGTTAAATTAAATACAAAATAAAGTCACATAAATGTAGCATTTCAACAAATTCCAGTGTTAGTTTTTTTAGTATTTTAGTCTTATCCTAGAATGTGTCTTGTGGTCTAGGAAACATATAGAGAATTATATTTTTCTTTTCTCATTTCTAATTCGGTTATTTTCTAAGCTCTGAAATGAAATCTAGAAGGAAAAAAAAAAAAACCACGGTAAATCATTGAAAGCAGACAAAATAATACTTTCAACAAAGAACTCCATGGAATTGTTCTTTTGAAATGTTATTGCATTGTCTTTGTGTGTATTTGGCTCTGCCAATTGCATTCTGCAATCCTGTCTTCTGCCAGCTCTGGAGAGATATAGAGCCAAATAACTGTGGGTTTTTTGATCTAGTTGTCACCAAAAAGTTTGACAAAAGTCCCTTAAACATTAGAACGCTAAAAAAAATTTACAGCAAAATCAGAAAAAGCTTGAAGTTTAACTGAATTGGTTCTGCATTAAACCCATGGTTTAGGCTCATTAAAAGTACAAATCTTATTGCAATTTCAAATGATGTGATTCATGCTCTGGATAGCTGCCATAAAAGTTTAGGTTAAATATGATAGTCCCAATTAACTTTTCATTTGAAATTGAGCATGTAAAACACACAGCTGAGAGCAAAACTCAACTACTACATCGCTTAAACAAAAATGCCCCATCACCTTTCCCTGAAGAAGTTAGGGCAAATGCTCTGCCAGTTTGTAATGGGAGATCACTGTGCTTGGAGCACTTCGAATGAAATGCTTGCCTGCTAAGTCTAGGAACCTAAGCCCTAAAATCAAGAGGAATTAGTAAAGGCTTCAGAATGGTCTGTGTGTATTTTTTAAGCTTCTCCAGGGGATTAGGACTCTCTGGTTTTGGAGGACTGAGTGACTTTCTGACCCTGTTGGTCTTCTTCTCTCCAAAATGGTTAATGAAGGCTTACCTTGAGGCCAGTCTGTGGTTTAGCAAAATTTCAAGAGCACAAAGACCTTACATCTCTTTCACTTGGTTGCTATACTTCCTTAAGAGAGAAGGAAGGGCATTAAGGGCAGTGGAAGAAAAAGAAAGAAAAGAGAGAGGGGGGGATGGAAGAAGGAAGAGGGAAAGAGAGAGAAAGAAGTTTTGGGAATACCATAAAGCCTCAATACATATTCGTGGAGTAAATGTATGAATATAAAGTACTTAAAAGAAGATATCACAGTGTGAATGGATTTAGTCAATGCATCAATAATGAATACTATCTTTCTTCTACATAAGGTGTGAATGGTGCTAGAGAATAAGGAGATATGGAAAAGACTGCTTCTGAATGTAAGGGAAGGATTCTGGAAAAGATGTCCAGTAGTTTTCTCAGGAGGACACTAAGATGCAAAGATGCAAGATCTTGCCTAGAGCTGGCCCAGTTTCAACTTTATCTAATCATCATTAATTGTTTGAGGCGGTATAGCCTGTTCATAAGCTAGGTTCCAAGGGCAAATTTCTTGGGTGGAAATCCTGTCACCAATTACTATCTGTCCTTAAGCTTTACCATCTCTGTGCCTCAGTTCCTTCATCTGTTCAATAAAGATAATAGTGGAACCTATCTAATAGTGTTGTTATAAGAGTTAATGTAAATAAAAACAGTTCAGTAAGCATGTGTGTATGCATGCTAAGTCACTTCAGTTGTGTCCAACTCTTTGCAACCCCATGGACTGTAGCCCTCCAGACTCCTCTGTCCATGGGATTCTCCAGGCAAGAATACTGGAGTGGGTTGCCATGCCCTCCTCCAGGGGATCTTTCAGATCCAGGGATCAAATCCATGTCTCTTACATCTCCTGCATTGGTAGGAGGGTTCTTTACCACTAGCACCAGCCAGGAGCCCCTCAGTAAGCATAGTGAACCCTTAATATGTCAGTTCTTATTATTTAGTAAAACTAAGTGATGAAAGGTTTATCAACCTATTGTCCATAAAGAAAGAGTGGAGTTATCTTCTTTGTGATTATAGGCCTTCAAAATTAGTTTCCTATCAGTTTAAGGACTTTTTCCTTTGATAGACAAAGGTTTCCCAAGACAAGTTAAATGTAAAATCCTAAAACTGCAGAGCTAAGAATACACAAAGAGAGAAATTATTCTTAAGGTATCAAGAGAGGCAATCCTTAGAGCCCCTGTTGGGGACCTGCAGCTTGTTGAATAAAGCCAACTGCCACGCACAGGGGTAAGCAACTTGCTGTGTCTCAGTCTGGAATATGACTGTCAATTATTTATTGCCTGTAGTGCCTAATGGCTCACTGAGAAGACGACCATTCTCGGTCAGTAAAGTTATATTGACTGCATTCTGGTTGGGGGCAGGGGGCGGGGGGAGAGGGAATGTTGTTTGAGTCCAAATTTAGACTTGATACCTAAAGTAATGTTCTTAAGATTGTAAAAATTATTGGTGATGATAAGAAATCAAAATCATATTTTTATATTTTAGTTTTAACCCAAAGAGAGAAAACCCCAACAGAGTTGGTGAAGTGAAGTCGCTCAGTCGTGTCCGACTCTTTGCAACCCCATGGACTGTAGCCCACCAGGCTCCTCTGTCCATGGGATTCTCCAGGCAAGAATACTGGAGTGGGTTGCCATTTCCTTCTCCAGGGGATCTGCCCGACTCAGGGATCAAGCCCAGGTCTCCCACATTGCAGGCAGATGCTTTAACCTCTGAGCCACCAGGGAAGCCCACAGAGTTGGCAGAAAAGGCAATTGAAAAGGATTCAACTCTCCCAAATATTCATCAACATAGAAATGGTTTTGAGCACAAGTGATGATGAAATCCCACATACATGGATTACAAAACATTGAGGAGGTTTTGTCCATGCAGAATGAGAAAGACTGAACGGTTCTAAAAGGGCTGTGCTATAGAGAACACTAAAAATTCCTAATGTATTACTTACTAACAAGTTTTCAATATTAATCAGTTTATTTCTTTTAACAAGATCATCCATAAATCAATCAACAGTGAGTACCAAGGGCAAAAGACAAAACAGCCCATTGACTGCTGCAAGAACTTTCAAAAATACCTACTGATCAATAGTGATCATTGGTGCAGCCAACCTTCATTTCTTTAGGGATTTGCTACACCACAGATTTTTTTCTGGAATCGGTTTCATCATGCACCATCCCTCTGGATCTTCAGCAACCTCATTAATGGCTGTCCTGTGCTCCCTGTCTACTTTTAATTTCTTCTAGTAATAGAAAATACTTCATAATGGAAGATTTAATTAACTGAGTTTCCAAAAAGCTATTTACAGTGAACTGGGAACATTAGCTTTAATTTTTATTGTTCAAGAATGAAGATACCCTTTTTACAACAGATTAAATGCAGCAGGAAAACAGCATTTTAACCACACTAAAGCATGGGAACCCACTGGCAAAAGCTGGGTTTGTCAATTGAGCTGGTGAGAATACAAAGGCTATGACAGTCTGATTTGAGGAGAAAGGCCTTGCTTGAAGCTTCTAGTCCTCTCCTTAACTTTCTTTGGGTGATTCTCAACAGGTCTCATTCATATCTACAGGAGCTCTAACCTGGATGAGAGTTCACTTTCTACAACTGGAAGGAAAGCATTATCATAAGGTGTGCAAGATGGGAGAGTCCTTTCCTTCCCTCTGGCCCACACAATAGAATCTTGAATACTTTTCAAAAAATATATAAAAATCTTTTCTAGACTTAGAAATATATCTTTTATGGCTAGGTCCTATTTTCCAGAAATACGTCACTGGGCCACATTAAAGAGGGGGAAGAAAAGTCAGTGTGACCTTGACAAAACAGAAAAGACTCAGAATCAATCAGCTAAATATTTGTACAAAATTTTTTTTCCACATTTGTTAACTTATAACCTTTGAGCTTGTTCTGCGTAAGTTTATTATACACATGATTGGTTGGCTGTTATTTACTTGACAAACTGATAGAACTACTCATTGACTGAGTCGTTTCAATCCCACACAAATGCATTTATTTGGGGCATGCATCCCCTTTGTTTAAAGTGTGTCTTAAAACTTTATGGCAATTAACTGCTGAATATTACACACTAGCCATTTCTTAAAGTGAATATCTTTCAGTTTTACCTTTTTCTCTCATTTACCAAATGAAATTAGACTACAGTACAGACTAGTACCTTGAGAATTGCGTTTATTAGATCAGAGCCAATTTGAGCTATAGAGGCAAATGCACCCAGAAGCTCTAAATGCCCTGTGAAAAAGCAGAAAGGTAGCTTAAAGGTTTATAGTACCATGTAGCCTTTTCTCTGTGAAAGACCTGGGTTCAATACTTTGCTTTTAGCCTAAGTAAAACTGACATTCATGACTATATCATGACTTGTGTCACAGAAGCCACATTGTTGGTTGACTAGAAATGTGGAAGCCGAACAAAGAATGGTAGCTATATATTGCAAATTTCTGTAAAAGTGGAAATCATGAGTGTTGATTGGTTTCTGACTCACTATGCACAAACTAGGAACAGAAACATATTTGTCAGACCTCTAAAATTTACTCTTCAGTAAAAATGGAATGAGTTTCAAGTATATTGTCCAAAAAGACTTGATACAGTTCGCAAGAACCAAGCTTCAAAGACAAAAACAAATGGCAAATTCATTTTTTCAGAAAGGTTTAAATATTGTAGTTTCTACTATGGTTGGACCTCTGAAACAACTGATTTAAGAGTTAACTTTTGTAGGAGTTTACTGCTCCCCCCAAATAATTCATTACCAATGGTTATTCTGCCTTTGCAATTAATCAGGTTTGAAAGTGCTTCATTTGGTGCATTTGCATTGTTTAAATAAATCTGGAAACACTAACCCTGTCACGTCCAGAGGTCGAGTGTGGGAATGAATCTGTAGACACAGAGGGTAAAATACTTCAAGGCGTATCCCTAAGAGATTTCCAGCTGGACAATCAGAATTTATTTTCCAAGAGGAGGGTGTCCCCATGCAAGTGAGCCCTATGGTGTGTTTTAAGGTCTCCTTAACCTGTCTCGGCAAACTGCGTAAATCACAGCAGTAAAGTCTTCCTATTCATCGTGTTAGGGCTAGGGAAAGCTGACCAGCTTTTGACCTCTTATTCTGAGCCTCAGCTGACCCTAACTTAGAAGTTCAAGCGGTCAATTGCAGGTCACTGAGGGCAGTCTCCGAGTCTTTTTAATTCCACTTGGGCTGCAAGGTTAAATTGCCACAGCACAGGTACTTTCCTAGGTTTTTCTGGAAGTGCTGCTCAGGGGGTGCACCCCTAGATGACCAAAGGAGGAGGGGAAAAGAAGAGAAAGTAAAAACCAACTTTAAGCCGGTGTCCTCCCTACCAACACCACTTTAGCATATACCAAGGCAGTCGTTTATCAGTGTAATGGATCTACAGACAGCCTCCAACAATTGTCAAACATTCTTTTAGAAGCCATTAGTTTTTCAACTAATATATATCTGTTTTGTGCATTTGTTGAACCCCTCACTTGTCACTGAGAATGGCCTGTTAAACTAAGCAGAGGCCTGATCAGCTTTCAGTGCAGCGGAGGCTCAGGGTTCACCTGGGTCAGCCGCAAGATTTATGAGGCCCAGAGCCAGTATCTGATTGGGACTGTTAGTGCTAAAGAAAGCTGACACTTCCTCCCCTTCCCTCCTCCTCAAGCTCAACACACAAAGTCCGGTGACTTAACTTGTACATTCCCACTGGCTGCCTAAGAGGCAGCAAAATTGATGACCTGTACAGACACCAAAGTGGACATCAATAAAAAAAGATGGATGTGAACGAGTGGAGTGACATGCCTCATTGCTGAGGGGACTGGGGAGGGGAGAGAAAAGGTTAAAAAAACACTGGAAAGTTATTTATATAAGCTTCAAGGACAAGGATTTTGTCACTACTTGCCTAAGGATTTGCGCTTAAAATATTCTTTTCTCTGGCTTCTATCCTTCCCCAGTTGGCAAAAAGTCTACAGACCTCTGGTTGCTACTATTTATTTTTATTTGTTCTTTAAGTTAAGAAATTTTTACTTACAATTTTGGTCACAAAAAAAAAGTGATACCACGCTATGGATTGAAAACTCGAAATATATGCAAGAAAAATGTGGTAACATTTTCAAAAACAGTCAGGATTAATTAAGCAATCTTTTTGTGCTTCTTAATAAGAATGGTTAAAAACTAAGCAGATTACATTTTCTATAAACTGGTAGATATAAATGCTTTGAAACAATATGTTCATTTTGAAGCATCTCCCATGGAACTTCCCTTAAAACACTAGAAATTATATTCTGGAAGTTGGAATTCATGGAATAATTTACAAATGATAGATGAATAAAAGTAACTGGATTAGACATTAAAATAGAAAACACACTCTGTATACTAAAGTGCTTATGAGAAAAGTTATTTGTTTCCTTAACTAGCATTTCAAAATAGACCTGAAAAAAGACGAGTAAAATGAAGCAAAGAATAATATTTCTTCTCTTTCATTCTTGATGTGTTTATTTGCCCTCTGGGAGGTTTTCTGCATGCTTATAAATTATGCAAATGATACCCAAATCTAAAATGTGATCAGGGAGGTAGGGAGTGATTATGTACTCAACCCTATCAAATGGGCTGAAGAAATGGCTGACTCCCTAGATCACAATGTTTGTAAGTGATTGTTCTGTACTAATTCTGCCTTAATTTTGACATTCTCTTCAATAAACATGGTCCAATGGTCTACTATCTTATAGCAGAAGAACACTGAAAAAAATATGGACTTCATTTTTAATAATTTCAGGTATTCTTATGTGAAGATAAACCCTTCTTTGGTTCAAAATTAAGACAGTAAAGAATTAATGCTGTCATACTGTCCTTTCACAGTCCACAGGTTAGAGTCTCTCATTGCTCTCCCAGTGGCCAAATAGGCTTTGCACTAATATCACAACAGAAATTGTGACGAGGTAGAGGGTGGAAGTCCTTATCTCTGGTGATTTGTTTCCTAGCTCAAACTAGCAGCCCATCTAGAATCAAAAACCCTAAGAGAGGGTGTCTCTTCTGCCCAGCTCCTGATCCAATCTATCTTCCAATGCACTGCTTTATCCATTATTTACGCAGCAACTCCTAAGTGCAAAGGTTTACTGTTAAGGAGAGAGTTGTTTCATCCAAGTTTGGTTAGTTGCCAATTTCATACTAAAAATACCACTAAATAATCTCAGAGGAGGCTTCACCCAACTCAGCTTTGTCTGATACCATCTTAATTTTAGAAGTGGTACCCAATCGGCCTCTCCAGGTTCCCCAAGTAAGATGCTGCATCTTTACCCTTGGGGTTCTTACAGACTTCTGACATACCACTGACTTTTCTCCAGGCTCAACAAGCTCTCTCTTATTTCTGTAAAGAGAGCAAAGGCTCCATGAGGACTTCAGCGCAATCAGGATTGCATAGGCCGTCTCAAGCTCAACTTATGAGCTAAAGTAACTATAAGCAGGAAAATGACAGGAGTTTAAAAAATTCCTGACCAATGCATGTTCAGAAAAGGTTTTAAGAGTTAGTGTGAGATACTTATTTTTATTTCCTTTAACATCAAATGTGTTTTTGTTGTTTGTTATTATTACAGTAATAAACTGCCTTGATTTTTTCCTCCCCTCTTTAATGAAGACTTGACAGAGTTGTGAGATTTACCTAGCCTAGTGAGTGGATGGCATCAAGTAGATATTTAATACCTTTTAATTGATTTACCCAGTTTTCTCTGGTCTTCTCTGCAGCTGGGCCATCATCTGCCTGGGGTATAGACTTTTAGGGGACCGTAGTTAAATAGCTCAACATTTTGACTGTAGTTTGAGAAGTTAATAAAGAAGTTTCAGGTACCAACCCAGAATGTCTCACTTTCTCCAGAATGTCAGAGAAAATCTCTGGAACATCTATCTTAGATCTCAATGCCTGTTCATTTTCATTTAGATGCACAGGTATCATTGGAGACTTTGTCAGTAGATGGAAGAAATTGTGCTTACATTCTCCGTAAGAAAGTGAAAGTGTTAGTCAGTCATGTCCGACTCTGTGACCCATGGACTGTAGCCCACCAGGCTTCTCTGTCCATGGGCTTCTTCAGGCAAGAATACTGGAGCAGGTTGTCATTCCCTTCTCCAGGAGATCTTCCCAACCCCAGATCTCCTGCACTGCAGGCAGATTCTTTACCATCTGAGATACCAGGGAAGCCCCCTACATTCTCCAGGCCTAACACAATCCATAAAGTCTTCCAAAGAGGTGACTGGGGAGTCTAAAGATGATACTTCCAAGGGGTTCAGTGTCTTCTGTTTGAGAGAGAATTTGAGTCCTAGAGGGTTAAAGGTAACTCTGGCTCTTCAAGGGCTAACTCTGGATCCCCTATCCACCAGAACACTTCTGATCTCTTCCTAGTAAACTAACAACAGGGATTTCCCCATTAACATCAGGCCACAATAGTTGAAAATGTCCTCAAGCTGCTCAGGGTTCATGTCTAGGCTGCTCTTTTCTAGGTAGTCAGATCCACATCTTCTCTGGAACCCCTTCACTGAAAACGTCCCAAGGAGACACCCTTCATATTAATCAGAGTACAATGAAAGAATTCTTAAATTCTTAAATCAGAGTCTGTAATATATGAGAAGATTCTCAGACCATAGATGTCAAGGGAAAGCTCCTTCTTCCAGCGTCATGAGATTGTGAGAAGTGACATTCCAGAGTTTCTCCAGCTTAAGGCAAATAATTGATTCTATCTCACTTGATCTGAAAGAAACAGCTTAACAAAGTCTCCTTAGTTTCTTTTTATGCAATATGAAGCTTTTCCTGGAATTTGAAATCATATTGTTAATCTAAAAATCATGGACTTGACCAAAAACCGAAGGCACTTGGGATATATAATAAAGTCGTTAAAAATCACTTCACAATCCCTGTGGCTGATTCGTGTTGAGGAGTGACAAAAAAGAACAAATTTCTGTAAAGCAACTATCCTCCAACTAAAAAATAAATAAATATTTAAAACGTACTTCACAGATCGACACAAAATTTTCCCAGTTCTCAGATTGTTTTTACTAAAGTGTGTGTTTCAGTCGTTCAGTTGTGTTTGATTCTTTGCCACCCGATGGACTGAAGCCCACCAGGCTCCTCTGCCCATGGGATTCTCCGGGCAAGAATACTGGAGTGGGTTTCCATTTCCTTCTCCAGGGCATCTTCCCCACCCATGGATCGAACCCAGGTCTACCACATTGCAGGCAGATTGTTTGCATTTGAGCCATCAGGGAAGTCCTGTTTTCACTAGCAATTCTCTCCTTTTGAGGGAGAGAAAATCATGGTAAAATGAGTGAAATCATATCCCTTTCTCCTTTGTTGATATTTATGTCATTTTCAGTTAATGATAATTATGGATAAGTTCTAAAAATAGTACTAAGAATTAAATTCGACAATCAGCCACTGTTAATAGTTTAGTGGAATGACAACCGGGTGAATTCAATTCCCTTGAATTTATTAATTACTGTAGCTGTTTCAACTGAAAGATTGAATTGTGAAGATAATATCCCACATAAATCTCTATTTTATATGTAAGTAACAGCCACGTACTTCATATTTTCCTTTCTGAAGACAGAGCACAAAATTACCAGATAACAATACAGTATCTGATATTCTATCCAGGTGTCTCCCCACAAGACCAAAGTGATTCAGACATCTTGATGATTTAGTATATACACTACACCACCCAGAAGTTCTCTTAGAATTTAAAAAAAGGGGGCAGGGAGAATCCACTGTCAAGCTGTTTTATTCAGAAGATATGATGTTGTCAATCTTTAGCCACTGCCAAATAGAGCATTGTCAGGAGGGACAAGCAGAGCATGTTCTTGAAGATTTCTGTGTTTTAAATATTTGTTTACTCCTACCAGGCAAACTCATACTAGACATGGGCCTAATTTCTAGGGATAAGGCATTCCTGTCACATAAGAACAATTCACAGGGACCATGTGTCTAGTCCTTAACAGCAAGGGACCATCTATCATACTCTCGCAGCAAGATGGTCTTTTGCCACAATGATCAAAAATGTTATTTCCACTCAAAGCATGTCCCAATAAAACAAGCATTTGCTTTCAAAATTCCTTCTTCAGCTATTTGAACTCTACCAAGTAAACTATTTATTTGGCAAAATTGCCATTTTTCTAAGAAAAATATTTTCCAAAGTAGATGCAATTGAAGATAATCTATCTCTTTTAAATGGAAATAGAACCTCAGTTATTTTAAAAGATAAACTACTATTGTTTATTATTATTATTATCATTATTATTACTTTTGTAGAAAGGAAAAGGAGAATGATGAGACCAAGGAGGGAAAAAAAGGAGAGAAAGATGTCTTTCATTTTTGTCCAGAATTATAAAGGATTTTCATCAGTAGTTCCATTGACATATGCATCTTATCTCTTTCTAAGACTCTTCAGTTCATTGAAACCATCTGTTAATAATTTTGGACAAATAGTACAACCAAAGTGGAAAATGGCAGTTATGTGGTTAATTTAATTAAAGGGCTACCTGCACTGATCCAGTAAAGAAATGCATACATGATTAGAATAAAAGTGTCCCCCTCTGTTCACATAATCCAAGCAACCATCTTCCTAATAATCCACACAACCACCTCACCTAAATGTAACATTAAGAGTCCCTCATAAGCATTGAAATCCCTGGTGGTTAAACTGCCTTCTTTGCCATGCTGGCCTCCAATTTGCGTGTTTCCCCCAGACATAGTCAACATTACACAGCACAGAAATTTCTTTTTTTAAATATTACTTTCTACTGCTTATTCTATTCTGCTGCAATTGAAAAAAAAAATCTATATTGCAAGCTGTGGGTAATACTTTGTATTGTCTATTCCCAGGGTAACTTTTTAGACTATGTTGTGGCTCTCAATTGTGCCAATATCCATTCAACAAATAAAACTAACACTTCAATAAAACAGCAAGTCTGCATATTAGATGAGAAAAAGATATATAATAAAAAGCACAGGTTCTAAAAAAAAAAAAAAAAAAACAAGAAAAACAAGAAAAAAAAAAAAGTCCGCAGTGCAAATTGGAGAATGGGAGTTTTGCCTCCTATTCCAGAGGACTGTTTCTGTCACCAAGTTTTCTCTCATTTCATGGATTGTTTTTTCTATTAAGATCTGCCGGGGAAATAAAAGCAAAGGGTAGGGCAAAACTGGCTGGAGATGACAGATAGCTCTTTGATGACTTAGAAAGGCAACATCCCAAGTTTTACTTTATGGAACACGGAAGGAGAAAGCTGAGCAATGCTACAGATCTTATCTGAAAGTGAAAAGTGAAAGTGAAGTCGCTCAGTCGTGTCCGACTCGTAGCAACCCCATGGACTGCAGTCCACCAGGCTCCTCCATCCATGGGATTTTCCAGGCAAGAGTACTGGAGTGGGGTGCCATTGCCTTCTCCATCTATTTTAATAGCATGCCCATTTTGCTTATTTGTGGAAATCTTCTCATTTGACAATTATGGTTAGGGACACATTTCTAAGAAGCATGCCTATTTATCTTGAAAAGATCAGGCAAATGCAAATCCAAGTTCTTTTCTCCTTTCTAAATTATTATTAAGAATTAATATTCTTAAAATGAAGCTTTGGTCAGTATAAGGGAAAATTGGCTACCAAGTGACCTAGTTGTCATATGTTTTCTTCAGCTAAAGCAAATTTCCATTAAAAATAAAGAGCCTTCAGTTTGCTGTTTTATGGCAGCTATTCTATGAAATATTTCTTATGAAAAATTAAAGAGTAATCAAATTAAACCTCCCTGAAATTACAGGTTAAAACAAAACAAAAAAAACAGTTTATCCCTTCTACAGATAACATCACTCTTTTTTAATGATACACATTTATTACAAAAAAAAAAAATCACCAAAAAGCCCAATACTAGACATTACTTTGCCAACAAAGGTCCGTCTAGTCAAGACTATGGTTTTTCCAGTGGTCATGTATGGATGTAAGAGTTGAACTGTGAAGAAAGCTGAGCGCCAAAGATTTGATGCTTTTGAACTGTGGTGTTGGAGAAGACTCTTGAGAGTCCCTTGGACTGCAAGGAGGTCCAACCAGTCCATTCTGAAGATCAGCCCTGGGATTTCTTTGGAAGGAATGATGCTAAAGCTGAAACACCAGTACTTTGGCCACCTCGTGTGAAGAGTTGACTCATTGGAAAAGACTCTGATGCTGGGAGGGATTGGGGGCAAGAGGAGAAGGGGACGACAGAGGATGAGATGGCATCACCAACTTGATGGACGTGAGTTTGTGATGGACAGGGAGGCCTGGCGTGCTGCAGTTCATGGGGTTGCAAAGAGTCAGACATTACTGAGTGACTGAACTGAACTGAACTGAACTGAACCATAATGAAAATACTGGTGATTATTTTTTTTCCCCAGCTTCTCAGTTATCTCTTCAATCTTACTCATGCTTAATTTTTGTCATTAGATGTTTTTGAGTGTTAAGCAATCAGATATTATTTTGTGGTTTCTGGTCCGCACGATATGTGACAGTCACATATTTGTTCTACTAAAATTTTGAATCTTCCTATTTAGGATTCATATGCTTTTACTGGATAGTTTCTATAAGAAGGCTTGTCATGAAAATCACATACTTGATAAACATTTTACCTATTTTTAAATTAGATGGCACTATTTCAACATAAGAAAAATCGATTATTGTTACCCTACTTTGTTTGAATATATTTTAGAAGGTTGTTTATTAAAAATGTTATTTGAAAACACACTCATATTCTGCTTTTCTTTTTATGCCCTGTGTATTTAGTTGCACATTGTAGAGCTTAAATAGCAAGGTAACCAAATTTTCAGATTAAAAACCCTCAGATTCTATTTCTTCATATGCTTATATATATTTTCTTCCTCAAATAAGCCAAAAAGTAAAATATTTTGTTTGATACGTATTATTATCTCTTTTATCTCCTTCCTGTAGTTAATATAGAATTTGAGATTTTGCAATCTTTAAACAATTTAAAATGTATATTTATCTTCTTCCTAGGGGCACAGAAATCATAAAATCATGGAATCGGTCAAAATCAAACATTTTTAGAAGCTTCTATATCAGATCTTTCGTTACAAGAACTAAACAGCCCCAGTTATATTTTCTTATCCTGCTGCTGCTAAGTCGCTTCCGTTTTGTCCGACTCTGTGCGACCCCATCGAAGGCAGCCCACCAGGCTCCCCTGTCCCCAGGATTCTCCAGGCAAGAACACTCTAAACTCTTTTACATTACTCAAAAAGCTTAGCATTACATTTTAAATTGATCTAACTCTCTGTAGTCTGTTTCATCTGAGACAAAGACCAGGAGACTCTCTTTTCCTGTGTCTTTAAACTAGTACATAACTTCTGTTTAAGGTGACAACTGTAATGGATAATTTACGACCTACAGGGCTTCTGGATTAAATAACAGAGGTTCTGTAAACCAACAGGCTCAGACTTCGGTGAAAGCACTAGTAATTTGTTTATTGCCCTTTCTCAGTTCCTCAATTACAATTGATCTCTGCTAAACAGTCTAGTGCTGCTAATTGTTGGGAAAGGGGGGAAATAGCTTAATCTTTATAGACATCTCCTAGCCTAATGTTAGTCCTTATAATTCAGTGCCATAATCTCACCTAAGTACAGATGAATGGAATCCATATACCTGACTGTAGCTGAGGACTTTTGAAATTAATTTATAAACAACCAAAGTTGAAGGAGTTGTTGTGTTTGGAACAGAAGAAATGGTGACTGATTGTATCTCATATTGAGCCAGTGACAGACAGACAAGAGCACTTGATTAGAGCTCTTGTCCTGCCAGTTCATGTATTAGAATTCTACTGATAGGAGTTTAATCAGGACTTAATCTCCTTATCTTGTCTAGGGTGTTGACTAACTTTAAGTACTTAACATAATACAGAACCCCTACAGGCATTTCCACTTCAAAGCCTGAAGTGCAGTGGTTAGGGGTCTCCTAATCTTATTTTTTCCCCATTAATAGTGTTGAAAAGAAATACTTGCCATCATGAGCTAAGCATGTCCTAATTTAGTCTGTTTATACCTTCTGAATTGTTTTAGAAAGGTCTAACTTATTCATACTAATCCTTCATTTTAGAAACTGAAAAATACTATCCATGTACATGTCTGTAAAGCATGTCCTAATATACACTGTTCAACTTTAGATTTATTTTAGAAAGCTTTGACTAATTTATTCTAAGTCTTTATTTTTCTGACCTAACATTTTCAAATATTAAATATATATCCACACATACATATATATGCTTTAACAGCATGTGCTTTAAATTCTAGCTTCTCCCTCTAATACGATATATCGCTTGATTGTCCAAATGTACAAGTAGTACATTAAAACACAAAGCAAAATCACTCTTCAGATCTTTCCAATGTTATGCATTACAGGTAAGTTCAAGGACAACTTTTGTAGATCACTCCTTGACTTAGTATTCTACTTTTTCACATTAAAGTTTGTCCTTTAATCCTTCCCACAGCCTAATGAGAAAGAGGAGGTATGTTTACTATCTATCTGCTCTAAGTTAAAACCCTTGATTTCACTATGACATATCCTCCTAAGGACAATCTACACACAATTATTTTTTTTGCCAAAATGTAAATATTTGTCACATGAATTGTTTTTATGTCTCCATAACAGATTGCAATTACTTTCCCTCTTACACTGTTGGTGGGAATGCAAACTAGTATAGCCACTATGGAGAACAATGTGGAGATTCCTTAAAAAACTGGAAATGAACTGTCATATGACCCAGCAATCCTACTGCTGGGCATACACACTGAGGAAACCAGAATTGAAAGAGACACGTGTGCCCCAATGTTCATCACAGCACTGTTTATAATAGCCAGGACATGGAAGCAACCTAGATGTCCATCTGCAGACAAAAGGATAAGAAAGCTGTGGTACATATACACAATGGAGTATTACTCAGCCATTAAAAAGAATACATTTGAATCCATTCTAATGAGGTGGATGAAACTGGAGCCTATTATACAGAGTGAAGTAAGCCAGAAAGAAAACAACCAATACAGTATACTAACGCATATATATGGAATTTAGAAAGATGGTAACAATAACCCTGTATGCGAGACAGCAAAAGAGACACAGATGTATAGAACAGTCTTTTGGACTCTGTGGGAGAGGGAGAGGGTGGGATGATTTGGAAGAATGGCATTGAAACATGTAAATTATCACATGTGAAATGAATCACCAGTCCAGGTTCGATGCATGATACAGGGTGCTCGAGACTGGTGCACTGGGATGACCCAGAGGGATGGGATGGGGAGGGAGGTAGGAGGGAGTTTCAGGATGGGGAACACATGTACACCCATGGTGGATTCCTGTCAATGTATGGCAAAACCAATACAATATTATAAAGTTAAATAAATAAATAAATGAAAATAAATAAATAAATAATTTAAAAGGAGTGTACATGTATTTACCAAGTATATGTGTGGCTTCATTCACTGTGTCCCTACTCTTGACTCTTGATGAGTGAAGGGTAGTGGTTTCTTGTTCAGCCAGGAAGCTAAGTAGATTAAGTATTTGCCTTGCAGAATATTCCACCAGCAGATGGATATATGTCTAGATTTAGGGCAAATGGCAGCAAGCTTGATTGTGATTGCAGGTCCATGCTACACTATCTCTACCCTGGCTCTACTGACAATAAAGCTGTTAATTAAAAATATATATATTTTAATGAAGTAAAATGAACAAAATTGATAGCCAAAATAATTAAAACTTCATAAACTAAATATCATGTATCTGGAAATGAGGACTTCTATATTTGTCATTTAATAAACTCTTAGTATTTTAATTATTTCAAATGTTCAATAGTCTACCTATTTTTTATGGCAGTGTATATCCAAAATAGTGCAGAATACTCTTTTTTGTCTAATGTACTTCAACTAGAGGATATTTATCTCAGAGATGAAAAATATTTTACTATTTGGAAAGATCAGTAAAAAATGTTCAACTCTGTTCAGGTTCATCCTTCATAAAAGAAATTATTTAGAACCAAGTAGAAAAATTTTCTCAGTTATTTTATTATTTCTTCGGTTATTCATTTATACATTTTGCTCAACTCAAAATACTACACTTTGGAGCTCTAGTTTTCTTTTTCTTCTCTGAAATAAGTCTGCCCATTCCTGGTTTAAATATAAGCATAACATTAAATCTAATGCTAAATATCCAACCATCCATGAAGCAGCTAAATGTGATTGACTTTATGGGATATTCCCATTTAAAATAGAAGCTTGAGACCAACTAAATAGATAAAAGATAAAGTAGGCTAAAGCATTATAAATGTTGCCTCAATTTTCATAGAAGGATTTTCAGCAACTTTATTTTTTGAGAATTTCTACAAAAATCCATAAACATTATTTTATGGTATTTCACTTAACTCAGAAGGTTATCTGTGATAAATGCCCCTGTACTGTCATACACATAAAATTTTAATAGATATATTAAATAGATTATAAATAAACCTAACCCTTTACAATATATATATTAAAGATATTTTAAAGTTGATTTTAATAATGTACTTTAAACAAATATGTAACAGAAAACTTGATTTATGTAAATAATGGTCTAATTTTGGAATTGCTGATAGACAGAGAAGGCAATGGCACCCCACTCCAGTACTCTTGCCCTGGAAAATCCCATGGATGGAGGAGCCTGGTAGGCCACAGTCCATGGGGTCGCTAAGAGTCGGACACGACTGAGCGACTTCATTTTCACTTTTCACCTTCATGCATTGGAGAAGGAAATGGCAACCCACTCCAGTGTTCTTGCCTGGAGAATCCCAGGGATGGGGGAGCCTGGTGGGCTGCCGTCTATGGGGTGACACAGAGTTGGACACAACTGAAGTGACTTAGCAGTAGCAGGATTCATTAAATTTAAATTTGGAAGGAACATGTATCTCAAAAAACAGGTAATATTGAGCTGAGTAACAATGTTGGCTAAGTAGCACCAAAGCATAAACAGGGAAAAAAGTAAAAGCGTATTATATCTTGACTATGAATTCTTCCTAAAGTAATTCAGGTACTTCCATTTTATTTGAATATTGCTTTTTGTTTCCTCTATTAAGCAGTGCTTAAAAACCACAACTTCAGTCAATCAGTAAACAGGATCATTACTTCTAAGTGTTTCAGATTCTAAATCAAGGATTTCATTTAATTTTCCTAGCAGAATAATGCATATAGATGAGAATGTCAAATTGCAAATAACCTGTATTAGAATAGCATTTACAGTGCTTATGGTAAGCAAGCAACATTATTGATTTAGCTCAGGGATTTAAAATGCTGAAAAACACTAACAGAATAAATTGATTGGAAGAATAGAGAAGTACATCACTGTGTTAAAGATTTGAAATGAAAGTAAAACACATTATATGATTTTGTAGTTTGAAAGTACATGTGCATATATAGATATCCACGTAGATGGATAATGTGGGCATTATTGATTTAAATTCCCTACTGGGATTAAAGGGAGAAAGCCTAGTTTCATTTCAACGGTAATGTTGGCATTCATTATCAATATGATAAAATACAAATTGGTGGCTTTGTAATACAGATTTAATGCCCCAGCTGAACTTTTTTCCATTAGTAGCTAATGGCTATTCCTGTTTACCTTCTATGACTCCAAATGCTCATTCCATCTTCTTTTCTGTGATCATCATGGTTGTACAGGAAATGATTTTGCTAAAAATGAAAATATCCTACTTTATTTTAAAAATGATAGAACTTGCATCTGTAAACATGACTTTAATCTATGCCTTCCATGATGTGTCAGCATTCTTAAAAAGAATCTTGTTCAGAGTTCATAAAATAGAAGTAAAACATTTTATAACTTAGAATAGTTAGTAAGAAAAAGGCTTGTTGAAATTATTAAAGTGAAACATTTTACCCTCAGAAAAGTTCATATTTTTTAACATATATTCATAAAGTGAGCATTTCCTCTCCATTACTAAAAATCTTTTTATCATGATTAACAAATCTATCCATTGAATTGCTTTTCTCTATTCTATATAGCAACAGTTTATTTTTAGGATGGCTTTCAACTACTAAGTTGGATCTATTTTAGAGAAAAAAGAGTACAAAAATTCCTATTAACTTATTTGAATTAAGCCATTACAATAATCCCTGGGGAGAAAACAATTAAACATTGACTAAGAAACAATAAAAAATCAAGTTCATTTCCTCTTTGCAGTTGAGTTCCCTTAGTCATCTCTTTTTCTCAAAATAAACCCTTTAAGTTTTGTAGATTTTTCAGTGAAATAGCATGATTTTAAATGAGGTTATAATACTACTACTTAATATTATTGCACATCTGCATATCAGACAGTGTTCTAAATACTTAATGTACTTGCATAATTTCCCCAAATTTGTGGTATAATATAAAGCTGAGCACCAAAGAATTGATGCTTTTGAACTGTGGTGTTGGAGAAGACTCTTGAGAATCCCTTGGACTGCAAGGAGATCCAATCAGTCCATCCTAAAGGACATCGGTCCTGGGTGTTCATTGGAAGGACTGATGCTGAAGCTGAAACTCCAATACTTTGGGCACCTGATGCAAGGAGTTGACTCATTGGAAAAGACCCTGATGCTGGGAGGGATTGGGAGCAGGAGGAGAAGGGGACGACAGAGGATGAGATGGCTGGATGGCATCACTGACTCGGTGGACATGAGTTTGGGTAAACTCCGGGAGTTGGTGATGGACAGGGAGACCTGGCGTGCTGCAATTCATGGGGTCACAAAGACCACAACTGAGAGACTGAACTGAACTGATAAAGAAACAACCCAGCTAAAAAAATGGACAAAGGATCTGAATAGTCATCTCTTCAAGGATATACAAACGGCCAATAAGAACACAAAATAAGGCCAAGATATAAAAATAAGGTCAAAATAAGGTCACGCTATCAGGAAAATGCAGATTAGAAAGATAATGAGATACCACTTCACACCACTATTATCATTATAATCAAAAAGACAAATATTAGCAAGTGTTGGCAAGGATGTGAAGAAATCAAAACCCACATACACTGCTAGTAGGAATGCAAAATGGTGCAACTCCTTTAGAAAACATTTTGGCATTGCCTTAAAAGGTGAAAAACAAAGTTACTGTATGGTCTCACAATTAAACTCCGAATCATATACACAAGAGGTTTACTCAAAAACTTATACAGATGTTCATAAATAGCCAAACAGTAGAAACAACCCAAATTTCTATTAACTGATGAATAAGTAAAACATAGTATATTCATTTAATGGAACATTATTTAACAATAACAAGGAATTATCTGATGTTGCATGTTATACCATGGATGAATCTTGTATATAATATGCTAGTGAAAGAAATAGACACACACAAAAAAGTGACATACTGCATGATTTCATTTATATGAAATATCCAGAATAGACAAATCTATTAAAACTGTAAGGTTGTGGTTGCCTAACATGGCCGAGTTTTGGAGAATGGACAATGACTGCTAATGGGTATGGGTTTTCTTCTTCAGGTGTTGAAAACAATCTAAAATTGGTTGTGGTAATGATTGCACAACTTTATGAATTTACTTAAAAACCACTGACTTGTACACCTTGACTGTAGCATGAGGGATCTTAATTCCTCAACCAGCAACCAAACCCACACTCCCTATTTTGGGAGCACTGAGTCTTAACCACTGGAATACAGGACCACCAGGGAAGCCCTTGACTTGAACACTTTAAATGGGCAAGTTGTATGGTACGTGAACTCGATCTCAATAAAGCTGTTTTGAGTGTTTTTTTTTTTTTTCTTCTTCTTCTCTTCCCTCTCTGCAAGAAAGGTATAGGTATAGACAGCCATAAAAGTACTAACTGTCTTGATGATAGTGAAAGAGGAGAGTGAAAAAGTTGGCTTAAAGCTCAACATTCAGAAAATGAAGATCATGGCATCTGGTCCCATCACTTTATGGCAAATAGATGGGGAAACAGTAGAAACAGTGAGAGACTTTATTTTGGGAGGCTCCAAAATCACTGCAGATGGTGATTGCAGCCATGAAATTAAAAGACGCTTACTCCTTGGAAGGAAAGTTATGACCAAACTAACAGCATATTAAAAAGCAGAGACATGACTTTGCCAACAAAGGTACGTCTAGTCAAGGCTATGGTTTTTCCAGTAGTCATGTATGGATATGAGAGTTGAGCCATAAAGAAAGCTGAGTGCCAAAGAATTGATGGTTTTGAACTGTGGTGTTGGAGAAGACTCTTTAGGGTCCCTTGGACTGCAAGGAGAGCCAGCCAGTCCATCCTAAAGGAGATCAGTCCTGGGTGTTCATTGGAAGGTCTGACGTTGAAGCTGAAACTCCAATACTTTGGCCACCTGATGTGAAGAGCTGACTCATTTGGAAAGACCCTGATGCTGGGTAAGAGTGAGGGCAGGGGAGAAGGGGACGACAGAGGATGAGATGGTTGGATGGCATCACTGACTCAATGGACATGAGTTTGGGTGGGCTCCAGGAGTTGGTGTTGGACAGGGAGGGCTGGCGTGCTGCAGCTCATGGGGTTGCAAAGAATCAGACACTACTGAGCGACTGAACTGGACTGAATTAAACTGACAAATACAATATTCCTTAGACAGGTACAGAGAAGTACCTTTCCAAAGTATTTTGGTTGGAAGTACACAACCAAAGTGATAGTAAGTGGTGATTGTGAACTTAACCTATGAAATGTGGCTCCAGAGTTCAAACATACACCCATTAAGCTTATTGACTCTGGTGATGGAAGCTTTGCTCTTCAATGTGAAGACTGATTTTGTTTAAAAAGCCACTCCTCAACCTAGCTCCCAATGAAAGTTTTGTGTATTAACATACGGGTAGTTTTTTCTATGGGGCTTCCCTGGTTGCTCAGATACTAAAGAATCTGCCTGCAATGCAAGAGACCCAGATTCGATGCTTGGGTCAGGAAGATCTTCTAAAGAAGGAAATGGCAACCCAACTCCAGTATTCTGGCCTGGAGAATTCCACAGACAGAGAATTCCATGGACAGAGTTCTTTCTATAATAAAAATGGTAATGAGTAATTTGGTTGAACTAAGTCATTTCAAGATATTATATAGTTAATTCTGAATGTCTAGATTCTTAACAAATTAGGACAACTTGCAAAGAACATTGCTAACAACAATTTTTTCACACATACTTAGAGTTTACATTTTTATTACTTTTACTCCGATTTTAATTATTTTCCAATCATGTTTCTTAGTCTAGAAAAAAATAGCAAAAGTCAAAACATATTTGTTATGTTTTTAGGGGTAATTTCTCCTTTTCACTTAGCATTTTGTTCAAGGCTTATGGATATTCAGAATGTATTCATAGAACTTTACAGCTAAGGAAACTAAGAGACGTACTAGTAAAACCATACAACTGGAAAAAATGTGACTCAAAGAAGTCCAATAGTTTATACAGTCACTAGATTCTATAGGCGTTAAAATAAAGTCATCATTATCAACACCTTCAGAATAATAGTAGAAATAGTCAGTACTTATAAGAAATACATTATCAGCAGGCAGTGCTCTGTGGTGGTTGTCACTAAGTCGTGTCCGACTCTTGCCATCCCGTGGACTAAAGCCAGGCTCCTCTGTCCATGGGATTTTCCAGGCAAGAATACTGGAGTGGGTTGTCATTTCCTTCTCCAGGGGATCTTCCAGGCCCAGGAAGCAAAGCCGGGTCTCCTGCATTGCAGGCAGACTCCTGCATTGCAGGCCAATATATATCTTATTTAATCCTCATAGTAACCCTATGTAGTGTACTATTGTTAATTGTGTAAAGAAAATTGAAGCCTTGGAAAGGTAAATAACTTGCCTAAGCTCAAAGTGGTGGATCTGGTATTTAAACCAAGCCATTCTGATATGTTCTTAAATACCGTACCAAGACTTAATCGTAATCAACTTGACAATCTCATATTTTTTATTAAAAATAAATATTAGAAGAGCTAACATGTTATCAGAAAAACTGTGACTCAAATTTGAATCATAAGATGAAATTAAATCATAATTTGTTCATATGTATTTATTATATTCATTTACCTTTATATTCATTAAATTTCTATTTTATGAGATAAAATATAATACAAGTAAAGCACAAAGTAAAATTTATCACCACAAAAAGAATTAATTAGCCAGAATCTAGACTCAAAGAGATACTGTGACAGATTGTAACTCTCAACCCTAAATAGTATATAAAGGCAATAAACTCTATCTCATCCTGCTGCATAAATTAGGCAGATTTATACTAGAGGAATACACTTGCAGTAAACAATACACAGTTAATTTAATACCTTATTTGAAGTTATTGGTGTGCCTTTTGACAAATACTTTGTCTCCAAAAATGATGGAATCAAATCCAATCATGTTCAACAAAGTTATAGCTTCAGTAGAAAGCATAAAATTATTGATGTCTTGTAAACTGTGTGCAGCTCATGTCGAATTAGACTAGCCTTAGATAACCAACATTTTCCTTTCCTTATGCCTGGCCTGACTTCTCTCTCCTCTCCACACCCCTAAAATGTCCAGTCCTCATTCCCTTTGATGTTCAAGCTGGTTTTAGAAAATGCAGAGGAACCAGAGATCAAATTGCCAACATCTTCTGGATCATTGAAAAAGCAAGAGAGTTCCAGAAAAACATCTATTTCTGCTTTACTGACTATGCCAAAGCCTGTGACTGTGTGGATCACAATAAACTGTGTAAAATTCTTAAAGAGATGGGAATACCAGACCACCTGACCTGCCTCTTGAGAAATCTGTGTGCAGGTCAGGAAGCAACAGTTAAAACTGGACATGGAGCAACAGACTGATTCCAAATAGGAAAAGGAATTTGTCAAGGCTATATATTGTCACTCTACTTGTTTCAATTATATGCAGAACACATCATGTGAAATGTCAGGCTGGATGAAGCACAAGCTGGAATCAAGATTGCCAGGAGAAATATCAATAACCTCAGATATGCAGATGACCACCACCCTTATGGCAGAAAGTGAAGAGGAACTAAAGAGCCTCTTGATGAAAATGAAAAAGGAGAGTGAAAATCTGGCTTAAAGCTCAACATTCAGAAAACGAAGATCATGGCATCTGGTCCCATCACTTCATGGCAAATAGATGGGGAAACAGTTTTTTGGGCTCCAAAATCACTGCAAATGGTGATGGTAGCCATGAAATTAAAAGACACTTACTCCTTGGAAGAAAAATTATGACCAACCTAGACAGCATATTAAAAAGCAGAGACAATACTTTGCCAACAAAGGTCCATCTAGTCAAGGCTATGGTTTTTCCAGTAGTCGTGTATGGATGTGAGAATTGGACTATAAAGAAAGCTGAGTGCCGAAGAATTGATGCTTTTAAACTGTGGTGTTGGAGAAGACTCTTGAGAGTCCCTCGGACTGCAAAGAGATCCAACCAGTCCATCCTAAAGGAAATCAGTCCAGAATATCCATTGGAAGAACTGGTGTTGAAGCTGAAACTCCAATACCTTGGCCACCTGATGTGAAGAGCTGACTCACTGGAAAAGCCCCTGATTCTGGGAAAGATTGAAGGCAGGAGGAGAAGGGGACAACAGAAGATGAGATGGTTGGATGGCATCACCAACTCAAAGGACATGGGTTTGAGTAAACTCCGGGAGTTGGTGATGGACAGGGAGGCCTGGCATGCCGCAGTCCATGGGGTCACAAAGAGTCGGTCACGACTGAGTGACTGAACTGAACTGAACTCCTCTTGAGACTCTCTTCATATTCCCAGTCCCAGAAGAAAATCATGAACTAGAGTTGCCCTGACTGAATTTCAAAGATAATTAGTTAGGATCAGCATTACTCATGGAGAAGTCAATGGCAACCCACTCCAGTACTCTTGCCTGGAAAATCCCATGGACGGAGGAGCCTGGTAGGCTTCAGTCTATGGGGTCGCTAAGAGTCGGGCACGACTGAGCGACTTCACTTTCACTTTTCACTTTCATGCATTGGGGAAGGAAATGGAAACCCACTCCAGTGTTCTTGCCTGGAGAATCCCAGGGACGGGGAGCCTGGTGGGCTGCCGTCTATGGGGTTTCACAGAGTCGGACATGACTGAAGCGACTTAGCAGCAGCAGCAGCATTACTCATGCTATAACTTATGTACTTATATACTAATCATATATTACTATTATTTTTAACTGATTGAGTTTATTTTTCCCTTTTTTCCCTCTGCAAAAATGACCACACACTTCCTATGAAGAAAGGTGCTAAACATATTGATTCGTCATCTAAATTTTATTAGGAAAGTTACATGTGCACGCTGGAAAGCTTACAGACTTCAATGTACATGACTGAACAAAGGCCAAAAAGAAATGAATTTTCTTTTCTTTTTCATTTCACAACTGTTGTCCAGAACCTCATGGAGCATGTCCCCTGGGACATGGACAGGACAGGACCCCTGACCTGTCATCAAGCTGCAGTCCCTTCTGCTTTAAGAACTGATCATGGTTATGGACCGAAAGTCCTGGCCAAGGAAAAAAGGGTTATACTTTAACAGTTATAATATATGGGGCTCCCCAGGTGCCTCAGTGGTAAAGAATCTGCCTGACAATGCAGGAGCTGCAAGTGACTCGGGTTCAATCCCTCGGTTGGGAAGATCCCTGGAGTAGGAAATAGCAACCCACCTCAGTATTCTTGCCTGGGAAATCCCATGGACAGAGGAGCCTGGGTGGGCTGCAGTCCATGGGGTCGCAAAGAGTCAGACATGACTGAGCACGCATGGATGAAATTATATAATAATATAACATATTAACATATTTTAATAATATAATGGCATTTGTATCATTATTTTTCCCTTTGAGAAATGCAATCTATTCATTGACATTTGGTTTAAGATTTTTATGTTTATTAACCACAATTCATAATTCTTGGCTTGGGGGCAACAGGTCACTCCTTGAGGAGATTTAAGATATTTGGGCTGCAATATTCTTTATTTTTTCATGAGACATTAGAAGCTTTTAGACAGAGGTACTGATGTTCCAAACTGGTTATTTTGAAACAGTGAAGCTGCTTCCAAATCCATGGAATTTCCACTGTATACTTCTAAGTGCAAAGTAGTAGCCAAATCCTCCCAGTCCATATACATATAAAAAATAAAATAAAATGCCTTGTTTGCCCATTTGATCTTCCTTCTCTTTATCCCTAGGAGCATTAGGATCTCCATTTGTTTCTGTTGGGATTGAAAAAGTTAATTCTGCTGCTGCAGGCTAGACCGGGGACATGCTCCATGAAGTAGCATCTTAGAGCCTATTGCTCGTCGCACGTTATTGCTGCTACTGCAGATGCTCAAAAGAGCTGCACCTTGGGTGTCTCACGTTGCGGTTATAGGCGTTTCTTTGGGATCATTACCCCAGCAGCTAGAGGATCCCTGTCTTCAGATCCTGTAGGGTGCCCCAGTAGACACAATATTGTGTGACCACTGGTGTGAGCCTCTGTTAACGACGGCGGCTCCATCCACAGTGCTGATGGGTAGTACTCTCCCTCTAACTCCTGTTCAGGACAACTCAGGCAGCTAGGATAACACTCAACTGGGTGTTCAGTTCTCCTACCTGCTATTCATCTTTATTTGGCATGGTATGCTTACATATCGTAATTCCTACTCTGAAAAGTTTATGTGCTATACAAAATCCAATTATACTAGATTAGGGCTAATTGCCACTCCCAGCCCCCATGCGCCAAAAGAGTGTGCTTAAGAAGCTCAGAAGCTCTTGTAATTTCAATTAGATTTAGACCAAGAAGGATTTGGGCTCCTTCCTAAGAGCAAATTTAGAGAAAAAGAAAAGAGGTATTAAGTCGCTTACCCTTCTAGGAATTGTTAATGCTAATATTTTATCGAAATTGTGTGTTAGTTGCTCAATCGCATCCGATTCTCTGTGACCCCATGGATTGTAGCCCACCAGGCTTCTCTGTCCGTGGAATTCTCTAGGCAAGAATACTAGAGTGAGTTGCCAGTTCCTTCTCCACCAGGGAAGCCCTTATTGAAATAGAAAAGTGTAAAATGTGAAATGCAGTATAGTTTCATCATTTGACTCTAAATATCAGTCTGTATTTAAAATGCATTTTATCAGTAATAAAAGGTTCACAATCCTTTATTCACAATTATAAATCCAAACTAATCTAAAAAACAAAAACTTTTCATAAGATAATTCCAAAACTCATCTGGTGGCAAAATCTGATTCAAATTACATGAGGTTATTTATCTACTTAGCGTGAATACTCATGCATTTTACTTCAGAAATATTTGTAAGTGTGATTTCCTGATGTTGCCCAAGCTTTCACTGGCTATGAGCATTATACACGGCACATGCACTCCCTAAATGTTAAAAATTCTAGATTTTGATAGCACATTTGGAGCAAAGTTTTCATATAAAGGATCATGGGTTGATAACTTTATAAACTGAATGCTAGTATTTACTTAGGAGCTGCACCTAATGTGTGTGTGTGTGTATATGTGTGTGTGTGTGTGTGTGTGTTCATGAACACACACAACTGAAATAAAAAGTCAAGAACAGAAGCAAAATTAAGAATATGTTAAACTTTAAACTATGTTGTATTGTATAGAACAAAACTGAAAGTATAAGAAATAAACAAAACAAAGCTCCAGCTAAATATATTCAGGTACAGCTGCATAAGAGATGCAAGTAGCCATAAAAATGAGTGTATTGAGGCGTACTTGGTGACATGGAAGATGTTCACAGTACATTATTAATGGAAAAGCAGGCCACAAACACTTCGAATACAATGCAGCTTTTATAAAACAATATACATACATGTATAGAAATGAATGTGAGCAAACATACAGTAACAGATTAATGGTTATTTCTGGATATTGGGCTTTCATTTCAGACCCTCTGGTTTCTCCATTAGTTTCTTTTCTACCATAAAATTTTACTGCTTTTACTTTTTTTAAGCTTTTGCTTTGCTTATTAAGAAAGACTAAGGAAAGAAGAAAGAAAAAATCTGGACAAATACTTGGAAAAAAAAAACAGATTATAACTGAACAACCGCTTGCCCTTCCCTGGTTGTGTATCTGAAAAAGCAGTGTTTGTTTGCTCTGGGGGTTCAGATTTCATTTCGTGAAGAGCGTTACACAGAAAAACACAAAGAAACTTTAGCATTTGTGGGCTTTGCTTTGTATACAAAGATGATGTTATTGACGCCTTGACATTAGGAAACTTCCGTGTTTCTTCATGGCTGCAATTACCCAATTTGGGAAATGAACCACGCACCATCGCTTCATCTAGATGATAGCTCTAAGTGCTGTGGCTGCCATTTTTTTCCAGCTTCTATTACATGCAGCAAAGCAATAATGTACAGTCCTGAACTCCCAATCTCTTTAATTTGTATATATGTTCTTTAAATAAACTGTATTTTAAATTAGGATTGTAAATATTAATCTTCCTAAACACATAATATATGGTATCATCTTTGTGTTGTAATGCAATATTTTAATAAGCTTATGCAGTATTGTTTGATTGAAGTGCTGCAAAACAGGCAACATTTTCACAGGGAGAACAAATCATCAATCTAGACTTCTTGTGAACTGTTATCCTTGAACTTTGAAGGGCAATCTAAATATTGACCTAAACTGCCCATACCAGTCTTTAGGTCTCCAGGCCATATAACTCCATATGCAGAATAATTCCTTCTATATTGAAACTGGTAGTCAAGGTTATAAAGTATTTTGTTAATGTATCAGCAAATATCTACGAAATCTCTTTAATATACATAATCTTCCCTTTTCTTAAAGTCCCAAGCACAGGTCTTGCTTGTCCTTGGAGGGCTTATGTACTACTTGGGAAGAACAAATATTCATCTATGGGAAGTTAAATCACAATACAAAAATTCAAATTAATGTGTCAAGAGAGGTCACAAAGCTGCACGTGATTGAGTGCCAAATATCTTCAAATACTTTTAAATCAGAGCATTGTTGATTCCTGGGATGTGGGCATGCATAATGCAAGCGTATGAAGGAGACAAAGCTGAGAAGGAGGCAGGGATTCAAACGTGCCTTGAAGAAGTTGCAAGATATGAACCGATCAGAAGATGTACATTCCAGATGGGGAGAATAGTATGAGTCAAGATACTGAGGAGTTAAAAACAAAGATAATATAATAGCTAAGATTCCCTGGGGGCTTACTATGTGCCTGGCACTGTTAGCGCCTGTAATCTTCACAAAACTCTATGAGATTAGCGCCACTATGAGACCACTGTACCTAAAGCAGCTTCCCACCACTGCCATCCTTCCTCTTGCTCTCTCTTTCTGTCTCATATCAGTCTGATTCATTTTCTTCATGACACTTTCATTATCAAAACATAACTTACTTCTTTAATGATAGCCACCGGAAGGCTGAAACTTGTTCCACCAGACCAGCCCTAGTGCCCGAAACAATCGCTGGTCCAGAGTCACACACAACATGTATTTATGAAGAGTATCATCTCCTTCTGCAAATTAGAACCCTAATTCAGTGAGAGGTGACAAATTAGTTCGGTGCCCACAGTCAGGATTTGAACTCGCCTCTCTTTACTCAGAAGTACATGCTACACTATCCCCAATGCATCATTAGAAAATAATAAGTAGGTCCATTTTGGAGAAAATATAAATTTTCTTGGAGTTATTATTTTATTTATTTAATTGTTGTTCACTGCATCCTAATAGTAGGGGGAAAAAATTATAATGGATGTTTAGTGTCAGAGAAGGGCTTCCCAGGCGGCACAGAGGTAGAAGAATCTGCCTGCCAAGGCAGGAGATCCAAGAGATGTGGATTAGATCCCTTGTTCAGAAAGATCCCCTGCAGTAGGAACTAGCTACCCACTCCAGGATTCTTGCCTGAAAAATTCCATGGACAGAGGAGGCTGGCAGGCTACTCAGTCCATGGGGTCATAAGCAGTCAGACATGACTGAGCCCAGCACAGCACGGTATCAGACTGTAAAGACACTGCTTTTCAGGGTAAGGTTTCTGAATCTTATTCTAATAAGACATTATAGAATATAAACAGGTTTTTGCAAAATTGATTTATCTGTCATGTTGCATGGGTTGGAATGAGGAAGACTAAGCCTAAAACAAGGACTTTAATTGCTGAGACCAGTCATGAGCGTATAACTTTTCACAGTATATAGGGAGGACAGAAAATATACAAGACGAATTACAGAGAAAATATAATTCTTGTTACGTAAATCTCTCTCTGTCTGTAAAATCTTCCATCTATTTCTCCTCTATGGGAATCTTAGCCTTCCAGACTTGAATGAATCTAGACTCTCCTGGGATCTCTTCTTATGGAATTCTTCCAGCAATTCCAGGTCCCAAACCTTTGAAGCCCTTTGGACATGCTCACCTAGTATCCACACTAGAGTCTAACAGGTTAATGACATCAGGCAAAAAACAAACATGTAGGTCATTTGAGAGATCCTTGAGAGAAAAGTAAAGGTTTTATTCAACTGTTTATCTCCAGCATCTACCACAGTATCAAGTCCTTATGAGTGAAAACTGCTCAGTCATGTCCGACTCCTTACGACCCCATGGACTATACAGTCCATGGGATTCTCCAGGCCAGGATTCTGGAGTGGGTAGCCTTTCCCTTCTCCAGGGGATCTTCCTAACCCAGGGATCAAACCCAGGTCTCCGCTCCCTCCTCCCCACCCCCCCCCCACCTCCATTGTAGGCGGATTCTTTACCAGCTGAGCCATCAGGGAATCACTCACTGCTTGGGCAAAGCAGATATCCTGACATTCTAAGACATGGATGTGGGAGAGAGGGGGCCATTCTGACAGAAATAGGCACTCCAGGACTGGGCTGGAATGACAGCTTGGGAGTTGTTGACAAATAGGGATGCCTAGAAGAGGAGCCAGGGAGAAAGACGCATGCAATTTTAGACACTGGGTAAGCTGAAGGTATATCCAAGAGTAAAGCTGAAATGTTCCATTAGAGTCAAGGGGTAGGATATTGAAGTTCTAAAGCCCAAGACTGAAGATGTGGGATCTAAGTATTATTTACATAAAGATGAAAGTTAAAGATGTGAGCATAGATGTAATCCCTAAATTCACAGCAGCTGAAATAACAAGAGACCAAAGAGGTCTACGAGCTAAATCGTAGAATAAACCCACACAGAGGAAGCAAAGGGAGACAGACTACCTTGTGGAGAACCATAGAAGGAATAATGTAACATAACCTTCTTGTCTAATTTTAAGCAAATTTATTTTACAGTGTTTCTCTTTGCAAGTAATATTGTGTGTGCTTCTTTTACACTCGAAATTTAGCTTCTCTGAAAGCAAATATTGGTAGACATCAAGTTTCTTTTGCCCTCTCCATCATGTTATTATCAAATTGCATCTTGGCATGTTAAGTGTGTGTTGGTGACTACTAGGTTACAAAATTTTCCATCTGATCAGATATTACACATTCACCAAAGCTTGCACAGAGTGCACTGATTAAAAGAAATTGTACAAGCTTCAATAATTTCTCAATCAACATTAACCAAACATATTGCATTTTTAAATCAGTCTAACTGATGTTCAGTATCAACAGATTTTAATACACTAGCAATGTATAAAATAATGGCATTAAAACTATTTCTAAGCTATCAGATAGGATGATGTATGAAACATTTCACATAATAGCAGATTAAGTATCATAAAATATTAGTCAAGTACTAACATAGTCATTAATACTGCTTTTTAACAAAAGGCAATTTCACAGCCTCATTTACCAACTGGAATATCCCAAGTCTACTTCATAATTATGCTTTTTATCCATCTCTGTAAATTTTACTTAGTGCTAGTTGGCAATTTCTTAACATAAATTCCCTGGATGTTGTTAAATTGGATTAATAGCTTTACAAATATATATAATACGTATATATTTAACTGTAGGTTATTTGACTCGTAGCAATCTCTTTTTATAATGACCCACTATATATTTAGAATTTATTTTGTTGGAACTAATTTTTAACCTCAATATTTTGTAACATCTCTTTATGATGTTAGTTTTATAAATAGAAGGATATGGAGGGCTAGGAGTTGTGGTCAGCCCTGGCTCTCCTCACATTGTTTTGGCCTGAGGCATGCCTGAGGAGAGAATCATTTAAGGTGGATTAGAACCCAGATAAATAATCATAAAAGTCTTGCAACAGTATCTCCTCTTTAAAAATATATATTTCCATTTCTTTTCAATGCGGGTAGAGTATCAGAGTAAACAACTTCATTAGGCATGTGAAAGCACATTTTAGGGAAAGTACATTTGGCTGAAAATTATAAGCATCTTTCTGCATCAGCTTTTTTTGAATTTAAGGACAATCTTTCAATTAACTGGGCCTGCTGCTACATACTAAAAGTAGTTTGAGTCAACAGCACTTTGATTGGACATTCAGAATTACAGCTCCTGGAAGTTCTTAAAAGGTCACCTACTCCTTCTCCCTGCACTTAAGCAATTAAAATTGCACTTAAATATGGAGTGAAACGACAGAAAGGGAAAAGTAGATTCACTGAAGACAAACAATAAGCCAAGCATGGTTGGTACCAAACGAATGAGCCAAGGCCCCCACCTCAGTGAGTTCACAGGCTAACTTGGTTTATGGGCAAGTAAACAGATAACTGAAATGATGCATGAATAGTCTTTGCATATTACCCGGCATATAAGTGCTAAGTAGTGGTCCTTATTTCAGCTGTAAATAGAGCACTCACCAAATTCAAAAAGTTATCAAGCTAATGGACAACAGTCCAAAGAAAACATGCTCACATTTCAGTCTGCAGGATCTCAGATCAAAGTGATTTCATTCATTCATTCACGCCTTCATTCCTAAAAAGTGTTAATTACAGTATAGTGACTAACAGTATGGACCCTAGCAACTGTTTGCTTCTAATCTAAGCTTCACTACATAACTAGCAGCTCCCTCACTAGTCAAACAGGGATGAGGCTACTTCACAAGAGTGTTTTGAGAGTTGATGAATTTATATGATTTGGTACAGGTAAAAAATCCAGAGATTATTATTTTCACCACATTTATATCAAACATTTACAGAGCAAAGTTCTTAGGTGTCTTGGAAACCAAAAAGAGTACTCTTCTCTCCAGCCACACTGTCCTCCCCTCACACTCCAAGCCAGTCATATAACCTTCCTAGGCTCAGGTCCATCTAGTCAAAGCTTTGGTTTTTCCAGTAGTCATGTATGGATGTGAGAGCTAGACTATAAAGAAAGCTGAGTGCCAAAGAATTGATGCTTTTGAACTGTGATGTTGGAGAAGACTCTTGAGACTCCCTTGGACAGCAAGGAGATCCAACCAGTCCATCCTAAGGGAGATCAGTCCTGGGTGTTCATTGGAAGGACTGATGCTGAATCTGAAGCTCCAATACTGTGGCCACCTGATGCAAAGAACTGACTCACTGGAAAAGACCCTGATGCTGGGAAAGGTTGAGGGCAGGAAGAGAAGAGGGTGACAGAGGATGAGATGGTTGGCATCACCGACTCAATGGACATGAGTTTGAGCAAGCTCCAGGAGTTGGTGATGGACAGGGAGGCCTGGTGCTCTGCAGTCCATGAGGTTGCAAAGAGTCAAACACGACTGAGTGACTAAACTGAACTGAGGCTCCTGTGACATTGTCACAATTTGCTCCTCTGCCTGTGACCTTCCCTCATACTGTCCCACCTCCCATAAAACTTTATTTTTCTATACAATTCTTATTAGTTTCTCTTATTCAGTTTAACTATCCCTTTCTCCAGAAACGTTTTCCTGTTTAGTTTAAACCTTGTCTCTTTGCTCCCCACTGTCATAGAACTTAGTTCCTTCATAGCACTCATGTCAGTTTGCAATTTGTTATGGGATACTAGAGGGTGGGCATCTTATCTGTTTCTCTCAAAATTGTATCCCAGCTCTTAACACAGTGCCAAGTGAAGGGCATAGGAATCCTGCAATAGATATTAATTAGAAAAATGAATGAATGTTCTCACAATATTCCAATTTTAACAATACAGAATCTCCTACTCCAAAGTCAGGCTAAGAAAGCAGTGGCATGGGTCTACTGTCTCTTTTAACTTTTAAAAACAGCCCTGTAAAATTAAGGTTATCATTTGCAATTTGGTAGCGGAGAAGGTAAGCCTAAAGTACTGCCTGCCAATGCAGGAGAAGTGAGAGACTCGGGTTTGAACCCTGGGTAGGGAAGATCCCCTGGAAAGGTGTGGCAACCCACTCCAGTATTCTTGCCTGGAGAATCCTATGGACAGAGGAGCCTGGTGGGCTACAGTCCATAGGATTGCACAGAGTCGGACACAACTGAAGTAACTTAGCACCAAGAGTATTTAAGTAGCAGAAGAATTGAGAATAGACTGAAATGGAAACATAAATAGGACATACATCCTTGTCTGCTTATTACACTTTTCTAAAAATGCTCTACTAAAGAGAGATGAGGCTTCATTTGATAAAGCATGTGGGGGCTGAAGATAAAACTCCAGAAATTAAAAATAAATATGATCTACTGAGTATAGTATTTTATCTTCTCTTTCCATATCTAAGCTGCACGATACCAATATTGGTGCCTCTAGCCTTACACATCCTCAAAGCAGGTGAGAGTGTCAGTTTCTTTTGAATCAGAGCAGCATTTACAAGAGCCTAGGAAATGGCATACCTGCTTGTACAATGTGCTTTGGTTTTGATTCAATTGCTCATTCTCTAGCCTAAAGCCATAAATGGAATGTCTCATTCAGGCCTTGACAACGTGTTCTGAGCCAACAACTTGTGGATTCTGTAGTACAGCAAATTATAATCTAGAGGTCTCTACAGAGAAGGCTCTAAACTCCTAGTGACCTTTTTCCATTGGTTGTTTTATTTGTTAGAGGTAAATCCTTAGCCCTTCATTTCTTAGTTTAGAAAGTAGTTTTAAATTATAAAACATACATATCTTTGATAAAAATTCAGAGTATAACAGAAGAGTAAAAAATAAAAAGTTAAAGGTTCCATTCCCTAACCGTCTCCTATACCATTACCAGAGACAGCTTCTTTCAATGATTGCTATCTTAGCTCATTTTATGGTGATTAGTACCATAATTTAATATTTATTATTCTATGTCTTTATTACTTTATGTTAATAAATATGTTGATAAATAAAGATGTTAGTCTCTACTAACATCCCAATATGAAGAATAAAGAATTTAATCAATTATATACCTCTCACCACTCTCCTTCCACTTCTTGGTTTGTTGGTCACATTTTACACATTTTTCTAGTAGCTACATTTTAGCATGAAATAGTAACCTCAATCCTCTACTTAGTCTTTTCCCTGTTCTTAGATAACAGCTGTTTACAGGGCACTGTATAAGATGAGGAAATTAGCACATCTACATTTCCATCACTGCCACCTGTTTCCTCCCAACTTCTACTGGCTGAACATTTATTCATATTGTTGAAGTCTATGATATTTACATTTTATTCTGTATTTATTTTTGCTTTCCACATTTTGTCTACAGATGGATTCAAAAATTTGAAAACAATATATAACATTTATATAATTATTGTTATTAAGTAGATTTTTTTTTTACTGTGAAATTGAATAATTAGAGAGTTACCAGATTTCTGTAGGATAATGGCTTGCCACCTAAATTTGATTTACCACCATCTTCCAAAAACCATTTGGGATGAAAAGAGCAAATAGTAGCATCTATAACCTATGTCAACAGCAGAACTAATAGAAGAAACTAAAGCTCCAGGTTACATGTTAAGTGGGAAAACCTGACCCTAGCAGAGGCAGTCTCTGAGAATCCTCGGAGATAGAAAATGTTGGAAGAAAATTCTGCATTAGGTCTCAAGATTCTGAATATTCAGTGAGCAAGTCATTGATTGCACTTCATTTCAGACTCTCTCTTCAGGTTGTTTTTATAGTAACAACCTTAGAAAGCAGAGATAGTGTCTCTTTCTGGAAGCTTGCCTTGGAAGATCTGTAATAAATACCATAATCACCATCCAAAACACGGTGCGGCACGCTTACTGCCAAGCACAGGGATTTGGGCTTGCAAAGTTTAGAGTTCCTCTCCTATAACACAATCAACTGTATGCACAGATGTCCTATGGCCGTCTTTCCATTGCTCTATGGAAATACTATTTCTGACATACAGTTCCTCAGCTCTGATCCAGGAGTCTTGTGTCTTCTGAAAGAGAATGTGTAAGTCACTCAGTCGTGTCTGGCACTTTGTAACCCCACGGGCTGTAGCCCTCCAGGGTCCCATGTCCATGGGATTTCCCAGGCAAGAATACTGGAGTGGGTTGCCATTTCCCACTCCAGGGGATCTTCCTGACCCAGGGATCAAACCCACGGCACCTGCATCTCCTGCATTGGCAGGTGTCTTCTTTACCACTAAGCCACCTGGGGAGAGAAACTTTCAAATCCAGTATTGTAAATAAAAAAGCTTCCCTGGTGGCACAGTGGTAAAGAATCCACCTGCAATTCAGGAGACACAAGAGACGCAGGTTTGATCCCTGGGTCTGGAAGATCAACTGGAGAAGGACATGGCAACACATTCCAGCATTCTTTCCCAGAAAATTCCATGGACACAGGAGCCTGGTGGGCTACAGTCCATGGGGTCACACAGAGTCTGATATGACTGAGCACAGCACACATACACACATTGTAAATAAAATCGATGAGATATTTTTTCCAGGTCAGACACTAAAAGTGCTTGGTGACTTACATATAAACATTTCACAATAGAAACGTGACCTAGTAACTACTTCAGTGAAACATTTTTTTTTCCCCGAATAGCTGTTTTAGCATGATAATTTTGAATTATAAACTTATACTGTAGGACTGAATGTCTTAGAGGAATGAGAGAGGAAATTAGTGTCACATGCATAGGCTGATCAGAGAAGGCAAAGGCACCCCACTCCAGTACTTTTGCCTGGAAAATCCCATGGATGGAGGAGCCTGGTGGGCTGCAGCCCATGGGGTCGCTAAGAGTTGGACATGACTGAGCGACTTCCCTTTCACTTTTTCACTTTCATGCACTGCAGAAGGAAATGGCAAACCACTACAGTGTTTTTGCCCGGAGAATCCCAGGGGCAGGAGAGCCTGGTGGGCTGACATCTATGGGGTCACACAGAGTCGGACACGACTGAAGTGACTTAGCAGCAGCAGCATAGGCTGATAGATGAGGACAGAAAGGATGTAATTAAATGCAAAATGAACATATACTTTGTTTTCTTAAGAATGAAGCAAGTGGTGGCAACTGTGGTAAATCTTTAATCTGTTGCTATGCCAACAAAAAAATTTTAAACGAATCCAAGAAATGGGACAATTTTCAGGAATATTAACACAACCTATTTCAAATAAGTAAAATTATACTCATATTATTCTCCCAAGGGGATAGAGTCTTGAGGGAATTAGTGCAGAATTAATTGGTCAGTTTAAAAATTTTTTTTCTTGTAACCATATCAAATATGAGACAGATTCTCACACTACATTTTTTGAGATCTAGATCTGGATTTAGGTTAAACATTTTAAGGATTTTAAGCAGTCAGTACTGTTCCCCAGTGTATAGAAAGCTGAAAAGCATGTTTCTACCATTTTAAAACTGATTAACACATATAAGGAGACAAAAGTCAATAAATCTTGACCTGTGTTTCTCAAGGTAATAGAGTTTTCAAATATAAAAACATCTTAATAAAATACATCTCATATGTAAATTACCAGCATCCTTTCTGAGTCAAAGAGAGAAATTATTTTTTCTAAGAAAACACAAAGATTAAGATGAAAGATGACTTGAAATCTACAGATTATAGAAAATTATAAATTCATCCAACTCTTTTTATATGAGATAGGATTTTAGCAACTGGATATTCAGTGAAATGATAACTTCACAAGTTTTTCACAAATAAATACAGGCATTTGATTTGAGGGGGGTGTTATTTTGTTCATATTGTAAAAATACATTTAGGAAAACATTTTACTACATCTAGGGGTCCTTCCTTAACTGTGGAACAAGTCAAGAATAGATTGCCTCAGCAAAAATATAAGATGAAAATTTGGTTCAACTGCCTTTCCTGGAGGTATGCCCATAAAAAAAGAGATAATTCACAGTAATTAAAAGTATTTTCAATTAAATGCTTGTCTGTATTGGTGAGTCTGCCTTATTGCCTATGAGAGAAAAGCCCCTACTTCAGCTTCTTTTCAAATGTTTATTTTTAAATGACTTAATTATCAAATGGAGCCACTGCGAACTATGATTGCTTATCATATTATGATTTTTTTTTTTTTTTTTTTTTGTATTCTGAAGCTGAGAAAGCATTTGAAAATGGGTAGCATGAGGGGAAGGCATTCCTTTTATTTCCACTAGGTTTCTGTCATTTGTCCTTGGTTTTTGCTTTATTTTTTAAACATGTGGAGCTGAATAGATTCACAAATAGACTATTTAAGCTCATCTTTAAATCTGGAGCATATTCACATAGAGAGAAAGATTGCCTGTTGGCTATTGGCTATCACCCAGCTTTATCTTTGTTTTCTGAATAGTGAGCTACTACTATTACTTACATTAATATTACATGATAAATGACAGCTTTATCATTGCAGTAGCGCTCTTTAGCAGTCAGCTAACGTGACTATGCATTTATCTAAAAAACGGAAGCTCCACTTACACCTATTACTATACTTAGCATACATTATTTCTTGGAGTATCTAGATATCTCGGGGTACAGTTGTAGCTTATATTAGTTATCCAAAAAAAAGAGAGAGATTTTGGTAAATATGCATCATCATATTACTTAGTTTTCTAGTCCTATGTCACAAAGTGTCATCCCCCGCTAAATAGCAGCATTTTGGAAAAATGTTAATAGCATGATCAAATACACACAGGGGAGTCTGATCCATACCAACAGCATTCAAACCTTTTAACAGCAGAGTACATTCTTTCTGAGCAGATCCCAATATATAAAGTAGACAGACAACAATGACCCTCGCTCTAGGCTCTCCCAGCTCCCTAGGAGCCTCCAAAAAACCTTAGCACCCTACTAAGAATAGTTTGGAAACCACTAGCCTTAATTTTCATCATATTCTGTCATTATTCTTTTACCATATTTTTTCTAAGTTTTCCCTTTTAACATGGAGTACCATATATTTCAATCTATAAGCATTTGAAAACTCCTCTACCATCATAGTTAGTTATGATTTTTCTGGATATTTCATCTCATGTTTTATTCAACCTCTTCCTGCTTCTTTTCCCTCATTTTTAAATTGAGGATTAAAGCAGTACTTAACTTCTGTAGTACTATATTTTATATAAATAATAGTACATAATAAATAACATAATATATAATTAACTATAATACAATTAATAGAATATAATTAAATACAATACATAATTTATTCAATAGTACATGAGCATATTTATATTATATAACTGCATAATATAACACAATAAAATATACTTTTACTTAGTAGAAAGTCCTTGCACCAATAAGCAGTAAATAAAGCATTTGTCAAATACAAAAATAAATGCCTAAGTAGAGCTGATACAGTTTTATTAGTATAAAAGCAACATGTTGTTTTACAAAAGACCAAAGTATTATTTTCTATTTTGTTTCTAATTTTATTTTTTAGACTAGTCCACATTTTATTTCCAAGGTCACGTTAAGCCAATGTGGAGTTGAAGCATTCAGGAAATAACCCATCACAGAAATTTCATTTTCCATAAATGGACATTTCCAAAAGTCCAGAGGCTCAGCTCTATGTGGGAAGATATTTGTGATTCCTTTCACCCTCACACTGGCCCCCGGCAATCTCATCTGCCACTTGTCAGGCACACTATGGTAGAGCTCGTTCTCATCAGTTTGGTCTGTCAGAACACTGAGGAGCTAAATATCCTCTCTAAACCTACCTGATTTCATTGCTTGCTCTATTTTCAGAACATTTGTAACATGCTAAGTATGGCAGCAGCCCTGACACCTCTGTTTTAATTCTCTCTCCTACGTTTTGTTGACTTTATATCATATAATGAGGACTAAGATCCTCATTGGTTTAACTCTTAGGACGATTCCAAGGATCTTTTTCTTTGGAATGAGTAGGAAGAAATAAAACAATTTGCATCAAAAATGTCTTAGTGGTTAGGAACCTAGAGAAACATGAGCACAAAAGAAAAAAAAATCGTGAAAGTTACAGATCTAAGGCCAGAACAAGGGCAGGCGCCTGACTTCCAAAAATGTCAAATTGTCTTTTCTTCCTGCACTTTTGTCATAAGAGCATTTGTTCTATTTATCGGGCTATCTTAAGGGGTTCCTAGTATTTTGAAATGATTTTGAGTAGATGGAACTGCTGCTCAAATGATCCTTCATTTAATGACAAAAGCAGTTTAGGCGACAAAACTGAGCTATTGAGGCATTCATAAGTGAAATCAAAGTTCTATGGGAGAACACACAATGAACTGTCAAAATCTGAGATCTCACACCAAAATTATATTCCTCAAAATTTTATAATGGGAGCATTCATCTAGTATCCTGGGTATTTCAAATAGAAACCTTCCTACTTTCCCTATTCACTGAAGGGGTAAAAATAAAGACAGAAGCTTTTCAAAGCAATGAATCCTTCTACTTTAACGTACTAAAACAGCATTTTTTTAATAAGTGAAGTGAAGTCTCTCAATCGTGTCCAACTGTTTGCGACCCCATGGACTGTAGCCTACAAGGCTTCTCTGTCCATGGAATTTTCCAGGCAAGAGTACTGGAGTGGGTTGCCATTTCCTTCTCCAGGGGATCTTCCCACTGGAGTGGGTTGCCATTTCCTTCTCCAGGGGATCTTCCCAACCCAGGGATCAAACCCAGGTCTCTGGCATTGCAGGCAGACGCTTTACCATCTGAGCCACCAAGTCTATAAACAGTTTTCAAAAAGACCTTGTTCTAGATGACCTATCCATGATTGAATTGCCAAACTTGGAACTCATAGAATAAAGTTCTGAAACTAGATAGTCTAAATTGTAGTTAAGGGGAAGCTCAAGGAAGGTGTACAAAATTTATCTTACTATATTCTGTATGAAGTCATTAAATGAAAATGCTAACATTTTAGCTAATAATTTGAAGTGCACAACTTAGTTTTGACTCAACAAATGCTTACTAAGCACCAACTATGGAAAAGTCACTGTTCTAGACACTGCACTAGACTTTGGGGAGGTCCAACAATGACCAACCTAGATAGCATATTCAAAAGCAGAGACACTACTTTGCCAACAAAGGTCCGTCTAGTCAAGGCTATGGTTTTTCCAGAGGTCATGTATGGATGTGAGAGTTGGACTGTGAAGAAAGCTGAGCACCGAAGAATTGATGCTTTTGAACTGCGGTGTTGGAGAAGACCCTTGAGAGTCCCTTGGACTGCAAGGAGACCCAACCAGTCCATTCAGAAGGAGATCAGCCCTGGGATTTCTTTGGAGGGAATTGATGCTAAAGCTGAAACTCCAGTACTTTGGCCACCTCATGCAAAGAGTTGACTCATTGGAAAAAACTCTGATGCTGGGAGGGATTGGGGGCAGGAGGAGAAGGGGACGCCAGAGGATGAGATGGCTGGATGGCATCACTGACTCGATGGACGTGAGTCTGAGTGAACTCCGGGAGTTGGTGATGGACAGGGAGGCCTGGTGTGCTGCGATTCATGGGGTCACAAAGAGTCGGACATGACTGAGCGACTGAAATGAACTGAACTGAACTGAACAATGTACAAATCATTCTTGATGTCATTCTCTTAAGGAACACATAATCTAGTGAAGAAAATATTACAAACCCACAAATAACTATTATAGCAATAATATCTAATGCCTACTAAGGACTATACCTCATGCACTTTACTGACATTAATACATTTAATCCTCATCACACTTATGAAGGAACCACTAATCGGTTAACACGTCTTGTCTAGAAACCATAGAACGGTTAATGATAGAAACAAAGCTGAGCTCAAGCAGTCTGGTCCACAAGTCCATACTCTGAACTGCTATTCCTCTCCTCTCTGTCAAAAAAATTCTATGTTGCAAGTGTCAAATAACAGTGAAAGAATGAAATGAAAATTAAGAAAGAAAACTAACAATCAATGGCCCATATAAACATATCTCACGTGGGTTAATTTCCACTGAAGCAGGAATTTGCCTAAGACCCACCTAAGTTTGCTTTTCCTTATACTTGTTGGTCAAGGTCTTATATTTTGATCATCTCAGTCACAGTAACAACTATATCCTATGTGTCTTAGCCCATTTGGGCTGCTCTAACCCAAATCCCAGGGACTGGAAGGAAGGCTCGTATACAACAGATTTATTCCTCACAGTTCTGGAGTTAGAGGTCTGAGATGAGAGTGTTGGAGGTTGGCTCTCCTCTTAATTGCAGGCGCAAAATGAAAATACCTCCTGCCATATCAATAAACAAGAAATGTCACAGCCAAAAGAGATTTCTGGGCTCCAAATGTGAATGAGGGCCCCCACAATTGCAATCCAGAAGATGGCACCATCCCCCACAGTGGTTGCTGAGGAGCTCAGGGAAATGCAAGAAGCAGTCATCTGCCACTCCTTAAGGTGAACTGAAACAGAATTGGCCCCAGATAGTGAGGTGCATATGAAAGGATTGAATCCACTGAGCCCAGAGGCTTGCATCTTCCCTACATTAGAGGGCTAAATTCCTTAACTTGATAACTGATCTTTGATGTTCAGACTGCCTGCTCCCTTTGTTGCAAACTTGCATATAGCCGGGCTCCCCCTCCCACCTCCTTGGAGCAGTTTCTCAGAGCTACTCAGACAGTCTCCTGGTCTTAGAGTTCTAAACATTCCCACCAAATAAAATAACTCTCGACTTTTAAGTTGTGACTAATACTTAGTCAACACAGGCTTCTCATTGTACCCTCACATGACTAGCTCTTTGGGGCCTCTCTTAAAGGAGCACTAATATCATTTATGGGGCTTCCCTGGTGGCTCAGTGGTAAAGAACCCACCTGCCAATGCCGGAGATGTGAGTTCGATCCCAGGATCAGGAAGATCCCCTGAAGAAGGAAATGGCAACCCACTTTAGTATTCTTGCCCAGAGAATTCCATGGAGAAAAGAGCCTGGCAAGCTACAGTTCATGGGGTCGCAATAGAGTTGGGCATGACTTAGTGATTCAACAACAGTCCCATTTATGAGGGCTCTGCCAAAGGCCTTACCATCATCTTGGAGACTAGGTTTTCAATGTGTGGGTTTGAGGAGGGCATACAAACATTTATACCATAGCACCATGCTTACATGGTAGTTCATTTTCACTTGTTAAGCACTGAAATTATTATTTCCATTTTACAGGTGAAGAGACAAGGGTTCAAATAGTTTAAGTATTTTTCCAAAGCCCCACAAAAACTAAGTTGCAAAGAAGAGTCTCAAGGTGAATATTAAGTTGGACCTTAATGAGAAGTATTTCAATAAGTAGAAATACAGTGGTATTTTAGGCAAAGTTTGAATAAAGCACAAAATTTCAAGAGCAGATAAAAACATGCAGGAGGAAGCCATGGGTAGCCTTGTTTCAGTGGGCTGTAGGAGTCATCAAGGAAATAAGATGCTGGTTTTTGTTTCATGAATGATATTCAAGAGAAAAATTCACAAGCAACAAGAGTTATGAGTGTGGGGTACAAGATGGCTTTTCCTAATGACAATAAAAGGCCTTCATGACGCAGATAACCACAATGGTGTGATCACTCACCTGGAGCCAGACATCCTGGAATGTGGAGTCAAGTGGGCCTTAGGAAGCATCACTACGAACAAAGCTAGTGGAGGTGATGGAATTCCAGTTGAGCTATTTCAAATCCCAAAAGTGATGCCGTGAAAGTGCTGCACTCAATATGCCAGCAAATGTGGAAAACTCAGCAGTGGACACAGGACTGGAAAAGGTCAGTTTTCATTCCAATCCCAAAAAAAGAAAATGTCAAAGAATGTTCAAACTACCCCACAATTATACTCATCTCACATGCTAGCAAAATAATGCTCAAAATTCTCCAAGCCAGGCTTCAAAAGTACATGAACCATGAACTTTCAGATGTTCAAGCTGGATTTAGAAAAGGCAGAGGAACCAGAGATCAAATTGCCAATATCCGTTGGATCATCAAAAAAGCAAGAGAGTTCCAGAAAAACATCTACTTCTGTTTATTGATTACCAAAGCTTTTGACTGTGTGGATCACAACAAACTGTGGAAAATTCTTCAAGAGATGGGAATACCAGACTACCTGACCTGCCTCCTGAGAAATCTGTATGCAGGTCAGGAAGTAACAGTTAGAAATGGACATGGAACAACAGACTGGTTCCAAATTGGGAAAGGAGTACGTCAAGGCTATATATTATCATCCTGCTTTTTTACTTATATGCAGAGTACATCATGTGAAATGCCAGGCTGGATGAAGTACAAGCTGGAATAAAGATTGCCGGGAGAAATATCAGTAACCTCAGATACACAGATGACATCACCCTTATGATAGAAAGCAAAGAAGATCTAAAGAGCCTCTTGATGAAAGTGAAAGAGAAGAGTGAAAAAGTTGGCTTAAAACTCAACATTTAGAAAACTAAGATCATGGCATCTGGTCCCACCATTTCATGGCAAATAGAAGGGGAAACAATGGAAATAGTGAGAGACTTTATTTTAGGGGCTCCAAAATCACTGCAGATGGTGACTGCAGCCATGAAATTAAAAGATGCTTGCCCCTTGGAAGAAAAGTTATGACCAACCTAGGCAGCATATTTAAAAGCAGAGACATTACTTTGCCAACAAAGGTCCATCTAGTCAAAGCTATAGTGTCTCCAGTAGTCGTGTATGGATTTGAGAGTTGGACTATGAAGAAAGCTGAGTGCTGAAGAATTGATGCTTTTGAACTGTGGTGTTGGAGAAGAGTCTTGAGAGTTCCTTGGACTGCAAGGTGATCAAACCTGTCAATCCTAAAGGAAATCAGTCCAGAATATCCATTGGAAGGACTGATGCTGAAGTTGAAACTTCAATAATTTGGCCACCTGATGCAAAGAACTGACTCATTTGAAAAGACCCTGATGCTGGGAAAGATTGAAGGCAGGAGGAGAAGGGGACGACAGAGGATGAGATGGTTGGATGGTATCATCGACTGAATGGACATGAGTTGGAGCAAGCTCCGGGAGTTGGTGATTGACAGGGAAGCCTGGTGTGCTGCAGTCCATGGGGTTACAAAGAGTTGGACACGACTGAGCAACTGAACTGAACTGAACTGATAAAAGACCAGGATCACTAAAGAAAGGATCACTGAAACTGTGGGAGAAGACAAAGTCATTAATGGAGGGAAAGTAGAGCTAAGGTTTTAGAGGGAGGCCATGGGACATGTCTGTGGCTCAGACGGTAAAGAATCTGCCTGCAGTGTGTGAGACCCGCATTTGATCTGTGGGTGAGAAAGATCCCCTGGAGAAGGAAATGGCAATCCACTTCAGTATTATTGCCCGGAGAATCATACGGACAGAGGAGCCTGGTGGACTACAACCTATGGGGTTGCAGAGTCGGACACTACTGAGCAACTAACACTTTTCACTTTCACCCTTTCAGGGGACATGTCAACATTCAGGGTGGGGCAAAGAAGAGAAAACCATGACTGAAATGGAGGAGAAATTGTCAAAGGATGAGAAAATAAGATAGTGACGTCCAAGAAGGCAAGAGAAGATTGCAAGGACTGTGTGGCCAAGATGTCAAGTTTTAAACAAATACCAAAAGAGTAAAATGTCTTTCGACACTGATTCTTTAAATGTCATTTACTTATGGTATTATCACCTATCCTGGAAAACAATCTCATGAAACATTACAGAGAAGTGTATATGGACTGGAAGTTCTCCCTTGTGAGGAAAAAAATTGATACAGCCTTATATTTACCAAAAATAATATGTAGACTTTATAGGAATACTAAACATGGTAACACTTTGTTTTCTCCAATATACATCTGGTAATTTAAAGAGAAGACTGATGTTTTCTTTAAAATGCAACGTAAATCTTTATAATAGTAGGTCATGTGAAGTGGATTTTAGTCAGCCAAAATCTAGTCATGGTATACATGCCAATGTATGCATATTTTCAAGTCCCACATTCAAATAGTTTTTCTCAAGTGAGTAGAAGTCACCCTAGGTAAGAGACCTTTAGCCCATTCTTCTCAAAGTGTCTTATCAACAAAATGAGAACTTGGGGGGAAAAAATGCTTGGGGCCAATTGTCTTTGGTTTCTTATCAACTCACACAAGGTCACACATCCCATTATCCTTCCCTGGTGACTCAGATGGTAAAGAATCTACGTACAATGCTGAGACCTGGGTTGGGAAGATCCCCTGGAGAAGGGAATGGCTACCCACTCCAGTATTCTTGCCTGGAGAATTCCACAGATAGCAGAGCCGCGTGGGCTACAGTCCATGGGGTCACAAAGAGCCGGTCATGACTGAGCAAATAACACAGTTAGCAATTTTAACCCACATGCACAGATATTAAAATAGCTCACATATTACGATTTTAAATACCAAATTCAATAGAATGTAACAAAGGCAGGATTGAAGAATGTCAACCACATTAAATACACATCAAAATCTTCCTCTGTCCTTTGCAAACCCAAATACTATTCTCAAAAGGAGACTTTTCTCTTTTTTTCCTACTTAAGCATCGTCTCCCTCCTCTCTCCTGCCTCTGTTTTTCTGCTTTTGCTATTCTGTGTATAACCGAACATTACATCACATAGATATTTCTTCCTCATGATAGCAACATTTATTCCTGGAGGTTTCTCAGCTAACCTGTTTCACCTGCGGTAGGTAAATCTCTGATTGGAATTTCTATTCCAATCTGAATGGATCCTTTCTCATCTTGCCCCTAGGCTCTGAGGTATATGGTATCTGCTATGTGTTCCCTTGATGCTGTTCGGTTGATAAGGCAGGAGCAGAGATTAGACGTGTTCTGAACTGTATTCATAGTCTCTCTTTTCAGTTGCCTAGGAGAAGGAAGAAATCTTTAGAAAAATATTTCAGAAAATCTTTTCTGAATTGATATGTAGCGCATTCCTCCTTTTTTATACAAGGTGACAGTGTGTGTGAGATGTAAAGATGAGTTTGCTCAGGCAATTACCCCTTGTTGATAGCAGATTATTTCCTCTGGCAAACTCGAGAATAACTTGTTGGTGTATAAGTTACTGCTGTTCTGGGGATGTAGTAATTTACTCTCCTGCCTTTTTTATGAGCACATTTATTTTAATCAGTGGAGTTCAGAATAGCTCTTTTTCATCTAACTCCATCTCTTTTGGAGTTATGCACCTTCTAACATATAACGAAGGAAGGTCCTTTTGCACACACAGAAGAAAAGGGGCATGATATATTGCTGGAAAAAATGGTCTTTGCACAGGAAATCATATCCCATGATCTTTTTTTTCCATGTTAAAAGCACAACATTTATTCTCTACAGCTCTAACCCAAATTATTTTTTCTGAGGAAAACAATGTTTCACCTCACAGAGCAACTCGATATTATCTTTCATTCTGGGGACTGATAACACCGAGTAGTTACACATGTAGGATAAAGGGAAACATGAAAGAATTCAGGTTGGTAAAACTGATACAACTTTTAAGAAATATTACTGCAGGTTACATACTTCCCACTGAAAGCCTATGGGATAGACACAAGTTGGAGAGTTTTATTTCCTCTACCATTTGAAAGATGAAAAAGGAAAGAGTCAAGAAACTTACAAGAGGACGTTTCCATAGCATCTGGAACAAACAAATATTTTAACTAAGACGCCCCACTTCTCCTAACTGCATACATGCATGCTAAATAGCTTCAGTGCAGCCCGCCAGGCTCCTCTGTCCATGGGATTCTCCAGGCAAGAATACTGGAGAGGGTTGCCATGTCCTCCAGGGAATCTTCCTGACTCAGGGCTTGAACCCGTGTCTCCTGTATTGCAGGCAGATTCTTTACCACTGAGCCACCAGGGAAGCCCCTCCTGAGTGCAACCCTTACCCATCTTCTTGTAGTACTCTTGTTAATTCTAACAGAAGTATTGGAAAGCAAGAATCACTTTCTAACATTAATCCCTGGCTGGCTAAGTCTAGAAGAACCCACATGCTTTATTTATGATGAAAGTTCAGTTCAAGATAAACAGGGGGCTCATGTATCCTTCTTTGGTTCATAGTAACAGTGACAGTATCAGATACATCACCACTCAGGTCCTTCCTGGGGAATGACAAAGGTTGCTTGATGGAGACAAAGCTGAAACCATGCATTCTGGGCAGTATCTGCTGCTGATCACTTATATTCTTGTTACCCTATTCTCCCAATCATAAAACGCTAAGAAGTGACTACCCTCTCATTTGAGTATTGTTAAGAGGACAGAGGAAAACTCAGGCTACAGAAGCATTTGGCTTTCTTGAAAATAAATGGAATGTATTTTGAAAGCATTGCTTTCTTGTGCTTCTTCCACTGAAAGCTTTGATTAAGGTGAAAGCAGAACATCACAAATTACTTTTTTGTTGAGAAAAAGTTGGGAAAGAGAAAAATGAAGAATTGCAAAAATATTTTGCAAGTAGTTCTGTGATTCTTTTCATACAAAACATAGCTGAGCAAGTCAGTAATATACAGAAAGTCACCCATGCAAATGTATAAAGCCAATTCACTGTTGGTTCACGTCTGTAGTAACATTTTTACGTAGAAAGTCACATGCATCTATGTGTTAAATATAATACTAATTAAACAGAACAGAGCAAATGTTTTATGGGTTGTGTTGTTGTTGCTGTTGAATAAGTAAAAATCCTCTTCCTAGCAGTACATTTGCTTTCCATAGCTTAGGTCTGTGGTCCCCACCATCCAGAATCTAATGCCTGATGATCTGAGGTGGAGTTGATGTAATAATAATAGAAATAAAGTACACAATAAATGTGATGCCCTTGAATCATACCAAAACCATCTCTCCTACCTGCAGCCCATGGAAAAATTGTCTTCCATGAAACTGGTCCCTGGTGTCAAAAAAAGGCCGGGGACCACTGCCTTAAGTAACTGCAAGAAGTCAGCTCAAATCTATGCTGAGGTAGGAATCCAGGACATGTTGGGGGTAGCGGGGGTGCAGGGTTTGTCTATTCTTGAGGGTTCTCTCTCTTTTTTTTTAAAGTAGTGAGTTTGCAAATCTATTTTCCTTAAACTGTTGTCAAGTCTGCAAATACATACTAGACAGATGCTCAGTCAGTTTTCTTCCATATTTCTTTCTTGGTGGTTTCCCTCTATCAAGAAAAAGTAGAGAATGATAGTTACATATATCAATATTGCATGCATACTAATAAATTAATGTAATTAACTTGTGATTAACTTGCTCAGCAAACTCACACTGAATATTATACAACTTGAATCATGTAGCCTTTTCTGTTTAATTCTGATGAATATAAACAATTTAAATTTTAATATATTATAAACGCCACTCCTCTTTGTTGTTGTTCTTATTTAGTCACTAAGCCACTCCTCTTATTTGACTGATATTCAAAAGTAATGAAATTAGTGAGAATAATTTTATTTTAATGATATGATTGTTGAGTACTTTATCAATAAAAAGCACCATATAAGTCTCAAATAATTGAGTAACTGAATTATTTAACATAGAAATGATGGGAAATTAAAATTTCTGGGAGATTTTATTATGATTCCCTGACCAACTGAAGGTGAGAAAAGAGAAAGAACTCACCAAAAGGAAAACAGAAATTCTGCATAGAGAGTACCGGAAAAAATTAAATGAAATGGTTAAAATACCATAAAAAAGCCACAAAGACTGATAATTTTATCAGGGATAACATTATCACATCTCATCTATTTAAAAATATAATGTAAAGAACACTGTAAAAATCACCTCTAAAAAAAACAGCTTCTTTCTTCCATTCTGGAATCCACTCTCATACCACTATTCTGAGTGATTTTGCCAGCAGGAGACCTAACTTCTCAGGTATCTCAATTTAATCATTTTAATCCCAACCCAACTATATATTGATAGAATATAACAATTGTCAGTAACAGTAAAATATTGCTCCTGATAAAACTCTGAATGATATAAGTGACCACACAACTTTCTCAAATTTAAGCATACTAACTCCAGTACTTTGGCCACCTCATGCGAAGAGTTGACTCATTGGAAAAGACTCTGATGCTGGGAGGGACTGGGGGCAGGAGGAAAAGGAGACGACGGAGGATGAGGTGGCTGGATGGCATCACGGACTCGATGCACGTGAGTTTGGGTGAACTCCGGGAGTTGGTGATGGACAGGGAGGCCTGGCGTGCTGCGATTCATGGGGTTGTAAAGAATCAGACATGACTGAGCGACTGAAATGAACTGAACTGAACTGAACTGAACTTACTTAAAAGAGTTAAGGACACACTTAAGGAAGGTATTTTTCTGCAAGAATTAAAATTAGAGAAACTAAAAAAAATACTTCTTTTAATACTTTGCCAGCACTAATTTAGAATGTTTAATACTCCATAAAAATAACATTTAAATATCATCAGCTACACTATTATCTGTTGAAAAGGCCAGTGAGTTTGGGAGCCAGTGGTGGGACAATTAATATATCACACATCTTGCATCCAAAGGTAACTTTTAGTAACAGAGAAGAATGGGCCAGGGATCTTCTGTAAAGGGGAATGTATTCAACAGAGCTTCACGCAGGGGGCTTAGGGATGAAGTACTAGCTGCTGCTATTGATGTTTTCCTTTCTGCTGTTTTTGACTAATAGTGCTGGGGAGTAATAGTTACTACAAGACCAACTACAAGAAAGAGTCGCACACCACTGAGCAACTGAACTGAACTGAACTTTCTCCATCTGCTGGAGGAAGGGAAACTTCATTGATGTGATGATGAACAGTATAGTCTCTGAAGCCAAGTGTCTTGGGTCAGAATTCCAGGGCCATCCCTTACCAGTTTGTTGTTATTGTTGTTCAGTTGCTAAGTCATGTCTGACCTTTGCAACCCCATGGACTGCAGCACACCAGGCTTCCCTGTCCTTCACTATCTCCCCTGGAGTTTGCTCAAATTCATGCCCATTGAATCAGTGATGCTATCCAACTATCTCATCCTCTATTTTCCCCTTGTCCTCCTGCCTTCAATCTTTCCCAGGATCAGGGTCTTTACAAATGAGTCAGCTCCTCTCATCAGGTGACCAAAGTACTGGAGTTTCAGCTTCAGCATCAGTCCTTCCAATGAACATTCAGGACTGATTTCCTTTAGGATGGACTGGTTGGATCTCCTTGCAGTCCAAGGGATTCTCAAGAGTCTTCTCCAGGATCACAGAAAGCATCAATTCTTCAGCGCTCAGCCTTCTTTAGGGTCCAACTCTCACACCCATACATGACTATTGGAAAAACCATAGCTTTGACTAGATGGACCTTTGTCAGCAAAGTGATGTCTCTGCTTTTTAGTATGCTGTCTAGGTTTGTCATAGCTTTTCTTCCAAGGAGCAAACATCTTTTCATTTCATGGCTACTAGTTGGTGGCATTGCACAATTTGTGGACTATCTTAGCCTTGGTTACCTCTTCTATAAAAAAAGGAAAAAAAAAAGAGGAGGAGGGATAAGACGTAGATGATAGGTCTCCATCTATGAAAAATGAATAATAGCCTCATCTGAAGATTAAATAGTTATATATATAGAACCCTTAGAATAATGGCCAATGGTAATTCCTCAACAGATCATAGCTAACAAAGCAAAAGCAAAATTAAAGCAGGAGACACAGTGGTCAGTGGTGGCAGCAGCCGTAATTTCCACTTTCATGGAACTTGATATGATTTAGTTGAAGGGAGGCTATCTTTGAAGAAAGCAGCGTAATATAGTGGAGTCAGAAAAAATGTGAGTTTTCATCTGTCAATTCTGCCATTACCATGCTGTGTGGCCTTGGGTAAGTCATTTAACATCTGTGCCCCTCATTATTCTCATCTAGAAAGGAACAGATTTCAATTTGCTGACTTCTATGGTCTCTTCTAACTCTAAACATACACTTGTCTATGATACTTAGGGAAGAATAATCTGGTAGTCATTGCACAGTTTATCTCATAAGAATGGCTCTTTTTTATGTGTTCATTTCTCTCTCTCAGAGGAGTCAGACAAGCAACCAAAGACATGTGAAAGGTGGAATATTGCAATGAAATAAATTAGGTCCTTAAAGGGACTGTTGTGTGATTCTTCTACTCTCAGAACTGCATGTGTGTGTTCTTATGCATCCGTACTAACAAATTACATGCACTAAAGAGTGGTGTAGCTTACCTTGGTGCTCTGCTGAAATAAATTCCCACCACATAGTGAATTTGTAAATTGAGGCATTTATTCTATTTCATTATAATGTGTAAAATTGTTTCTTTATACTCGAGTGACCAGAGGTAAATTGAAGATGTGTATACAAAGTGAAACTATTTCTCTAATAAAATCACTGACATGTTAAGAGGGTTCTCATTTTAGTTATTTATGCTGTTTCCTTTCATTTTTAAAGATGACACTAGCCTTTATTACACATTCTGAACGTGTGCGTTATATTTGTACAACATATTTTCTTTCCATGACCCATTAAAGTAGCATAATGCTTTCTATATTCATGCATCTCTTAGTCCATAACCTATAGTTTTAAAATTTTTTTGCATTCTCTCTTGGAGAGGGGAAAAAAATGAGTTTTGTAGTAAAGAAAAAAATGTGGCCAATTATGTCATTTTTATCTCAGTTTCAACTTAGCATTATCTTAGGCTTAGTAGTAACAAATGATAAAATGACAAATAAATTCTGACATTCCCTGCATAATCTACATTCTTGGCCATCGAATCTTCGTTTTACCAGCCTCTTAAGAAATGTTTTTCAGAAGAGAAAAAAGAAAACCTCAGACATGACTGCCAATCTAACCCATTCCGTTATGAGTGTCATGCTGCTGAAGCGCACTTGGACTCTAGAAGCACCGAGTGCCACAATCCGTCTCCCTGTGACTCATGACACCAGATGACAAGTACGCCTCTGTCCTCCGACAGCACCAGAAACAGTGGAGGATCCGAGTGGGTGTTCGTGTCATTGTGAATAGCCCAAGTGGGGGGACGGGGGCTAAAGGCTAAGGCTTCCGGCGCGTACCACCATGCTGACAGATGGCATGGACTTGGCCAGAGTCCCAGGACCTTGGTCACCTAGTGAACTTCCCCTGACTCTGTGCTATGTCGACATCTCAGACATCCAGGGACACCAGCCTCACTTGTGAGTCATTCTGCTAGAAGCTGCCTCTATGTGTGTTTTCTGAATGAATGTTCATGAAACGATTTCGCCTAAGCCAAAGTAAGACAGTTGAGCACTTTGTCACAGCATTACCGTGGGTTGTATCAACATAGAAAGTGTGCTTTATAATTTAGTCCTAATGAATTTTTTGACTCATAAATCAATGAACCTGTTACAGATTGAATAATAATATTTGCTTCCTGAAAGCATCTATGATATCAACAAGGTCACAGTTTACTGTCATTTTTAATAGGGGGAAAAAAAAACTTACTCAAGGGGCATTTAACATATTTTGACAAGGTGACCCACAATTATCCATTAACATTGTATTTGTCTAAGCCCTACTGCATTGATATGCAGGGACCATGTAATAGTTCACTGATGTCCCGCTTGGGGGTAGAAATAAGGCAAGTGGGGCCTTTCCAAGGTCTTTCACGGCCAGAATGCATCTTGCTATTGCTGTATTGATTAAACATTTGGATAGTTAATCAGCACAGCTCAGCCCTTTTAACCTGCCGTATACAGTATATTTAAAAAAAGAAGAAGAAAGAAATGTCTGGAAGAATAAGGACATATTTTTCTTATTTTCAAATGCAACAGAGAAAGCCTATCTTTACAGACAATAGGACTATAATAAAACACTATTGTGTTCAGTGTGGTCTTGAATTTAAAGACGTCTAAGTCTTTTCTGCAGTGTTCTCACTTGATTTCATTTCTCAACATTTTGAGTGAATGAAACAGTCAGCTCTTTGCCAGCACCAAGTTACAGCCTTTACAATCATCTTTGTTCAGCCCATGCTCAATTTCTTCTTCAGAGAGGATATTCCCGAAATTCAAAATAAGCCAACCGGGAGTTTCCCAAGTGGACTTGTGGCTTCATTTCTGCCCCCTCAGTTTGCCTGTCCCATCACACGGATCAGTGTTCTGATACCCCTTCCCTGATATTCAGTCTTGTCATATCCATGCCTCATTTCCTCTATTAACTACATCGAGATACCTGTATTTATCTTTCTGTGTACAAAGCCTCAGCTTTCCTTCTCTGTATTTCCTCTGCTAAATCTTTTGCCCCCAGCTGATTTTTTATATATATATAACTAAACAATTATATCCTCCTTTAGGAGAGGACCCATCATTCCCATCATTCTTCCCCTCATCTTCCTACCAACCGATAAGGAACTAGGTTATCTCACCTCACATTCTGCCATATAGACTTCTTCCGGATTTCAAGTGATACCCGCAAATCAACATACTTAATAATTCATTTTCAATCATGGTTAATTATATTCTAATTTTCTTTACCCATTTAACTTTGCAGAAAGTTTCTAAATTTTAAAAACTTTACATAAAGTTCCATTTTACTTAAACTAGTTTTTTCCCAAAGTTGTTTGATCATAATCACCAACTACTATCATAACTACTTGATCATGATATCTAAGAATAGGACCTAGAAATGTGTAGTTTAACAAACACATTTAGGAGGTTCTTAGGATCAGAAAAGTTTGAGACCCACTAATTTAATCCACTCTTTATCCATTTGTTTCATAGGCCACATATGCCTCAGCTGATTTTCTAAGAATTTAACTTAGAAATGCATCTGCAACAAGATCTTTATCTGTTTAAGTAGTTATTGAGCATTTTTGATGAACAGTCATTAACGTGTATAACTTTATTCACCTTGCTGCTGAGTTCATTGTGACTTTTGTTTTTTTATGGTCAAGAGGTACATGATCATGTATGTGTGGTTAAATTGCATAGACGATAATGTCTATTTTGAGAGAAGACTTCCTAACCTACAGAAACTGTGAGATTAAAACTGTTCTGCTAACTGCTGTTTGCAGTAATATTATTAACAGCAACAGGCAAGTAATGCACAATGCTTTCGCTTTATAATCATTGTTATTTTGAGTCCCATGCCCTTTGCACTTTGGGAATTCTGATTTAATTGTATAACGATCAAGCGCTACCATTCCAATTTACCATTGTCTATGCATTTACACTACATTCCAACCTGTACCATACAAAGTAGGTATTTTAAGCACTTTTGCAAGAAAAATAACATCCCTAGGTAATTCTCACCCAAGTTTACTCCTAAAAGAAACAAACCTCATCATTCATAAGCTGAAACAGTACAGATTATTTTGCTTTCAGAGATTTAAATTAAATGAAATAAAGCAGACTTCCTATTTATCATCAAGGAAAATAGGTTTTACTGTATACAAAAATTACAGATCTATAGATCTGCAGATCTATACAGTTGGGCTATCTTACTTTTAGGGTGCTTTTCCTATAATTTTTTCAAGTTCAATGGCAGCCTCTTTGTGCATGCTATCTATGTGTGTCCACCATGACCAGCGGGTATGTACATTTGTAAAGCACTGCTTACAGATGAACCTTCAGGGAGCAACACAGGCACGAACCAAAGCTATTGATACAGCCAAGAGAAAAAAACTCTCATCCTCTGTGGGGCACCTTCAGCAGCCACACCAGAGAGGGGCTGCAAGGAGTGCAGAGAGATAACAAAAAATGCAGGCAGCGCAGCAAACTCATGATCACAGAGGACAGCTTCCTCAGCTTGCTAAAAATACAGATCCCGTTGTGTGCTGATTATCTCCCTAAAGGTTTCGAGTAAGATGAGAATCTTTCTCAAAAATAGGTCACTATTAACTGGAAAATATAATTCTAGTCTTTAAAAAAAAGAAAGACTAGAAAATTAGTGGTGGGCATTAATTTCTTATTATTTATGAAAGCACTTTGGGAACAGGGCCCATTGGGGCTTATTTCCTTTTTATGGAAACAGACACCATTATTCAATCTTGTCCTATCTTTTTATTAATAGGTGTAAAACACCCCCCAGAGAGTTCCAAAGCTATAGCAGAAACCAGGAGCAATAGAATAATTCTACACCTGCATGCTCTTGCCAACCTTGGAGTCCTCCAAACCACCAGAAGCCCAAGTAAGACTCTTGTTAGGATGGTTCCACCTTCTGAAGGGACGAAATGACAGTATTACTTGAGCAGTGACCCCTGGGCACAGTCCTTACCACAGTAGCTCACATTCTTTCTTTTAGAGTTTCCATATTTTGTGATAAGGATGCCTGCGATAACTACATCCTTTAAGATGCATGTCTCTATGGAATGATATTATCCTAAACTGAACTTCTTCACAGAAATCATTTTTTAGACTCCTATCTTCTAGGTTGAAAGTGTGGGTCAACAGAAGACAGTGGCTTATTGCACAAAGGAAAGAAAAAAAAAACTAAACCATAATAATAATAACAATAAAGAAAAGTCACAGAAATTACAAGAGAAAAATCATAACAGAAATTTTCTGCCTTCACTCTGGACTAGCCCAGGAGATAACAAAAGACCTTATTCATACTTAACCTTAACTTTTTGCCAAGGTCAATCCTTTGAAGAAACTGGATACTTTTTGAGGGTTGGTCACAGATAACAACTCTGATGCTGATGTTAAAATCTATTGCAGTCACAATATAGCCTAATGGAGGACTGAAATTTGTGGGTAAAAACTCATACGGCATATAAAGATCAAAATAGAGCAATTCTCACTTAGCTATGTTAGTAGTTGAAAAGGTTTGAATCCCAGATTTTGTGCCAGATAAATGAGCTGACTTATCTACTACATAATGAATCTTCCCTGATGATGAATTAGGGCAAGATAAGCAGGCAGCCAACAATCTAGAACACTGATCATATAAGGAGATAAAGGAGATAATTTTACTGAACTACCATGGTTCACTCAAGAAGATAAGAAGCTGAACCTGTCTCCCGAGGTTACTATTTGAAATGTTAAGGATATCAGTCAAACTTCTCCCTTTCGACCAGAAAGAGTATAAACAAATAAGTCAATAGGTGACAATATCATGGAAGGAGAAAGAGTAGAGATTGAAAAAAGGATGAAAGCAGAATGGAAATAATTTAGGAGAAACTCAAATTTTAAGGCACTTTTAAATGTTAAGATGTTATTAGTATTAGTGGCTCAGTCATGTCCAACTCTTTGCGACCCCATGAACAGCAGCCCACCAGGCTCCTCTGTCCATGGGATTCTCCAGGCAAGAATACTGGAGTGGGTTGCCATTTCCTTCTCCAGGGGATCGTCCCAACTCAGGGGTTGAATCTGATTCTCCTGCATTGCAGGCAGATTCTTTTAACACCTGAACCGCCAGAGAAACCATCAAGTTAAGAAATTAAGATATTACTGGGCAGTTATTATGTAGATTGTATTGAATGAAGCATTGTTGATGACATCAAATAAGTATTAGCTGATTTGATATTTGAACCAAAGAAGCTACAAACTTATTGGTGTGATATGAGACTGTTATTAATGTTTCTGTTAAAATGTATTAACAAAAATGCAAGTATGCCACATGATACAACCAGGAAGGCACAAACCTTGATGAGAAGTCATTGTTTAATGAATGTTTCATTCTGGTCTGCAACTCCAAATGCTGGAACTTTGACCTAAATTATCATTTGTGTCCACCTGACTAAGAGTCAGCCACGACTGAGCGACTTCACTTTCACTTTTCACTTTCATGCATTAGAGAAGGAAATGGCAACCCACTCCAGTGTTCTTGCCTGGAGAATCCCAGGGACGGGGGAGCCTGGTGGGCTGCACAGACCTCTATGGGGTCACACAGAGTCGGACACAACCGAAGTGACTTAGCAGCAGCAGCAACAAACCATAATGACAATGAAATGTGAATTTTTAAGTGATTTTTTAATAGGTTGGTTAAGAATGACAAATAAAATACGATGAAATAAATATTCTGTGCTTAGCTAAAGGGTTTCCATAAGCATAGCTATGTAAGAAAACCCCAAATAATATAGATTATTATTCTATTGTTGTTTATTTGCATTAATTAAGGAAGTAAAAATCTTCACCATACATCTCCATGGAGGTTTTGTCCAAAGACTTTCCTCATTTCACCCTCCTGTTTCATTTCCTTCACTAATAGTTGTAAATATACCCAGACGTGTGGCTCTAAATCCACATCATTCTACACTGTCTTGTTTTGGAATATTGACACTGTTTGGTCTCACTCTCTATGTATAAGCCAAGCTAAGGTGCAGGTGAAGAAGTCTAGTGCCAGTGTTTTAGAGCTGAATAAAATGAGAGGAAATACCTAAGCTGAAAATCAGGAAAAGTAAAGTGAAATGTTATACTCAGGTGAGAGCAGGGCAGCACACATGTAAATAAATCTAAGCTGCTTAGAAACCAAGAAGGAGACATCTAGAAGCACGCAGGGAGGGCAGGAGCTTTATAGGAAGTTCTGAATATTGCCACCAGTAGCTTTCTGTCACTGGCCCCTGGCCACGTGTGGTGAGACATGGTTTAGCCCAGAAGTTTATAAACTGGCTAAGCATTAGAATCAGCTGGGGAACTTTTAAAATCCCCATTCCCAGGTATCACCCAAGACTCCTATGTCATAATCTCGGATTTAGGACACAGGCAGACAGTCTTTTTAAAAGTAGCTAAGGCAATTCCAATGTGTATCCAATTGTTGAGAAATATTGTTATAAAGACATATACAAAGTGGATTTTTTTTTCCTTTCTTTGGAATTAAAAAGCCATAAAGAAAATCTCAAGTCTTTCTGCGATTGTTTTAAGTTCACACATTGAACAGTCTTCAACATCTGGGTTTTTATGACTCTTCTGCTATTACTCTCAATCTGCTACTTGAAACTTGGAGATGTTTATTCCCCTCCAAAGCACACTCTTCCATGCCTGCCTGTCTCTGTTGTCTAAGAACAGGGTCTTACTCTTTTTCACTTTGCACATTTTTCTGCAGCATCAGAAAGAATAAGATATGCAAGCCAGTGCTTTGGTGAAAACAAAACATGTTAGTTGAATATTATTCCTCTGAAGAATCTCAGAGTGAGCCTCAGTTATGGCCCAAAGGTTACTTTCTGCACTGACCAGTCAAACATCTCCCTGGCAGCACCAACCAATATTAGTTTGGTGAATCTTTTCAACAACAAAATATAAATGTAACAATAACAAAATTATATGTAATCAAATGGACGGTAAGTGGAATAAACCATACGAATAAGTCCTGAATAAAATGAAACTCGAAGAATGATCAGAAGGAAAGCAATTAGGAAGGGAGACTCACGAACTGCATCCAAAGTAAACAATAAGCCTGCATCATTTTGACAAAGCAAGAGTTATTGGCAATGAACTATAAACAGGCCACACTTTGATCTCAGTTTCCATTGCTCAGAAACCATAGGCATTCACTTTTCCGATTATCATGATAGTTCTTAGTTTTTGTTTCTATTGAACAGTTACTGGTCTGTTTATATTGTTCTTAAATTAAACCATGGAGCATCAAACTACTCCCTAATCCTATGTATGATGTCATTTACTCATGCCGATATCGTATGTGATCCTTTCCAGCAGAACCTGTATTTACTGGGTTACTTGTATTTAGCGCATTTCATATTTGACCTCCCATGTCATTTTCCTCTCATTTTGCCCATTGTTCAAACCTCATTTGTTAAGCTATCTAATCCACGTAAACCTGATCATGAATAGCTCCTCCCCTGATTTTTCAAGGTCATCCTGAATTATAAGTAGATCTTCCAAGGTTCTTGTTACCTCTCCCAACTTAGAGTCTTCCATGAAACTTTATGATCATGTTCCATATATTATCATCCAAGTCACTGATAAAATGTTAAATATTACCACCCTGGACAGACCCTGCAGAACATCATTTGATGTGTCCTTTTAGGTTGCCTCTGGAACATTAATAACTTCTCATTGAATATGATCCTTGAACCAGTCTGTACCCAACTAAGAGCCAGAGCTGTATTTCCCTAGATTGATAGCGCTATTTTAAATCTATATGCTACAACCCCGAGGAAGGAATTTTTTTGTACTCTTCTCTCTCACGGAGATAGAAAAGATTTTTTAATTTTAGCAGCTTAAAACTGACCGGTCAACATATGCCAAACAATAACCCAGGATAATTTAGCACTGTTCATAAATGTGATATTTTCAAAAAGCCATAAAAAGAACTCCCCATTAATAACTCGGGCTATAAAGGTTCATCACGGGCTACAATTCTCACCTCTTTGAACTTAATGACAACTCAAGTCAATGCCTTCCTTTTTTCCTTTGTTGCAGCTGCTATTGGGGTGGGAAAGACTGTTGTTGGAAAGAACTGTTGTCCAGGCTCCAAGAAGTCCAGACAAGGTCTCCAGAGACCCTCTATTTTTCCTCCAGATCTTTTTACTGACATTAATGATGAAGCAGCTTTGTCTGTGTCTCTGCCTTGGTTAGCTATGCCTTAGTGACAGGGCCGCTCCAGATGCATAAGATAGCAGCTGATGCCATCATGCGAATGTCTAACACTTACTTTAGGTAGGTGACACTTCTTAATATTCAATCCTGTCTTCACAATGTCGACTTGCCCCACCACACACGGGTGTTCTTTTTCATCATTGTTATTAGGATTGTTGATATTTTTGCTTGTGATTTCTCTAAAGGGCATATTTTTTTAAAGTATAATTATTTATAACCTTTAACGCCAGGAGGGCAGTATAGAATGCCTGGAAGAATATGCATCAGAGTTATTGTTTAGAAATGGTAATTAATTTTACAGTCAACAGTAGTGTGACACACTGTCTCTGACTAGACGTCCACCGTGGCTTCCTGCCAGTCCTTTGTAAGAATATTAATTGACGTCCAGCACTAAGCAGCCCCTTTGCTGTGATTTTGAATGAAACAACATGCTTCAAATTAAATAAATGCATTCTCAACTTGCCTATTCAATATCAGACTCTGTATCTTCATGTCATCAAAATATAGTCCGTGTCTTTATTTCTCCCTCTTTTTTCTCCCAGCTTAATTGAGATATAATTGGCAAATAGAAATTGTATATATTAAAAGTATAAATGTGTCTTTTGTTATTTGTCCTCCTTTTTGTTCCCTCTCTCACATGCCTGACACTTAACGTGCTTCTATTATTTGCCTTCTCTTAATTTTAACTCACTGCTTTTCTTCTCACTTCTTACAATATTTGGCTGTAGGGAACCTTCTGCAACAAATACTCTGTGCCTCTGACAATCCTGAACAAGTTACTCCTAGGTTACTGCTCTTCATCTTCCCTAGGTTTCCCAGCTCAGCAGTCTTAGTCATATCATGGATGATGTGCTCATTAACATGCCAAGGATGGCCGATTGGGTGGAATGAACAGCGTTTAAAAAAACAAAAAAGTCAAAATTCAAAATGACCTTGAGAGTTTAGGGAACTGGGCACACAAACAGTTAGTTTCATGGGAGAAAATACATGTTCATTCACACTAAAGGGAGACGAACATTGAACAAATAGAGTAATGGTTAGCTACCATGGGTGTGGAGTAGGTGGAAAGGGACCAACTTTCATGCAGCCAATAGCTAGGATGATAAATTCATTATGAAAAACCCAAGATACCAGGATGTAGAAAGTAGAACATCGTATGGCCATGTGAAAAAAGTACAATCTCTAACTCATTAGATTTATTAAGATTTTTTTTAAAAGAAAAATTAGAAATGCACAGCTTATGTGATAAGATTGCTGGTGAAAAAAAACAGAAATAAAGAGCTTAATATGAATTTTCAGAAGTACAGGTATGTATACTCTCTGTGTTCACCCAAAAATCAGGTGATGGAGTTCTTATATTCATTTCTTGTTTTAAAGCACACAACAGTCCTTTGCAATCTATATGGTTTCTTTTGGAGAAAGTTTTTATGAATAATTTTATTATTATATCTCCTGACTATAATATTCACATAATAAATATGATTTTAGATCTGGCTTTGAGTACCTTCCTTTTTTTTTTTTTTCTGGAAGACTTTTTAATTTAAAATCTTATAGGAACTCTGTATTCAAAGGGAGAAAAACTGGTAGGAGGTATGGAGCAAAGCCGGCATATGCCTTCTTCCCTGTGAGGCAAAATCTGACCCAAATTGAGGTCAGGAATAAAGGTGGCCTTCCTGAGGGTCAGAACTTAGTGCCCCTAACACTACTTGAACCCACGTCTCTGGTCCACCAGTTTAGGGCACTTACCACTGAACTATACTGCTTCCTGAAAAACAGGTCCTATTCTGAGCCCTTCTTGATTATCACAGATTTGTTTTACTCCCTGATTTTACAGTCTTTTAAATGTCTTTTCTCATGTTCTCTCACTTAGTTCCCAAAAGTCATTTGTTACATAACAGATGCACATGTGTTCCTCTTTATAGATATTCTACAGTAAGTGAAGGAAATATGGGGAAGTGATGGGGAGAGGTGACTAGGACCCTCAAACCCTTGAGCTGGAAATGTTGGGAGTACACTCTACGTCTGAGGCAGAGGTCATAAGAGGCAGCATCCCATTTGGGATGCTGAATCTCGTCTTGTACCATTGGAATCCATCCAACCTGTTTTCCCCTCTATTTTCAGTCTATTCAAAATCAGGATGCTCTGGGGAGGATCACCTGGGGAACACCAGTAGGGCACCAAGTATAACTCTGTGATGATATTACAGTAAGCAAGAAGCTTAAAATCAAATTCATTACCAGGGAATTGAATCCAGGGAACATGACTTCATTAAAAAGTATGACTTTATAAATAACACATAAACAGACTGCTTTGCCTTGGAGACTAATACATTTCAAAATTATTATCTACTTAAAATATTTTACCTAAAAGAATTCACAATTAGCTTTCAATATTTAAACAGTACATTAGAAATGGAATGTTTATAAATATCAGAAATAAAAGCCACTTCATTACACTATAAACATATGCTAACACACCACATACTGGCTTTTGAATTTAATACTGATATGGTTTATATATTTGTTTCTTTTTTTCTTAACTGACATTAGGATTTAGATAACAACAAATATAAATATATGAAATGTCAAATTGAGAAGATGGTATATTTAAACATTTGTCTTTTAGAGAGTGCTGTTAAACTTAACTTTTATTAACTCGAGGACTCAAAGAAAAATATGGTGATGCCAGTGAACCTTTGAAAATCTTTTATTTTATCACCTTTAATGCATGTTTAATATTTAACATTCATCTTATTACAGACAGGAATTGTGAAATGCTTGTGCTTTCTCTAAACAGTTTTAAAGTTCAATGCACAGTCACAATTCAGAGGGGAGATTTCACACATTTATGGAAAATAAGCCATTTTTGCAGTAAAGTTGCAAAGTGTGAAAGAATTCTTGTTTTATCTGCCTTACTTATCATGTTTATGAGTTATTTTGCCTGGAAGTAAATTGACAAGTTGTCAATGAACAATAGACAGTGCCCCAGCTAGGCTTTTCACAGGTTCAGATGCCTTTGGGCAAAAGGGCTAAATCTGTAGTTGCAATCTAGCATATGGAGCACTGAAAAAAGTGGCAACAGGGTGAGAGACACTCTCTGCAAAATGCATGCGGTTGTTGCTCTCTAACCAATCTGCTTGGACCACTGTACATTATGAATTCAGGCTCCATCCTGTCCAGGAACAGGATTGCTCGCCTCTTCTCATGGAACCTCTCGTTCCCATTTTATCCCCAGTACGCTCTGGTCCATTTTGTCACTTTAAACCATCTTATTCCTCCAAACAATTATTATCAAATATTCACCCTTAATAATAAAAAGCTATTTCCTCGTTGTAGATGACTCTCTGTGGGAAACTTCTCATACACTCTTATAGGAAGAAAAACAATCTCAGAGTCCCTCTTCTCTGTGGTTCAGGGTGGACCTTGCCTTCCACCTCCAGCTATACATATTAGAGTCACCTTGTTGTAACATTTCATGTGTTTTTCTCCCATCTCCATTCTCCAGAATGCTATTTTGAGCCTATTTCATGATAACTCATACTGCTGAATAACTTACTAGAGAGCTAAGTGGTCTTTCAATAGATGGCACTCTTTGTTCTGAATCAGCCCAAATTTGTTTTGCCACTTCAAAGGAAGTTGTTTGGAAGCTCCAACCCTCCAGGTACACCATTCTCTACCTCATAATTAGGGGGGGGGGGTGTGTTTGTGTGCATGTTCGGGTGCTCCGTTGTGTCCAACTGTTTGCAACCCCATGGACTGTAGCCTTGCCAGCCTCCTCTGTCCATGGGATTTCCCAGGCAAGAATACTGGAGTAGGTTGCCATGCCCTCCTCTAGGGAATCTTCCCAACCCAGGGATAAAATCCACATATCCTGCATTGACAGGCAGATTCTTTACCACCAAGCCCACCAACCCCTCAATTAGGGGTCTAGTTTCAGGTAAAAGGTAGGGCTGGGATTTCTACCCCCAAGGGGTAGGTAGGGGTAGGGGGATTTCTACCCCCAAGATACAAGGGAAGATTACAAAAGATACAGCCTCATCAGTAAAAATTTATTAGGAAAAAAGCTGAGCTTTGAATACAAGGAATGCCAAGATCTAGGCCAGTGGTGGACGGTGGATGGAATTACAGAGACAAGAGTTTGAATGTGGAGAAAGGATCAGAGAAGTGCCTGTCAGGAAGAAGCAGTTGGTAGGTGAGGAACTTACTGAGTTCAAAGAGAGTGTTTTGACACTGTCGAAGGAGAGGTAGATTACAGATTTGTGGAGTAGTTGGAGAAACCATCCTCTGAGTGGATTATTTTAGTAAGTTCTTCAATATTTCAACCCATGCATATTTTAGTTCCCAACTCCATTTACCTCACTTTCTGTTAATAAATTTAATGACAGTATTACCAAAGCCCTCAATTCACTCTCTCTCTGCCTGTAAGTGAAAATGAAGTTGCTCAGTCATGTCCAACTCTTTGCGACCCCATGGACTGTAGCCCACCAGGCTCCTCTGTCCATGGGATTTTCCAGGCAACAGTACTGGAGTGGGTTGCCATTGCCTTCTCCAAGGGATCTTTCTGACCCAGGGATCAAACCCGGGTCTCCCGCACTGCAGGCAGATGCTTTACCTTCTGAGCCATCAGGGACCCCCTCTACATGTAAAGTATGGTGGCAAAGAACACCTTTGTGGAATCAGAGAAACATGGTTCAGAGTCTGACTTTACTTTGGAAAAGCTGCTATTCCTCACTTCATTCACCTATAAATTGGACTCAACATGTAACACATATTCTGTTTGATAAACAATATATCTGTGGCTCAGACACTCAGTCGTGTCCGACTCTTTGTGACCTTATGGACTATAGCCCGCCAGGCTCCTCTGTTGGTGAGATTCTCCAGGCAAGAATGTTGGAGTGGGTTGCCATTCCCTCCTCCAGGGGATACTGCTGATTTAATGAGGTAATGCAGATAGATTTTCTTCAGATGAATTTCTTTCTCCCCAGATCCTCTTATTCTTCTGCTACAAACCTCATGCAAAACCCTTATCAGGTTCTAAGGCCTCTGTCCATTTTTGTCAGCTCCTGCTCACAGGTTGCTGACAGTACTCGGAATTATAATATTAAATTATATACTATTATAATAATTATAGTGGTATCAGTTCAGTTCAGTTCAGTCGCTCAGTCGTGTCCAACTCTTTCCAACTCCATGAATCGCAGCACTCCAGGCCTCCCTGTCCATCACTATCTCCCTGAGTTCACTCAAACTCATGTTCAAGTCAGTGATGCCATCCAGCCATCTCATCCTCTGTCGTCCCCTTCTCCTCCTACCCCCAATCCCTCCCAGCATCAGAGTCTTTTCCAATGAGTCAACTCTTCGCATGAGGTGGCCAAAGTACTGGAGTTTCAGCTTTAGCATCATTCCTTCCAAAGAACACCCAGGGCTAATCTCCTTTAGAATGGACTGGTTGGATCTCCTTGCAGTCCAAGGGACTCTCAAGAGTCTTCTCCAACACCACAGTTCAAAAGCGTCAATTCTTCAGCGCTCAGCTTTCTTCACAGTCCAACTTTTGCATCCATACATGACCACTGGAAAAACCATAGCCTTGACTAGACGGACCTTTGTTGGCAAAGTAATATCTCTGCTTTTCAATATGCTATCTAGGTTGGTCATAGCTTTTCTTCCAAGGAGTAAGAGTCTTTTAATTTCATGGCTGCAGTCACCATCTGCAGTGATTTGGGAGCCCCCAAAAATAAAGTCTGACACTGTTTCCACTGTTTCCCCATCTATTTCCCATGAAGTGATGGGACCAGATGCCATGATCTTAGTTTTTGAATGTTGAGCTTTAAGCCCACTTTTTCACTCTCTTCTTTCACTTTCATCAAGAGGCTTTTTAGTTCCTCTTCACATTCTGCCTTAAGGGTGGTGTCATCTGCATATCTAAGGTTATTGATATTTCTTCTGGCAATCTTGATTCCAGCTTGTGCTTCTTCCAGCCCGGTGACAATATACAGCCTTGACATACTCCTTTTCCTATTTGGAACCAGTATGTTGTTCCATGTCCAGTTCTAACTGTTGCTTCCTGACCTGCATATAGTTTCTCAAGAGGCAGGTCAGGTGGTCTGGTATTCCCATCTCTTTAAGAATTTTCCACAGTTTATTGTGATCCACACAGTCAAAGGCTTTGGCATAGTCAATAAAGCAGAAATAGATGTTTTTCTGGAACTCTCTTGCCTTTTCGATTATCCAGCAGATGTTGGCAATTTGATCTCTGGTTCCTCCGCCTTTTCGAAAAGCAGCTTGAACATCTGGAAGTTCACGGTTCACGTATTGCTGAAGCATGGCTTGGAGAATTTTGAGCATTACTTTACTAGAGTGTGAGATGAGTGCAATTGTGTGGTAGTTTGAGCATTCTTTTGCATTGCCTTTCTTTGGGATTGGAATGAAAACTGACCGTTTCCAGTCCTGTGGCCACTGCTGAGTTTTCCAAATTTGCTGGCATATTGAGTGCAGCACTTTCACAGCATCATCTTTCAGGATTTGAAATAGCTCAACTGGAATTCCATCACTTCCACTAGCTTTGTTTGTAGTATATAATGTTATAATTCCAATAGTAGTATAATTACAAGTATTATAATAACATAATATTATACTATTATATAATAGTATATATATATAATATCAATGGATAATACATGTTATTATAATATTTTATTATTATGTGCTGTTAATCTTTGAAACTTAGGAACTCCCACTAATTCTGCAACACTATCCATGGTGACTGTATCTTTGACTTCCTTTCCCAGTCCTCACACCAGCTGATACAACTCTTTCCCCTTCTCTTCAGACTTCCCCTGCCCAATTTTCTTTAAGAAGATGGTTATGCCTCTTCTTTTTCAGAAGAGAGTTCAATGAGCATAAAGTACCTCAAAATCTGACCCACCCCCACCTCAACATACAGCTGTTCCCTAGTATCCATGGGAGATTGGTTCCAGGAGCTGCCTTGACACCAAAATCCAATCCATAAATTCTCAAGTCCCATAGTCTGTGGGACTATTGGAAAAAATCCACATATAAGTGGACCTGTAAAGTTCAAACATGTGTTGTTCAAGGTCAACTGTGTATCTGTCATTTTTCACTTTCCTTGCTGTACTTTTTTAGAAATAGTGCCCTAATCCTCTCCAAGGCTAACTATTCTACCTGTTATTTACACCAGAGAATGGTGTAAATATGCAGAGTTGCTAAGTAGAACTCATAAAAATTATAATGCACAAAATAGGTAAAGCCTTATCTTATCTCTTCTGGAACTTAAACCACTCAGCCTTTGTTTTCAACATCTACCATTTGCCAGTTTTCCCAACAGTTTGTAGAAACAGAAGGAAATATCTTTTCTCTGGAAGTTGGTGCTAATAAATGGAGAAATGACCACGAGGGAGGAAAATGAAAGGGAGAGAGGAGTTTATCAAGAGAAACCTATAAAATGAAATATAAGCTTCCCAGGTGGCTCAGACAGTAAAGAATCTGTTTTCAACACAGGAGAACTGGGCTCAGTCCCTGGGTTGGGAAGATCCCCTGGAGAAGGAAATGGCAACCGCCTCCAGTATTCTTGCCTGGAGAACCCTATGGATAGAGGAGCCTTGTGGGCTACAGTCCATGGAGTCCCAAAGAGTCAGACACAACTGAATGACTAACACTTTCACAATCCACATAAGCAAATGGTAAATGTTCATCTCTTTGAAAACAGCGGTACTCTAGGATGTCAAAATTAATTATGACACAGACAACAAGTAGGATTGTAAAAATATGCTCCTCATTGTTAGGATCCCATTTCTCCATTAGAAGAGTGTTATCTAAGGTGGACAGATTACCAAAGTACTATAAAGCTTTTTTAATCTTTACATCTAAAATGTAAAAATTAATAACTAGGCCCTAAAAAGGAGTTCCAAATACCATCTGAGACTCTAGAAACCCACAGGTAGGGCTAATAGCCCTCAGAGGAGATGAGCAGGATGTCCTCTATTACACCTAAGCAAACATAGCTTTCTAGAAGTGTCAGTGGAGAAAAGGTGATTGACCAGATGTCTAGTTATAACTGCATTATATCAGCATACTTATTACCCACTTTTAGGTTTGGCTTACTTATTTTTCCTTCTTTATCATTTTTCCTTTTCTCCCTTTGCCCAAATATGCCACTCCTGTTTTATTTGCCTTTGTTTTTCTTCCCCATCTCTTTTTTTTCCTAACTCCTTCTCAATCTTCCTGTTTACCTCAATTGACTCTTAGAAGAGAGTTGAGTGGGATCATATGGCTGACTCATTTTACAGAGGAAGGAGATTGAGGCCCAAAAGATTAAGATTAAAACTTGTCCAACGTCTCATAGCAGTTTGAAGCAGAACCCCAAGGCTAAGTTGTAAGACTCTCAAAACTAATCCTGGATTCTTTCCATTACACCCATAATCTCTTTCGTCACTGACCTTCACAATACAAACTGCCCTTCAGACATTTTGAGCACAATGAGAATAAAAGCAGTGAGGGGCTACAATAACAGCAAGATATGTGTCCTGTACATGTTTGGTGAGGGCAATCAGTTCCTGACTTGCCCACTCTTTCCTGCCATGAAGGAACACCATAAACTCCTGCGTCCATGTGACTTCCTTTTCATTAGCACTTTCCCCCCTCCCCTTGATGCTGTATACATGCACAAACATACCTTTCTTAGCACCCTACTGAATACCACAAATTGCCCTGTGCCCTTTAACTTGCTCCTTGCTCTTCTTATGCTCTGCAGCATTTATCACCTTCAGTTCAGTTCAGTCACTCAGTCGTGTCCAACTCTTTGCGACCCCATGAATCACAGCACGCCAGGCCTCCCTGTCCATCACCAACTCCTGGAGTTCACTCAAACTCATGTCCGAGTCAGTGATGCCATCCAGCCTTCTCATCCTCTCATCCTTCTCATCCTTCTCCTCCTGCCCCCAGTCCGTCCCAGAATCAGGGTCTTTTTCAATGAGTCAACTCTTCGCATGAGGTGGCCAAAGTACTGGAGTTTCAGCTTTAGCATCAGGCCTTCCAATGAACACCTAGGACTCATCTCCTTTAGGATGGACTGGTTGGACCTCCTTGTAGTCCAAGGATCACCTTGCAACATACCAAATAAATTATGTATTCATTATGTGTATTGTTCATGGCCTATCTCTCCTTGCAAAAATATAAGCTCCAGGAGGGCAGACATATTTTTCTCTTTTGTTTATTGGCATGTTCCAAGCACCTAGAATAGTTTCTGCCGCATTGTAGGTGCTCAATATTTGTTACATAAATGAATGAACTAGAATGAGTGGCACATAGTGCTTCTTCCTTAGGATTCCTAGAGACCCAAGGGTGTCATCATAATGGAAACAAACTTAATATGCAAAGTAACTACGTTATTCAACTCATCTACTCTGCTTCTAGTGTGTGTGTGAGAGACAGTGAGAGAGAGCAGTGAAGGAGGTATTATTAAGGCTTTTCAATTAAAAGTGAGGCAATTTATAAATGATGCCTTTCTAAATTTTAAATCATGAAAGATTAAATTTTAGGTGCAACAAAGTTTTCAGCCTGCTCTTGTTGGGGTTTCTGATACTAATTAATCAACTCTCTCTTTTCAGAAACAATTGCGATCTTGCAGGTGGGAAGCCAAAGACGGTACTTATTTCATTTTTATTGCTGAAAAAATGTGCTGGGAAACATAGTCTGGAACTACGTATAAATGAGCTTCCTACTTGTAAGCCTCTGTGTCATGATATCTCACGGAATCACAGGAAGAGCAGCTGCACAACTGTTGACCTCCCGCTTGGAGAAGGCTCGCTCTGCCAACAGTAAAACAGGAAAGAAGAAACTGTATCTCTGGCCGGAAGGAGATCTAAGAGGAAACCAAAGGTGGAGGTGCGTGTGCTCAGTGATCTTTTTTTCCTCCGGCTCCGTGGGAGAGGGTGAATGGAAGGGAAGCTTTCTGCCAAATACTTCAAGAGGGCAAAAGTTCCTATTTAATGGGCCATAAATTCCTGAGGTTCCCTATGACATTTCACCGGGTCACAACTTAAAAAAAAAAAAAGATTCTGCAGTCATAAGGTGCCAAGAGCATTTCAACAGTTGACCCCAGGCCATGTCTATGCTGACCTCTCAGCTCCGTCTCTTCAAAGGAGGAAACTGGAGCCAGAAAGCATCTCTTTACGGGCATCGAAACACTCAGGCCCGCTCAAGGGCCAGCCAGTCAACCATGCATCTGGAGAAAGTATGGATAGCACTCCCTACCATAAATTATAGAAAATAAATAGAGGTAAAATGCAGTCATGACATTTCGTCTAAGAGAAAAACAAGTGTCACTAGTAACAGGTGTAGAATTGTAAAAGTAAAACAAAGCTGAGTGATAAACCAGTTACTTTAAGAAAGAGCGAGCTCAAAGAAATTACTTTAACAAATTGTTTGCAATCATCCAGATTCTTTTTTTTTTTTTTTTTTGGTTTAGAATAGCTCCTTTAAAATCAAGTTTCTCACATAGGTAACACTCTTTTCTTTGACTTTTCTTTAACCACTGATAGATCATTTTCTATATTTTTTGTGGTTTCCTTGCTAATTGTTCCACCTCCTTCAAGGGACCCTGCTAATATTAACATAATGGTCACTTAACAGTGTATGGCAGAGAGTCCACCTGCATTGTGGGAAACCTGAGTTTGATCTCTGGGTTGGGAAGATCCCCTGAAGGAGGGCATGGCAACCCACTCCAGTATCCTTGCCCAGAGAATCCCCATGGACAGAAGAGCCTGGCAGGCTACAGTCCATGGGGTTGCAAAGAGTCAGACATGACCGAGCAACTACGCATAACGTTGTACCAGGTTCAATCCTGGCTCTCTGGATTTCTGTGAACAATATTAGTTATCCAGTGTCCCATTGCGGATCCTGGGTTCATATTTGTCACCATTTGTAAAATATTCCCTCTTGACTTCCTTTAAGATCATTTTTATTACACTGTTTCTACCAGTATATCATTACCAACTCCCTCCTTAAAGCATATAACATGGCCTTTTATTGTTTAAGTCTTGTTATCTTTTTTTTAAATTGGAGTATAGTTGCTTTAATTGTACTATAGACGCTGAAGTTGAAGATCTAATACTTTGGCCACCTGATGCAAAGAGCTGACTCATTGGAAAAGACCCTGATGCTGGGAAAGACAAGGCAATAGGAGAAGGGGGCAGCAGAGGATGGTTACTGAGAGGGTTAGATAGTATCACTGACTCAATGGGCATGAATTTGAGCAAACTCCAGGAGAGAGTGGAGGACAGAGGAGCCTGGCATGCTGCAGTCCATGCGGCTGCAAAGACTCAGAAACGACTTAGCTACTGAACAACAAAAACATAGCTGCTTGACAATGTCGTGTTAGTTTCTGTAGTGTGGCAGAGTGAATCAGCTATATGTGTATTAATAATGCATCTCCTCTTTTTTGGATTTCCAATGGCACCCCACTCCAGTACTCTTGCCTGGAAAATCCCATGGACGGAGGAGCCTGGTAGGCTGCAGTCCGTGGGGTCGCGAAGAGTTGGACACAACTGAGCGACTTCACTTTCACTTTTCACTGTCACGCATTGGAGAAGGAAATGGCAACCCACTCCAGTGTCCTTGCCTGGAGAATCCCAGGGACGGGGAGCCTGGTGGGCTGCCGTCTATGGGGTGGCACAGAGTCGGACGTGACTGAAGTGACTTAGCAGCAGCAGCAGTAAGTCACCAGAGATCACTGAGTAGACTTCCCTGTGTTATACAGCGTGTTCTCATTGGGTATCTATTTTATACATAGTATCAACAGTGTACATATATCGATTCCAATCTACCAGTTCTTCCCAACTGCTTTTCCCCTTTGGTATCCATACCTTTGTTCTCTGTGTCTCTGTCTCTGTTTTGCAAATAAGATCATCTATACCACTTTTCTAGATTCCACATGTATGTGTTAACACATGACATTTGTTTTTCTCTTTCTGACTTACTTTACTCTGTATGACAGTCTCTAGCTCCATCCATGTCTCTGCAAATAACCCAGTTTCATTCCCTTTTATGGCTGAATTATATTCCATTGCTTGTATGTGCCACGTTTTCTTTATCCATTCCTCTGTTGATGGACATTTAGGTTGCTTCCATGTCTTGGCTATTGTCAATAGTGCTGCAGTGAACACTGGGGTATCTGTGTCTTTTTGAGTTACGGCTTTCTCTGCGTATATGGCCAGTAGTGGGATTGCTGGGCCATACAGTAGTTCTATGTTTAGCTTTTTAAGGAAACTCCATACTATTCTCCATAGTGGCTGCCCCAATCTACATTCCCATCAGCAGTGTAAGAAGGTTCCCTTTTCTTCACACCCTGTCCAGCACTTGTTGTTTGTAGATTTTTTTTGATGATGGCTAAGCTGACTGGTGTAAAGTGATAGCTCATTGTAGTTTTGGTTTGCATTTCTCTAATACTTAGTGTCATTGAGCATCTTTTCATGTGTTTGTTGACCATCTGTATGACTTTTTCGGGTAAAGGTCTAGATAGGTCTTCTGCCCATATTTTTGATTGGGCTTTTTCTTTCTTTGATATTGAGTTGCATGAACTGTTTGTAGATTTTGGAGATCAATCCCTTGTCAATTGCTTAATTTGCAAATATCTTCTCCCATTCCAAGGGTTATCTTTTCATCTTGCTTATGGTTTCCTTTGCTGTGCAAGTTTTTAAGTTTAATTAGGTCCCATTTCTTTACTTTCGTTTTTATTTTCATTACTCTAGGAGGTGGGTCAAAAAAGATTTTGCTGTGATTTATGTCAAAGAGTGTTCTGCCTATGTTTTCCTCTAAGACCTTTATAGTGCCTGGCCTTACAATTAGGTCTTTAATCGATTTTGAGTTATTTTTGTGTCTGTTGGCGGGGAATGTTCTACTTTCATTGTTTCACATGTAGCTGTCCAGTTTTCCCAGCACCATTTATTGAAGAGACTGTCTTTTCTCCATTGTATTGTGTTGCCTCCTTTGTGATTAGGTGACCATAGGTGTGTGGGTTTATCTCTGAGCTTTCTATCCTGTTACAATGACTTATATTTCCGCTTTTGTGCCAGTACCATAGGGTCTTGACTACTGTAGCTTTGCAGTACAGTCTGAAGTCAGGGAGCATGTCCTCCAACTCTGTTTTTCTTTCTCAAGATTGCTTTGGCTATGCGTGATCTTCTGTGTTTCCATACAAATTGTAGACATTTTTGTTCTAATTCTGTAAAAAAATGCCATTGTAATCTTGTCATCTTTCTCTTTCTTTCCCCCTCGGTCTTTTCCATTTAGCTTCTCACAAAGTCCATTACTTCAGTCTCATTCTCGACTCTTCCCTCTCCTCTTCTCCAGTATTAATTCAGTTGCCAAGGTGAACAATTCTTCCACCAGCCTACACCAGACCACACGCCACCTTGTCAAGGACACTCCATGACCCCCTCTTTAGCTTCCTTCTTTCAGTCCTGCTCCCCTCCCATTGACAGTCCACACTCAGAGCAATCTTCCCAAACTCCAAACCTGATCATGAGGCATATCCCTGGCTTAAATCTCTCCAAACCCTCCCCACCTTTCACACAATAAAGTTCAAACTCCTTTAAATGGCAGAGAAGTCTCATGGCTTCTTTTCTCTCCTTCACAACCTCACCCTTTAAATTCCAGTCACATGAACTTTATTTAAACTTCTTTCAAAGTCCTATGTCCTTTTAATTTATGGCCTTTTCATATTTCATTCCTTCTTCCTGGACTGTTTCTCCTCTTGCCTAACTCACACTCATCCTTTGAGACCCAGCTTATGTGTCACTTCCTTTAGAAAACTAATAGCTGTGTCTATGACAGAGATCCTAACCTCACTGACCTGAAGGGTTATTATTTCTTCCTAGCCTGATTTCCTAAGTTCAGCTTTCCTGCATCAAAAAACCCCCAAATCTCACCTTAATATTATGTTGATGACTACATATTAGGAGCCTCTAGTGGTTTCTAATTTCTCTCACAAAAGTAGGAACAAATTTTGATTTACAGAGGTCAAAAACCTCTCATTTTCAATTGAGAGATTTCCTTTTATACATTTCCAAACTTGTCTGCCCCAAGCAGGAAAAAAAAAAAAAAGTGTTACTCCTTGCATAACTGAAATCCACTCACTTCTGGATCTTCAAGGATGTCACATGTGCATCTCAGATCTTCTCCCACCCTCCCATCCTCAAAGACTCACCTTGTTCTGATGGTTTCTAAGACTTCTCCCCAAACTGCCCCCATACAAGCTTTTAGATTAAGCCATGCTGATCATTTTAGCACTGACAGTAACATAAAATGTGGTCGATTACATTTACTTTAATTTGTGGAGGTTCCTTCTGTCACTGAAATTCCTTAAAAGAAGGGATCTTGCCTTTAATATACTTTATAATATAAAATATATACTACTGAGGTGATCAGCAATAACAATAAGGTTTAAAATAATATTCTATTTCACTTGTTTTGTTGAAATCTTATTTAGAATTAGATGATAATATGGTATATAGCTGCGTGACTGAGAATATTGTAGTTTTCGTGTGATTTGGGACTTTTTGACTATTGGAAATGCCAGGCTTGTTTTGTAAGAAATATTTATGCAACCATGAAGTGGAAAACATGATAGTAATCAATTAACATAAGAATGGATAACAAGGAACACTAAGACTTATGATAAATGATGTATGAAAGAATGCTAAATTAGACTTGTTGTCTGACATAATTAGAAGACAATTGTGATGTTTCTTCATGTCAATATCTTATCTCTGACAAGGATAAGACACCTATATTAGTTGATAGCATCTTCGCCAAAAAGGATTTAGCTAAGCAAAAGGAATTATGTAATGCTCTCAATAGATTTAAGGAAAATAATGAACACATTACATTTTAATGTCTTATAAACTGCCAAATTATTAATGACCTGGAGAGACTATTTGCACTTTCTCATTTAGAAGTTGTTCCGACTTTAATTAAATGTCTTCATGCAACCGTGAAGCACTCTTTCTAGCTCTCTGCTTCGTGCCTGTGGATTAATGGGAGGGTTAGCCAGAGAGTTCGGATGCGCCCTTTTACAGAAGTGACTATGATGGCTCCAAAGGGAAACACGTATGGTGATGGGGTGAGGCCTTGGGCGGGGGGGTTACTGCTATAGAATGTGGAGAAAAAGTAGAGGACACAGTACTGACTCTTCCCCTAGCAAGACACTTTCTGAAGTTGCTCACAAAAAGTACCCGGAAATATAAGCCAACGAAGTTCAGGATGTCTTTTCTTCTTCCAGTCACTGTTGACCACATTTAAATGCCTAGAGTTGTTCATGTTATGGAATCAGATATTCTTTATCACTTATAATATTTTCCAAAAGCATATATCAGCCATTTCAGAAAATGTAGAACTCAGACTGTTGGAAGATTTTAAATAATATTTTTAAGTACATTTCCT